>NC_061514.1:329903389-330066652 GCF_022539505.1 Lolium rigidum | reverse complement strand
CATTGACAACTATCCATGAGATATACATGTTACAAGTTGAAAGCAACCGCTGAAACTTAATCTTCTTTTGTGTTGCTTCAATGCCTTTACTTTGAATTATTGCTTTATGAGTTAACTCTTATGCAAGACTTATTGATGCTTGTCTTGAAGTGCTATGCTTTATGATTCACTTGTTTACTCATGTCATATACATTGTTTTGATCGCTGCATTCACTACATATGCTTTACAAATAGTATGATCAAGGTTATGATGGCATGTCACTCTAGAAATTATCTGTGTTATCGTTTTACCCGCTCGGGACGAGCAGAACTAAGCTTGGGGATGCTGATACGTCTCCGACGTATCGATAATTTCTTATGTTCCATGCCACATTATTGATGTTATCTACATGTTTTATGCACACTTTATGTCATATTCGTGCATTTTCTAGAACTAACCTATTAACAAGATGCCGAAGTGCCAGCTCTCGTTTTCTCGCTGTTTTTGGTTTCAGAAATCCTAGTAACGAAATATTCTCGGAATCGGACGAAATCAACGCCAAAGATCTTAGAATCCCCGGAAGCATCCGGAACACACCGTAGAGGTCAGAGGGGGGCCACAGGCCCACCAAACTATAGGCTGGCGCGGCCAGAGGGGGGGCCGCGCCGCCCTATAGTGTGGCCCCCCTGTCAGCCCTCCTGCGCCGCCTCTTCGCCTATATAAAGCCCCTGACCTAAAAACCTCGACATGATTGGCGAAAACCACAGAAACCTTCCAGAGCCGCCGCCATCGCGACGCCAAGATCTGGGGGACAGGAGTCTCTGTTTCGGCACGCTGCCGGAGCGGGGAAGTGCCCCCGGAAGGCTCCTCCATCGACACCGCTGCCATCTTCACCGCCATCTTCATCACCGCTGCTGCTCCCATGAGGAGGGAGTAGTTCTCCATCGAGGCTCGGGGCTGTACCGGTAGCTATGTGGTTCATCTCTCCCATGTACCTCAATACAATAATCTCATGAGCTGCTTTACATGATTGAGATTCATATGTGTTTGTATCACAATTTATCTATGTGCTACTCTAGCAATGTTATTAAAGTAGTTTTATTCCTCCTGCACGTGTGTAAAGGTGACAAGTGTGTGCACCGTGTTAGTACTTGGTTTATGCTATGATCATGATCTCTTGTAGATTGCGAAGTTAACTATTGCTATGATAATATTGATGTGATCTATTCCTCCTACATATGCATGAAGGTGACAAGTGTGCATGCTATGCTAGTACTTGGTTTAGTCTTTTGATCTATCTTACACTAAAGGTTACTAAAATATGAGCATTATTGTGGAGCTTGTTAACTCCGGCATTGAGGGTTCGTGTAATCCTACGCAATGTGTTCATCATCCAACAAAAGTGTAGAGTATGCATTTATCTATTCTCGTTATGTGATCAATGTTGAGAGTGTCCACTAGTGAAAGTGTAATCCCTAGGCCTTGTTCCTAAATACAGCTATCGCTGCTTGTTTACTCGTTTTATCGCGTTACTACTCGCTGCAATACTACCACCATCAACTACACGCCGAGCAAGCTATTTTCTCGGCACCGTTGCTACCGCTCATATATATTCATACCACCTCGTATTTCACTATCTCTTCGCCGAACTAGTGCACCTATTAGGTGTGTTGGGGACACAAGAGACTTCTTGCTTTGTGGTTGCAGTGGTTGCATGAGAGGGATATCTTTGACCTCTTCCTCCCCGAGTTCGATAAACCTTGGGTGATCCACTTAAGGGAAAACTTGCTGCTGTTCTACAAACCTCTGCTCTTGGAGGCCCAACACTGTCTACAGGAAAGGAGGGGGAAAGTAGACATCAACCACCACCATCTCCATCAACGCTGCTGTCTCCCATGAGGAGGGAGTAGTTCTCCATCGAGGCTCAGGGCTGTACCGGTAGCTATGTGGTTCATCTTTCTCCTATGTACTTCAATACAATAATCTCATGAGCTGCCTTACATGATTGAGATTCATATGATGATGCTTGTAATCTAGATATCATTATGCTAGTCAAGTGGATTTTACTTATGTGATCTCCGGAGACTCCTTGTCCCACGTGTGTAAAGGTGACGAGTGTGTGCACCGTGTGGGTCTCTTAGGCTATATTTCACGTAATACTTATTCACTGTTATGAATGGCATAGTGAAGTGCTTATTTATATCTCTTTATGATTGCAATGTGTTTTGTATCACAATTTATCCGTGTGATACTCTAGTGATGTTATTAAAGTAGTTTATTCCTCCCGCACGGTGTAATGGTGACAGGTGTGTGCATCGTGTTAGTACTTGGCGTAGGCTATGATTGTGATCTCTTGTAGATTATGAAGTTAACTATTGCTATGATGGTATTGATGTGATCTATGCCTCCTTTCGTAGCGTGAAGGTGACAAGTGTGCATGCTATGTTAGTACTTGGTTTGGTTATGTTGATCCGTCATGCACTCTAAGGTTATTTAAATATGAACATTGAATATTGTGGAGCTTGTTAACTCCGGCATTGAGGGTTCGTGTAATCCTACACAGTTAGTGGTGTTCATCATCCAACAAGAGGGTGTAGAGTCTAGCATCTATCTATTTATTCTGTTATGTGATCAATGTTGAGATGATCCCTAGGCCTTGTTCCTAAATACTGCTATCGCTGCTTGTTTACTGTTTTACTGTATCTGTACTGCCTGCAATATTACCACCATCAACTACACGCCAGTCCTGGACAGCAAAGCACTTTTCTGGTGCCGTTGCTACTGCTCATATATATTTATACCACCTGTATTTCACTATCTCTTCACCGAACTAGTGCACCTATTAGGTGTGTTGGGGACACAAGAGACTTCTTGCTTTGTGGTTGCAGGGTTGCATGAGAGGGATATCTTTGACCTCTTCCTCCCTGAGATCGATAAACCTTGGGTGATCCACTTAAGGGAAACTTGTTGCTGTTCTACAAACCTCTCGCTCTTGGAGGCCCAACACTGTCTACAAGAATAGAAGCTCCCGTAGACATCGTGGTCCCATTTAGCAGCAGCGGTCTCACCGTTTGAGAGGCGGCAGGGGATCGAAAGAAAAAGGTAAGTGACCAAATATGAGGTGCCAAAAAAATCCAAGAAAAGAAAGTTTTATAGTACATAGAGGATGACATGCGGGTCCCATTTAGCAGCAGCGGTATCACCGTTTGAGAGGCGGCAGGGGATCGAAAGAAAAAGGCAAGTGACCAAATTTGAGGTGCCAAAAAAACTCCAAGAAAAGAAAGTTGATTGCTCATAGAGGATGACATGCGGGTCCCAATTAGCAGCAGCGGTGTCAACGTTTCCAAGGCGGCAAGGGATCAAAAGAAAAAGGACGTAGCCAGAAATCAGGGGGTCAAAAAAATCCAAGAATAAAAAGAATTTTGGTTCATAGAGGATGACATGCGGGACCCATGATCTTGCATCGTAAACGGCTCGATCGGAGAGCGTTGAACGAGATGGCGCGATCGAGAAAAAAAACAATGCCAGAGAGGCTGCCATCCGGGCCCTACATCCCTCGGCGGTGCGGATTTGCGTTGACTCGGCCGGCGAACCCGAGAATTCGAGATGCACCACGTCCCGGGCCACCATACGCAACGTTTTGGCCGGTTTCGTCGGGCTAGGTGGCCTCAAAAACGAGAAAAAAACGTTTTGACATGCACAACGGACAGACCCAAAATCGTCGGCCATGGTACACCAGCAACCACGGCGCGACTTCAACTTCGTCGGCCATGGCAACTTTTCTTGTAGTGTCATTTGCTTGTTAAATCATCATGAACAGCAAATTCATATACAAGCAAGTAATTTAAATCATCACTGCATAAGCAGTTCATCATGAATTAATTATTCAAGCATGAATATATAACAGATCCATGCTATTTACTCACAGTAGCACACTGTAAGGCAAAACAGCACCAGTCACTGCATCATAGCCACTGGATCAAGTCCAGTGAGCTAAAATAAGCAACAGCACATGTATACAGAAAGCATAGTGATGCTTGAGCATCAGCATCAGCAAGGAAAATACTTCACTTAGCCACAGGATTAATTAGCAACCAAACACTGACATTTAATTGATCAAATGGATCAATTGAATCAAGTCAAGCCACACCGATAAGCTAGCCAACATGAAATGGTTGATCCAATGGATCATTGGCTTACACAGGAGGCACAGAAGCACCTCACACACATCACTGGCATTCACAAGTGTCACATATGCACAGCGGTACACTTGGGAGGCGCACAGGCATAGAGAAGAGAAGGAGAAGGAGCAGATCACTTACATGCGCCTGGTGGCAGAGGCTATGGCATGGCGCGGCAGTGCTCGCGCGGCCATAGCAGCTGCAAGAACCAGGGTAGGCGCCGGCGTTACGCCGACGAGCACGAACACCACCACAGTAGCACGGCACGGAGACGACGGCACTGGTACTGCAAGCAGCACCGCACCAGGTCGGTCTCAGGAGGCGCGCACGTCGACGGCGAGGACGAGAGTTCGCCGGAGACCACCAAATCGCTCGAGGCGATTCTCCAGCGGATCCAGAGAGGAGGCGATTCGCCAGGAGAAGGGGAAATCGGAGAAACCACGCGGACAGATCGGCAGATCATCTCGCGGCGATCCAGATCAGGTAGGTGGCGAAAGTAGGGAGGCCAGGAGGTGGCCGGAGCACGGCGGCGGCCATGGCGGCGACGCCATCGCCACGGGAGTCGCGAGAGATTAGGGTTAGGACGAGCGAGTGAGAAAGACCTGTAAGTGAGAGAGGTGGGCCACGTCGGCGCCACCGACCCGCTATGGGGCACGCCTTAGTGGGTTGTCCCATGGGCTTAGGTTATTGGGCTGGCCTAATAGGGGCCAGGGGTATTTTGGACTTTTCACAATTTAGAGAAAAAGGCCAGAATTTCACCAATTTTTAGTAAATAAAATACAACTCTAAAAATCCATTAAAAATTGGATTGGTGAATGAAAAATAAATCTTAACCAGAATAAAATATGAAATAGAATTTAAGAAACAATTCAAAATTATGAATTTGATGAATTTAAAATAATAACTTGGAATTTCAAACTATTATTTCCTTGTATTTAAAATTCAAGGAAAAATCTCAGATAAGTTCAAATACTTATTTTCAAATATTTCAAAAGGAAATTCTATTATTCCAAGTCATTTCTATTGAGAAATGTATTTTTCAAAGAAAAATACCCTATTCCCTTTTTATTCCAAAAATATAGGGGCAACTCTATTATTTCAACTCATTTTTGGAATGAATAATGAATCACCAAGTAAAGTAGTTTTACTTTGAATTATTTTACTTTATGTGAATTAAAGTGGTTTACACATTAAATCAATTGCAACTTACTGCCAAAGGCATAAATCTTAACTCAACCCTAAATTGTAATAACTCATTGGGGTAAAGGGATTCAACATAAAATAATACATCCATGACTGCATTATTTGGATTTTATAACATTGTCCTTACCGGACAATGATGCTTCTTACAGAACCCGAGGTCCAGGTTCCATCAACCGCATTGAACCGCACTATCTCGCAGATTCACGTGCAAGTTCACCCTTGCTCATGTCAACTTGATTATTTTCTATTACTTTAATGCAAAGCTATATACTTATCATTCCTGCATCGCAAATAAAATGTTACTTTCCAACTATGAAGATGACTATGTGGCTGGCAATGGAACCATGGTATGTGTTGATATGGTGGAGGTTCCATTGCATGGGTTATATTAACCTAGGATTAATTACCAATGCCGTCCAGTGATTCTAGCGCCGTACAAATCGCGTTAACCATGAGATCTATAATGGCTCTAGTGAAGCCAGCCGTATCTTTTCCCTTCTGCACGCCAACGGACTGGTAGAGCTGCGGGGTGTTGGAGGCACTGCCGTAGGTTGGGATAGCCTTTTAAATCCCCATACATTAGTGATGTTGAGCTCTACGGTCTATGATGGATTGTCCAAAGTACACCGTGAGTAAAGCCGTATTATCGGGAGCTACTGGGGGTGTACGGGTGGACAAAAGGGTGGGTTTTCAGTCGCGGAGAAGGGGGTGTGGGCTTGGATCTTTATACCTGGCCTCACACCAAAGGAAGTGTGAACGGGGGCAAGTCCCTGCGGATGGCAAAAAGGGTGGGATCCCTTGTGGGAAAAGTAACGCACCTCTGCAGAGTGTATCAAATTGTGGCTGTCACTCCTTGTTCCGGGAAGGGAACTGCGAACGCGGCAGGAAAGGAACTCCACGAAGTTCTGGTCAACCTGTGAAGACGGACGGGCATAGTTTTCATAATAAAAGCAAACTTTTGAAGAAATGATTTCAAAACATGCATTGACCTGCGATTTCCTGTTCAATGGTCGTAGCTAGTGCATCAAACACCTTTTTACTCTTTTAGAACTTGTTGAGTACCTCTGTACTCACTTTCTTTCGACACCCTTGCTAGACTGTGATCCGGAAGTGGAGGCCATCAACGATGGAGCACCAGAAGGAAGCTATGAGCTGGTCTACGAGGAACCTGATCTTACCGGCGGAGTGGAAGGAGTAGACTATGGGATAGTCTACGGACCCGATGACACAGAGGTGGAGGAGTAGTGATATACCCTAGCATCATAGAGCCGAGCAATGTAGAACTTACCTAAATAAGTTGTTGAGCTCTCTTTATATTTGGTTATGAGTTGTAATCGTACTTAAGTAGTATCTTAGGGTGTTCTCATAGGACCTGTGAGAATACCAACTTGTTAAGACAATGTTTGTAATAATATATGGAGTGTTATGACCTGCAATGTTTCTATTGTACCACTCTGAGGGATATGGCAATTTGTGAAGAAGTCCCTTCACAAAGATCATATCAACGACTTGTATACTACAACATGCAGTGGTATACTGGGTCACCGTATTACTCGTACTTTATTCATCTGCTACATCAAAAACCCATGAATACTTGTCTGTGAGCATTTACAGTGAATCCTTCATCGAAATTGCTTGTCAACACCTTCTGCTCCTCGTTGGGTTCGACACTCTTACTTATTGAAAATACTACGATACACCCCCTATACTTGTGGGTCATCACGCTTCTTATCTCCAAAGCGTCGCATAGCTTGCTTCACCGGTTTTGCCCCCGGGTTTATGTTGAGGTAGTGCTCGGCGAGTTCCCTTGGTACTCCGGACATGTCAGAAGGCTGCCATGCAAAGATATCCATGTTAGCGCGGAGGAACTCGATGAGGGTGTCTTCCTATTTGGGGTCCATGTTGGCTCCGACTGAGACCTGCTTGGTAGTGTCTCCTTCCTTGAAGTTGACTTTCTTGGTCTCTATCGCGGCCTTGAAGGATTTTTTCTGTTCGGAGATCTATTTCTTGGTGGTCTGCATCTCAGTCGGATCCACCGCGGCTCTGTAGCCTTTCAGCTCCTCTCCAGATATCACAGACTCTGCGAAGGCGGCTTGATACGTCTCCAACGTATCGATAATTTCTTATGTTCCATGCTACTTTATTGATGATACCTACATGTTTTATGCATACTTTATGTCATATTTATGCATTTTCCGGCACTAACCTATTAACAAGATGCCGAAGAGCCAGTTGCTGTTTTCAGCTGTTTTTGGTTTCAGAAATCCTAGTAAGGAAATATTCTCGGAATTGGACGAAATCAACGCCCAGGATCTTATTTTTCCACGAAGCTTCCAGAAGTCCGGAGAGGAAACGAAGTGGGGCGACGAGGCGGCGACACGCCAGGGCGGCGCGGCCCACCCCTGGCCGCGCGGCCCTATTGTGTGGGCCCCTCGTGTCGCCCCTAAACCTATCTCCTCCGCCTACTTAAGCCTTCGTCGATAATAACTCCAGTACCGAGAGCCACGATACGAAAAACCTTCCAGAGACGCCGCCGCCGCCAATCCCATCTCGGGGGATTCAGGAGATCGCCTCCGGCACCCTGCCGGAGAGGGGAATCATCTCCCGGAGGACTCTTCACCGCCATGATCGCCTCCGGAGTGATGAGTGAGTAGTTCACCCCTGGACTATGGGTCCATACCAGTAGCTAGATGGTCGTCTTCTCCTAATTGTGCTTCGTTGTTGGATCTTGTGAGCTGCCTAACATGATCAAGATCATCTATCTGTAATGCTACATGTTGTGTTTGTTGGGATCCGATGAATATGGAATACTATGCTATGTTGATTATCAATCTATTATCTATGTGTTGTTTATGATCTTGCATGCTCTCCGTTACTAGTAGAGGCTCTGGCCAAGTTTTTGCTTGTAACTCCAAGAGGGACTATTTATGCTCGATAGTGGGCTCATGCCTCCATTAAATCTGGGACAGTGACATAAAGTTCTAAGGTTGTGGATGTGTTGTTGCCACTAGGGATAAAACATCGATGCTATGTCTAAGGATGTATGTGTTGATTACATTACTCACCATACTTAATGCAATTGTCTGGTGTTTGCAACTTAATACTGGAAGGGGTTCGGATGATAACCTGAAGGTGGACTTTTTAGGCATAGATGCATGCTGGATAGCGGTCTATGTACTTTGTCGTAATGCCCAATTAAATCTCACACTACTCATCATAACATGTATGTGCATGGTCATGCCCTCTTTATTTGTCAATTGCCCAACTGTAATTTTTTCACCAACATGCTTATTCTTATGGGAGAGACACCTCTAGTGAACTGTGGACCCCGGTCCATTCTTTTACATCGAATACAATCTACTGCAATACTCGTTCTACTGTTTTCTGCAAACATCATCATCCACACTATACATCTAATTCTTTGTTACAGCAAGACCGGTGAGATTGAAAACCTCACTGTCACATTGGGGCAAAGTAATTTGGTTGTGTTGTGCAGGTTCCACGTTGGCGCCAGAATCCCTGGTGTTGCGCCGTACTACACTCCGCCGCCATCAACCTTCAACGTGCTTCTTGACTCCTACTGGTTCGATAAACCTTGGTTTCTTACTGAGGGAAACTTACTGTTGTACGCATCACACCTTCCACTTGGGGTTCCCAACGGTCGCGTGTTGTACGCGTGTCAAGCTAAATTTCTGGCGCCGTTGCCGGGGAGATCAAGACACGCTGCAAGGGGAGTCTCCACTTCCAATCTCTTTACTTTGTTTTTGTGTTTTATTTACTACTTTGTTTGTTGCACTATATCAAAAACACAAGAAAATTAGTTGCTAGCTTTACTTTATTTACTGTCTTGTTTGCATTCTCCATATCAAAAACACAAAAAAAATAGTTACTTGCATTTACTTTACTTATTTCATCATGTTTCCTCCTAATTTTACTTTAAAAGATATACATGTGGGACAAGGGTCTATAATTGGAAGAGATAATATAGAAGAATTTTTTACCCATGTTAGTATGCATGAAGATCTTGAAGATATACCCCTGGCAAAAGCTGTCCCTACTTATGAAGATGCCTCTGTCTGTTTGGTACGCATGATGGAAACTAGATTTATTAGTCTCAACCCCATGATACAACACATGTTTCTTACACCTTCTGATATGGAGAGGGGAGAGAAGAGAGATTTTGTTTTAAAAGTCCTTGTTAGAGAATTTGAGGATATAGCTAAAGAAGCTAGAAAAGTTTTCATTAAGCATAAGAGGCTTGGTATGTTCACCGATTTTAAAAGAACACTTGAAAAAATGGATATGGATAGAATTAAGTACACTAATAATGTTAATGATGGTGGGGAGATTAAAGCACCAATACCTTGCAAGTTCCTAGGAATGCATGAAGCTCTAGATGATAATTATGCTTGGCGTATCCCTGAAAATTTGTTTGATGAGAATAGCAAGCCTAAGACTAATGAAAAGGGAGCCTCTGAAACTTATGTATACAAAATACAATGCATGGTTGAGAAAACTCCAAACCCCGCTGTAGATGCATCATCTCTTGATAACACTTGATACACACTTTCTGCGCCTAGCTGAAAGGCGTTAAAGAAAAGCGCTTATGGGAGACAACCCATGATTTTACTACTGCACTTTTATTTTATATTTGAGTCTTGGAATTTGTTACTACTGTAGCAACCTCTCCTTATCTTATTTTGTTGCATTGTTGTGCCAAGTAAAGTCTTTGATAGTAAGGTTCATACTAGATTTGGATTACTGCGCAGAAACAGATTTCTTTGCTGTCACGAATTTGGGCCTAATTCTCTGTAGGTAACTCAGAAAATTATTCCAATTTACGTGAGTGATCCTCAGATATGTACGCAACTTTCATTCAATTTGAGCATTATCATTTGAGCAAGTATGGTGCCTCTTAGAAATTCATCTTTACGAACTGTTCTGTTTTGACAGATTCTGCCTTTTATTTCGCATTGCCTGTTTTGCTATGCTTGATGGAGTTTTCTATTCCATTAACTTTCAGTAGCTTTGTGCAATGTCCAGAAGTGTTAAGAATGATTATGTCATCGCTGAACATGTGAATTTTTATTATGCACTAACCCTCTAATGAGTTGTTTTGAGTTTGGTGTGGAGGAAGTTTTCAAGGATCAAGAGAGGAGGATGATACAATATGATCAAGGAGAGTGAAAGCTCTAAGCTTGGGGATGCCCCGGTGGTTCACCCCTGCATATTTCAAGAAGACTCAAGCGTCTAAGCTTGGGGATGCCCAAGGCATCCCCTTCTTCATTGACAACATTATCAGGTTCCTCTAGTGAAACTATATTTTTATTCCATCACATATTATGCACTTTGCTTGGAGCGTCGATTTGTTTTTGTTTTTGTTTTGTTTGAATAAAGTGGATCCTAGCATTCATTGTGTGGGAGAGAGACACGCTCCGCTGTTGCATATGGACAAATATGTCCGTAGGCTTTACTCATAATATTCATGGCGAAGGTTGAATCTGCTTCGTTAAATTGTTATATGGTTGGAAACGGGAAATGCTACATGTAGTAATTGGAATAATAACTTGGATAATGTGATACTTGGCAATTGTTGTGCTCATGTTTAAGCTCTTGCATCATATACTTTGCACCTATTAATGAAGAAATACATAGAGCTTGCTAAAATTTGGTTTGCATAATTGGTCTCTCTAAGGTCTAGATAATTTCTAGTAAGGGTCGAACAACAAGGAAGACGGTGTAGAGTCTTATAATGTTTACAATATGTCTTTTATGTGAGTTTTGCTACACCGGTTCATACTTGTGTTTGTTTCAAATAACCTTGCTAGCCTAAACCTTGTATCGAGAGGGAATACTTCTCATGCATCCAAAATCCTTGAGCCAACCACTATGCCATTTGTGTCCACCATACCTACCTACTACATGGTATTTCTCCGCCATTCCAAAGTAAATTGCTTGAGTGCTACCTTTAAAATTTCTATTCTTCATCTTTGCAATACATAGCTCATGGGACAAATAACCTAAAAACTATTGTGGTATTGAATATGTACTTATGCACTTTATCTCTTATTAAGTTGTTTGTTGTGCGATAACCATGTTCCTGGGGACGCCATCAACACTTTGTTGAATATCATGTGAGTTGCTATGCATGTCCATCTTGTCTGAAGTAAGGGCGATTTACCACGAGTTGAATGGTTAGAGCATGCATACTGTTAGAGAAGAACATTGGGCCGCTAACTAAAGCCATGATTCATGGTGGAAGTTTCAGTTTTGGACAAATATCCTCAATCTCATATGAGAATATTAATTGTTGCTAAATGCTTATGCATTAAAGAGGAGTCCACTATCTGTTGTCTATGTTGTCCCGGTATGGATGTCTAAGTTGAGAATAATCAAAAGCGAGAAATCCAATGCGAGCTTTCTCCTTAGACCTTTGTACAGGCGGCATAGAGGTACCCCTTTGTGACACTTGGTTAAAACATATGTATTGCGATGATAATCCAGGTAATCCGAGCTAATTAGGACAAGGTGCGGGCACTATTAGTATACTATGCATGAGGCTTGCAACTTGTAGGATATAATTTACATAATGCATATGCTTTATTACTACCGTTGACAAAATTGTTTCTTGTTTTCAAAACCAAAGCTCTAGCACAAATATAGCAATCAATGCTTCCTCTCGCGAAGGGCCATTCTTTTACTTTTATGTTGAGTCAGTTCACCTATCTCTCTCCACCTCAAGAAGCAAACACTTGTGTTAACTGTGCATTGATTCCTACATACTTGCATATTGCACTTTTTATACTACTTTACATTGACAATATCCATGAGATATACATGTTACAAGTTGAAAGCAACCGCTGAAACTTAATCTTCCTTTGTGTTGCTTCAATGCCTTTACTTTGAATTTATTGCTTTATGAGTTAATTCTTATGCAAGACTTATTGATGCTTGTCTTGAAAGTACTATTCATGAAAAGTCTTTGCTATATGATTCAATTGTTTACTCATTGTATTACCATTGCTTCGAATCACTGCATTCATTACATGTGCTTACAATAGTATTGATCAAGATTATGATAGCATGTCACTTCAGAAATTATCTTTGTTATCGTTTACCTACTCGGGACGAGCAGGAACTAAGCTTGGGGATGCTGATACGTCTCCAACGTATCAATAATTTCTTATGTTCCATGCTACTTTATTGATGATACCTACATGTTTTATGCATACTTTATGTCATATTTATGCATTTTCCGGCACTAACCAATTAACAAGATGCCGAAGAGCCAGTTGCTGTTTTTGGTTTCAGAAATCCTAGTAAGGAAATATTCTCGGAATTGGACGAAATCAACGCCCAGGATCTTATTTTTCCACGAAGCTTCCAGAAGTCCGGAGAGGAAACGAAGTGGGGCGACGAGGCGGCGACACACCAGGGTGGCGCGGCCCACCCCCTGGCCGCGCGGCCCTGTTGTGTGGGCCCCTCGCATCGCCCCTAAACCTATCTCCTCCGCCTACTTAAGCCTTCGTCGATAATAACTCCAGTACCGAGAGCCATGATACAGAAAACCTTCCAGAGACGCCGCCGCCGCCAATCCCATCTCGGAGGATTCAGGAGATCGCCTCCGGCACCCTGCCGGAGAGGGGAATCATCTCCCGGAGGACTCTTCACCGCCATGGTCGCCTCCGGAGTGATGAGTGAGTAGTTCACCCCTGGACTATGGGTCCATAGCAGTAGCTAGATGGTCGTCTTCTCCTAATTGTGCTTCATTGTTGGATCTTGTGAGCTGCCTAACATGATCAAGATCATCTATCCGTAATGCTACATGTTGTGTTTGTTGGGATCCGATGAATATGGAATACTATGCTATGTTGATTATCAATCTATTATCTATGTGTTGTTTATGATCTTGCATGCTCTCCGTTACTAGTAGAGGCTCTGGCCAAGTTTTTGCTTGTAACTCCAAGAGGGAGTATTTATGCTCGATAGTGGGTTCATGCCTCCATTAAATCGGGACAAGTGATGAGAAAGTTCTAAGGTTGTGGATGTGTTGTTGCCACTAGGGATAAAAACATCGATGCTATGTCTAAGGATGTATGTGTTGATTACATTACGCACCATACTTAATGCAATTGTCTGTTGTTTGCAACTTAATACTGGAAGGGGTTCGGATGATAACCTGAAGGTGGACTTTTTAGGCATAGATGCATGCTGGATAGCGGTCTATGTGCTTTGTCGTAATGCCCAATTAAATCTCACACTACTCATCATAACATGTATGTACATGGTCATGCCCTCTTTATTTGTCAATTGCCCAACTGTAATTTTTTCACCCAACATGCTTATTCTTATGGGAGAGACACCTCTAGTGAACTGTGGACCCCGGTCCATTCTTTTACATCGAATACAATCTCATCGCAATACTCGTTCTACTGTTTTCCGCAAACATCATCATCCACACTATACATCTAATCCTTTGTTACAGCAAGACCGGTGAGATTGACAACCTCACCGTCACGTTGGGGCAAAGTAATTTGGTTGTGTTGTGCGGGTTCCACGTTGGCGCCGGAATCCCTGGTGTTGCGCCGCACTACACTCCGCCGCCATCAACCTTCAACGTGCTTCTTGACTCCTACTGGTTCGATAAACCTTGGTTTCTTACTGAGGGATACTTAC
Organism: Lolium rigidum; assembly: GCF_022539505.1. Classification (NCBI taxonomy): domain Eukaryota; kingdom Viridiplantae; phylum Streptophyta; class Magnoliopsida; order Poales; family Poaceae; genus Lolium; species Lolium rigidum. The sequence continues at coordinate 330,052,612 of NC_061514.1, read as the reverse complement.
TTCTGTACGCATCACACCTTCCACTTGGGGTTCCCAGCGGTCGCGTGCTGTACGCGTGTCACGGCTTCGCCCAACTCGCACTCATGAGCCTTTTTGTAGTCTCCGGATACGGTAATCATACCATTGGGACCCGAAATCTTGAGCTTGTTGTAGATGTAGCACGCTCTTGTGTGGAACTTGTGGTAGGTGGGCCTGCCGAAGATGACGTGGTAGGAGCTCTTGAAGGGCACGACCTCAAACGTGATCCTCTCTTCGCGGAAATTATGAACATCGCCGAAGGCCACGGGAAGTGTGATGCTGCCGAGGAAATTCGCCTTTTTACCCGGAACCACGCCATGAAACTCAGTGTTGCTGTGTTTGAGCTGTTCCTTGGTAAGGTTCATCCGTTCCAGAGTCTCCAGGTACATGATGTTCAAGCTGGCTCCGCCTTCCATGAGGCACATGGAGAAGTCATAGCTGTCTATGCGAGGACTTACAACTAAGGCGTAGCACTCTTTTGGCACAATGGTAGGGTGATCCTGCCTATCAAATGTGCACGGGACTTCCGACCACCTGACATACTGCGGCACAGCCGGAACTGTGGCGTTCAGGATCCGGAAAGCTGACTTGGTGGCGCGGACTGTTGGAGTTCCGAGGAAGGTGTGGTACGCACCTACACTCTTTTTCTCGAAAGGGTTGGATTTAGCTGCGGATCCTGCTTTGGGATCCGGTGAAGTATCATCCTCGTCCATCGCCTCGGAACTGTCCTTCTCTTTGTCCTTGTTCTTGCCCTTGCCTCCTTTGCCGCGTGGGCGGTGCTTCCGGGCTCGCTTGTATCCTGCTTCCGGGTCGTTTTTCAGATCATTGACCCACTTGCAGTTGCGGTTAGTGTGAGTGGACTTCCCTGTAGCCGGATCCAGATGGGCTAGACAGGGCATGTCTCTGTATTCTTCGTAGGTTTGGGGGCGCGGGATCCGGCAGCGGTGACTTCATCACTGCGCTGCTGGCCCCTGCCGGCTTCACCTCCGCGTCCGCGGCCTCTTCCGCCTCCTTGACCTCCGCGTTGAAAAGCTATGGCGACCATCTCGGATCCGCCACTCTTCTGGTCATCAGGGGGTTTTTCCGCTTATTGTCGCTGTTGTTACCGTTATCACGGTTCTTCTTCTACAGATGCGGGGGAATTGCTGTAGCTGCTAGATCTCTGCATGCGTCGTCGGCGGCGGCAGTATGATCGCTGGTGATGGAGATCATGTCATCCAAAGTCAGTTTATTTGCGTTACCCAAGCAAGTGAGCTTGTGCCGCAGCAATCCTCCCCTCTGCAATCCACCTATAAAGGCGTGCATAGCCGTGGTGTGATCAACATTTTCACACTCGTTCCTGCATGCCAACCATCATGCAAGGAAGTGTCTTGAAGTTTCTCCCTTCTTCTGGATACATGCTTGCAAGTCGCTTGTTGTGGCAGGCCTTTTGTAGGTGCCCCTGAAGTGTTTCTCGAAAGCCGTCTTCAGGTCAAACCAACAAAAGATAGAGTTCTTCTCGAGGTCGCTGAGCCAGATCCGGGCTGGACCTACAAGGTACAGCTGAAGCATGCGGCAGGCGATGTTAGGGGTTCCTCCGGCAAAGGTCACTGCATTGTAGTAATCTTCAATCCAGGTATCCGGCCTTTCTGTGCCATCATAATGCTTCAGGTTTTCGGGTAGCTTGAGGTTCATCCTTGGCTTTGGTTCCTCTCGAATCATCCTGCCAAAGCACTTTGGGCCGATGTAGTCTATTCTGTATTCGTTGAGGCGTTCCCGCGCATCACGCGAGCCGTTGCGGGGGGATTTTGAGCGTGAGCGAGATCTCCGGCCACAGCCTCCGCCTCCACCTCCGCCTCCACCGCTAGGTGGTGGTGAGGGAGACCTGCGAGGGGGCCGATCCGGCCTTTTGCTTCCGCCTTCTGATTCTCCTCGCACTTCGCGATGCTGGCTCCGGCTTCGATGACTGCCTTCACCTTGGTGCTGGCTGCCATGGCCATTCCGGCTTCTGCGAGGCTCCGGGTCGCGTTCTTCGTTCCGACTCCTCCTGGGCTCCGGCTCGCGATTATTGATCTAGCTCCGGCGAGATTCCGACGTTCGCTCCCTGTTCCTGTTCCTTGAGGGCAGCACGTTGTCGCGGATGTTGATTCCGCCAGGCCCATGGGGTCTGGTGTTTCCGGCTGGACTACGGCGACGAGGAGGTGGGGGACGCGGATATCCGTTAGGCGGAGGTGAGGGATTGCGGTACTTGTCCTTACTAGTGTAGATTGCATCCTTTCCCTTTCTCGGATCTGACGGAGGCGTCTTTGATGGTACGGGGATTGGATTTGGATGTTCTCTGGTTTTCCTTCTGCGTTCCGAGGATCCGGTTCACGATTCATCATCACGATGGCGATTGTCGTAGGCATCCTTCTGCGCGGTAGAGATGCAATGCTCCGGGTTGGATTCCAACTTGCGCGAAGTATCTGCCTTGCTCTGCTGCTTCATTGCTGAAGCAACAAGTGTACGGACGTAGTTGATGTCGATCTCCTCGTCCTTTTTCTTCAAGATCTCCGCAGCCTTCTTCATATTGTCCTTCGGAGTGGCGTACGGCTGCTGCTCAGTCGGATGTTGCGAAGGTGATCTTACGGGGAGCTATAGTTTCTCGCCGGATCTTATCGATCTCCTGTTGAGCCTCAGTGATCTTGTCCTCCCAATGCTTCCGGAGTTGCTTGAATTTCACCAGTGATTCGTCCACCTCCTGCTCGCGTTTGAGAAAGTTGTCCACGAAATTCGCGGCCTCCTTCCTCTCGTCAATCATTGCGGCTGTGGTTTGAGCGAATTTTTGAGCTGTGGCCAGCATCTCTATCCTCTTAGCTTCTAGCGCTTCTGCGTCTTCGGGAGTAATGGGTTTGTTGAAAATATCCGAGTGTGCGATTGCCTCCATGCCTGCTTGCTCAACCAACTCCTATGGGGATAAGACTTCCTTACGCGGTCGTTCCCGCAAAAGCGGAGATCCTGCGTGGGATGGCTGTGGGTCGGAGTGGGTGTTTTCATCTTCTGATTCGCGTTGATCCAGCGCCGCCAAGGTTGCGAGAACCTGCTTAGGCTGGGCGGATTCAACTTCAGGCTGATCACCGTATCCGTATTCCTTTACCTTGCGATCGAACTCTTCAGTATCCATGGAGGGGGTATCCCCGGAAATTGGGCTTAGGTTGCCCAGGATCGACTCTTCAACTGGAGTACCGCTTTCTCCGACAGCCTCCTGCTGATCTGGAGCAGCGTTGTTTTCCGGTACCTCGACCTGCTCGGGACCAGCTCCGGCTTATTGTGGGGCGGTTCCGGCGGTGTGGGCCAAGAAGTGTACGATGTGACACCTTTGCTTCTCTAACACCTGGGACACCCATGCGGATCTGCATTGGTCTTCCACCTTTATCTCCTGCTCAGGGGCGGATTGGGTGGGTTTTGATTTTTCCAGATCCAAGGCGGAATCTTCCTTGGGAAGCTCCTGCATCTCAGATCGGATCTTCGCGACTGCGTCCTGCTCAGCGGCGGTCGTGTCAGCGTTACTTACCAGTGGGTTTCCGTCAGAATCGATGGTTTCCCCGATGAAGATGTGTATGCCGCCGACTGGGACGATGCAGAGCTTGACGGGGTTTGTCTTAGCCGGAATCCAGCACTCATCCGGAGGGACGATCGGCAGATTTTCGGCGTAAAGGACGTGTGATGTCTACTCACGTTTCTTTTCCTGTAGACAGTGTTGGGCCTCCAAGAGCAGAGGTTTGTAGAACAGCAGCAAGTTTCCCTTAAGTGAATCACCCAAGGTTTATCGAACTCAGGGAGGAAGAGGTCAAAGATATCCCTCTCAAGCAACCCTGCAATTACGATACAAGAAGTCTCTTGTGTCCCCAACACACCTAATACACTTGTCAGATGTATAGGTGCACTAGTTCGGCGAAGAGATAGTAAAATGCAAGTAATATGAATGTATATGAGCGGTAATAACAATCTGAAATAAATATGGCAACAAGTAAACATGCAGTAGAACAGTAAATAAATGGAGATTCGATGTTCGGAAACAAGGCCTAGGGATCATACTTTCACTAGTGGACACTCTCAACATTGATCATATAACAGAATAAATAAATGCTACTTTCTCTACACTCTCTTGTTGGATGACAAACACCATTCATTGTGTAGGGCTACAAGAGCTCCCTCAAGCTGGAGTTAACAAGCGCCACAACATTCGGTGTTCATATTTAAGTAACCTTATAGTACATAATAGACCATTGCAATTATACCGAGTACTAACATAGCATGCACACTGTCACCGTCAGGCTATGAAAGGGGGAATAGATCGCATCAATACTATCATAGTAATAGTTAACTCCATAATCTACAAGAGATTACAATCATAACCTATGCCAAGTACTACATGATGCACACACTGTCAACATTACATCATGGAGGAGGAATAGAGTACTTTAATAACATCACTAGAGTAGCACATAGATTGATAGTAATACCAAGCTCATCATATGAATCTCAATCATGTAAGGCAGCTCATGAGATCATTGTATTGAAGTACATGGGAGAGAGATTAACCACATAGCTACCGGTACAGCCCTTAGCCTTGAGGCAGAATGATACGTCTCCGACGTATCGATAATTTCTTATGTTCCATGCCACATTATTGATGTTATCTACATGTTTTATGCACACTTTATGTCATATTCGTGCATTTTCTGGAACTAACCTATTAACAAGATGCCGAAGTGCCGATTGCTTGTTTTTCTGCTGTTTTTGGTTTCAGAAATCCTAGTAAGGAAATATTCTCGGAATTGGACGAAATCAAAGCCCAGGGGCCTATTTTTCCACGAAGCTTCCAGAAGTCCGAAGACGAAACGAAGTGGGGCCACGAGGCGCCCAAACTACAGGGCGGCGCGGCCTAGGGTTTGGCCGCGCGGCCCTGTCATCTGGGGCCCCCGTGCCGCCTCCTGACTTGCCCTTCTGCCTACTTAAAGCCTCCGTGACGAAACCCCTAGTACCGAGAGCCACGATACGGAAAACCTTCCAGAGACGCTGCCAACGCCGATCCCATCTCGGGGGATCCAGGAGATCGCCTCCGGCACCCTGCCGGAGAGGGGAATCATCTCCCGGAGGACTCTACGCCGCCATGGTCGCCTCCGGAGTGATGTGTGAGTAGTCTACCCCTGGACTATGGGTCCATAGCAGTAGCTAGATGGTTGTCTTCTCCCCATTGTGCTATCATTGTCGGATCTTGTGAGCTGCCTAACATGATCAAGATCATCTATCTGTAATCCTATATGTTGCGTTTGTTGGGATCCGATGAATAGAGAATACTTGTTATGTTGATTATCAAAGTTATATCTACGTGTTGTTTATGATCTTGCATGCTTTCCATTACTAGTAGATGCTCTGGCCAAGTAGATGCTTGTAACTCCAAGAGGGAGTACTTATGCTCGATAGTGGGTTCATGCTCGCATTGACACCTGGGACGAGTGACGAAAGTTCTAAGGTTGTGTTGTGCTTGTTGCCACTAGGGATAAAACATTGATGCTATGTCTAAGGATATAGTTGTTGATTACATTACGCACCATACTTAATGCAATTGTCTCGTTGCTTTGCAACTTAATACTTGGAGGGGTTCGGATGATAACCTGAAGGTGGACTTTTTAGGCATAGATGCAGTTGGATGGCGGTCTATGTACTTTGTCGTAATGCCCAATTAAATCTCACTATACTCATCATGATATGTATGTGCATTGTCATGCTCTCTTTATTTGTCAATTACCCAACTGTAATTTGTTCACCCAACATGCTGTTTGTCTTATGGGAGAGACACCTCTAGTGAACTGTGGACCCCGGTCCAATTCTCTTTACTGAAATACAATCTACTGCAATACTTGTTCTACTTTTTTCTGCAAACAATCATCTTCCACACAATACGGTTAATCCTTTGTTACAGCAAGCCGGTGAGATTGACAACCTCCCTGTTTCGTTGGGGCAAAGTACTTTGGTTGTGTTGTGCAGGTTCCACGTTGGCGCCGGAATCCCTGGTGTTGCGCCGCACTACATCCCGCCGCCATCAACCTTCAACGTGCTTCTTGACTCCTACTGGTCTGATTAAACCTTGGTTTCTTACTGAGGCAAACTTGCCGCTGTGCGCATCACACCTTCCTCTTGGGGTTCCCAACGGACGTGCCAACCACACGCATCAAGCAAATTTCTGGCGCCGTTGCCGGGGAGATCAAGACACGCTGCAAGGGGAGTCTCCACTTCTCAATTTCTTTACTTTGTTTTTGTCTTGCTTAGTTTTATTTACTACTTTGTTTGCTGCACTAAATCAAAATACAAAAAAATTAGTTGCTAGTTTTACTTTATTTGCTATCTTGTTTGCTATATCAAAAACACAAAAAAAAATAGTTTACTTGCATTTACTTTATCTAGTTTGCTTTATTTACTGTTGCTAAAATGGCCAACGCTGAAAATACTAAGTTGTGTGACTTCACAACCACAAATAATAATGATTTCTTATGCACACCTATTGCTCCACCTGCTACTACAGCAGAATTCTTTGAAATTAAACCTGCTTTATTGAATCTTGTTATGCGAGAGCAATTTTCTGGTGTTAGTTCTGATGATGCTGCTGCCCATCTTAATAATTTTGTTGAACTATGTGAAATGCAAAAGTATAAGGATGTAGATGGTGACATTATAAAATTAAAATTGTTCCCTTTCTCATTAAGAGGAAGAGCTAAAGATTGGTTGCTATCTCTGCCTAAGAATAGTATTGATTCATGGACTAAATGCAAGGATGCTTTTATTGGTAGATATTATCCCCCTGCTAAAATTATATCTTTGAGGAGTAGCATAATGAATTTTAAACAATTAGATACTGAACATGTTGCTCAAGCTTGGGAAAGAATGAAATCTCTGGTTAAAAATTGCCCAACCCATGGATCGACTACTTGGATGATCATCCAAACCTTCTATGCAGGACTAAATTTTTCTTCGCGGAATTTATTGGATTCAGCTGCTGGAGGTACCTTTATGTCCATCACTCTTGGTGAAGCAACAAAGCTTCTTGATAATATGATGATCAATTACTCTGAATGGCACACGGAAAGAGCTCCACAAGGTAAGAAGGTAAATTCGTCGAAGAAACCTCTTCCTTGAGTGATAAGATTGATGCTATTATGTCTATGCTTGTGAATGATAGGACTAATATTGATCCTAATAATGTTCCGTTAGCTTCATTGGTTGCACAAGAAGAACATGTTGATGTAAACTTCATTAAAAATAATAATTTCAACAACAATGCTTACCGGAACAATTCTAGTAACAACTATAGGCCATATCCTTATAATAGTGGCAACGGCTATGCTAATTCTTATGGGAATTCTTACAACAATAATAGGAGTTCACCCCCTGGACTTGAAGCCATGCTTAAAGAGTTTATTAGTACACAAACTGCTTTTAACAAATCTGTTGAAGAAAAGCTTGGGAAAATTGATATACTTGCTTCTAAAGTCGATAGTCTTGCTTCTTGATGTTGATCTTTTGAAATCAAAAGTTTTGCCTAATGAGAATCATCATAATAAAATTACTACTACAGCAAATGCCATTCAAGTTAGAATTAATGAGAATATAAGATTAATGGCTGAACTGCGTGCTAGGTGGGATAGAGAAGAAAATGAAAAACTAGCTAAAGAGAAGAATGTAGCTAAAGTTTGGACTATTACCACCACTTGTAATTCTAATGCTACACATGTTGCTGCACCTCCTACTAATACTAATAAAAGAATTGGTGTTAGCAATGTTTCCACTTCTAATGCAAAGCGCGAAAAATTGCCTGAAACTGCTAAAACTGCTATGAACCGCTTCGTGATAAAGTCTGCTGAAATTTTTTCCAACATTGGGGATGATGATCCCATTGCTTTAGATTATAATGGTTTGAATTTTGATGATTGCCACATCTCTGAAGTTATAAAGTTCTTGCAAAAACTTGCTAAAAGTCCTAATGCTAGTGCTATAAATTTGGCTTTCACACATCATATTACAAATGCTCTCATTAAAGCTAGAGAAGAGAAACTAGAGCGTGAAACCTCTATTCCTAAAAAGCTAGAGGATGGTTGGGAGCCCATCATTAAGATGAAGGTTAAAGATTTTGATTGTAATGCTTTATGTGATCTTGGTGCAAGTATTTATGTTATGCCTAAGAAAATTTATAATATGCTTGACTTGCCACCGCTGAAAAATTGCTATTTGGATGTTAATCTTGCTGATCATTCTACAAAGAAACCTTTGGGTAAAGTTGATAATGTTCGCATTGCCGTTAACAATAACCTTGTCCCCGTTGATTTTGTTGTCTTGGATATTGAATGCAATGCATCTTGTCCCATTATATTGGGAAGACCTTTTCTTCGAACTGTTGGTGCTATCATTGATATGAAGGAAGGTAATATAAAATATCGATTTCCTCTCAAGAAAGGTATGGAACACTTCCCTAGAAAGAGAATGAAGTTACCTTTTGATTCTATTATGAGAACAAATTATGATGTTGACACTTCGTCTCTTGATAATACTTGATACACACTTTCTGCGCCTAGCTGAAAGGCGTTAAAGAAAAGCGCTTATGGGAGACAACCCATGTTTTACCTACAGTACTTTGTTTTTATTTTGTGTCTTGGAAGTTGTTTACTACTGTAGCAACCTCTCCTTATCTTAGATTTGTGTTTTGTTGTGCCAAGTTAAGCCGTTGATAGAAAAGTAAGTACTAGATTTGGATTACTGCACAGTTCCAGATTTCTTTGCTGTCACGAATCTGGGTCCACCTCCCTGTAGGTAGCTCAGAAAATTAAGCCAATTTACGTGCATGATCCTCAGATATTGTAATATCCCAGGTATTGGGGTTACAAAAATAGAGGAAACAGATATGTGCATTGCATTCATGCATGGAAAATCCGGGGAATTTTCGCGCCTTTGTTTAAAACTGTCAAAGTGATCGAGATTTCTCTTGCATCGGTGGAATTGAGTTAGTCATCGATGTGAGTGCGACAAATTTCGACATGACCTTTGTGAATTCATGTGTTTTTGGGAGAACCAATTTGAATTCAATCAAATATGGATAATATGAATTCAAATAGAAATTGAATTGAATTTGAATTCCAAACTACAACAAGAAATACAATGTGTAAAAGTAAGCACATTTGATAATTCCAAAAGAATAAGTAATTTAAACTTTACTACAAATACCAGTACCAATTATTTACATGTCACATAAATATAAATAGAGAATGATTAAAAAAGGAAAATAAAAGAAGACCTAAATCTAAATCTTCTCGATCTTCTTATTCTTTATCTGCAAAACAAACAACAAAGAAAAAGGAAATTGTTGGGTGAATATTAAAATGTTGCCATCATCCATGATGAGGCATTTTAATGTTGGAATCTAGCTAATGGGAGTCAAGAACTAATCTTGATTCCCAAATAGTGATTAGAGGGTGGAATATTTTTCTTAGGCAATAACAGGGACAAATAGAATACACTTGGATCAGGAGAGGCAACACTGATCACGAGACAAAAATGAGTAATTGAAGGCAACAAAGGACTAGAGGCAGCACCAAATCTAATTTATCCTTAGGCAACAATATTATTTCCCTCTAATCTAGCAAGAATCCTCTAAAAGCCCACAAGGTTATTTATATGAATCAGTATTGACATGGAGAAGTCAATATGATTCTAGTCCATATATTAGAAGCCACTTGCTAATTAAGCAAAGTCTTAATTAACATAATAGTCACACTTGATCTTATTTAGCTCACATATATTATACACTTGGCAGTACCAAAAATAAAGGGGCAGCACTAGATAAGCACAAGCCAACCGTATGCCTTGCACTATGAGGCAAAGAAGATCAGGTTGGATACACACAGGCAGCATAGTCACTAGAAACAGGACACACACAGGCAGCACAGTCACTGCATGCACATCATGTGATGTCACTTCCCCAGCAAACCACAGCACTACAAACAGCACTACAAAAGCAAAGCAGTAGCCAACCGCATCACACTTTGCTCACATTCACCTTAGTCACCAGCAGCCCAGCTAGCCATCGTTTGCACTAGCAAAAATCCACTCAAATATCAAGAACAACATCAATAGATCCTCTTGCCAGCCTTGTGCATGATCTACCAGCAAGATCACATCCACCGCCATAAACAAACACCACCGATGATTTCTTAGAAGAAATAGGAAACAAATCAAGAATCTAGGAGGAGCAGGCTGACCACAAGAAGAAGATCAATTAACAGTCCAGAAGGCCAAGATATCTACAAACAGCAGGTTAATCCATCAACTTAATAAAAGCATGTGTTCTTAGCCTTTGCATCTCAGAGAAAATAAAAGGGTAACATGCAAAGCAAATAAATCCAACCACCCTGCAACTAGATCTGGTCTAGGAGGATCAGGAGGAATTATTTCTCTCAGATCTGCATAGAGGTGCTATGCCAGCTCATCACTGAGAATTAAAAGCCACAATAGCATCTGTTCTTATCAAGAAATTGTGCCTCAGCCTATTGCATCATTGGCTAGGCCAAGAAGTAAGCATAGTAATGTTCTTATCAGTTTCTATTCCGACGAAAGAGAAACCATCTGTAAAGGCAGCAAGATCCATAAATACAAGCCAGCCATCAAGTAAATCATCAAGCACCAATACCTCTACCTTGTTGCTTAAACTCAACCCATAAATGCAACATCAAATTATTATACCAAGATAATTATGCCTGTATGAATAAACCATCCAAACAGGGGCACCACACCTACACATCCACAATAGAGTGTCCATATAAATAAACTTCAAGGAATTACTTGGGGTTCAGGTAATGTTTCCAGGCCAACACAGCTAACTCCAAGCAGAACCATAATTAACACAATCATTTAATTACCACCCAGCCAACAAGCATCATGTATTGCCCAAGCAGCACAAGTACTAACCATGAATTGCTTTTCCAGCATATTTGAGCTCAATAAGGACTTAATAATAGCAGAACTGAACTTCTTCAGTTAACAATACGATGTATATGCAGTAGATAAGAGCTATATCATTATCACAACAAGCCAATCGTGTCCGGATGATTAAACATCCAAAGTGAGATACCAACATAATAGAGACAGCTAGCATGCAATTAAATCAACACAAACTGGTTTAGCTCCAGTACATCATCACCAGGGGCATCATATGCTCAGCAATATTGCATCACATAGCACTATGACCATAGGCAGAGGAGTAAGGAGGTAGTTAGCTCACCATGTTGTAGGGTTGCAAACAAAGTCGACGCCGGGGTTGCGGTCGCAGACGCCATCCGACCGGCGTCAAGGAGGAAGTAATCAACAGACATCACAACACCATGCCACCACCAGCAACATCACCACACCCACGTCTCATCAGCAGCTCCACCACCACTACCGCAGCACTGTCCCGCCGACGCCAAAGGAGATGTTGGTGTTGCAGCAACAGCAGCTCCATCATGCCAGCCCCACCACCACAAATCATCACCAACAACCAGTATAGCAACGCAACAGCTGCGGGTCGATGACGCCGGGGTTGCGGAGGATGCCGTCCTGCCGGCGTCAAGATGCAGGTAGTTCACGAGACGAGCAGCCGGAGGCGTGGCAGCGCGGGGCCATGCCGACGGAACCGAGCCACACCGGCTTGGATTTCGCGTGGCCGCGCGCGCGGGAGGGCTGAACCTCGTGGCGGCGGCCGAAGCCATGCCAAGCGGCGGCGACGTCAGAAGCGTCCGACGGCGAGCCAACCCGAAGGGATTGGGGATTCCGTCCAGCGCGGAATCAGAGGGCGTCGAAGTGGAGTTAGATGGTGAAGAAGGCCGGAGCGGTTAACCATCGACGCGCGGCGGCGCTAATGGTCGCCGGCGACAGTTGGAACCACGGACAGCGGCTAGGGTTTTCGAGTTGGGGCGGGGGATCAAATCCAGTAGGGCATAAGATAGATCAGGAGGAGGCGGAGCCTCGCCGGCGAACGGCGGCGCCGGAGATGCCCGGCGACGGCCGAATCGACCAGCAGTAGCTAGGGTTCCCGGAGGTGAGAACACGCGCCAGAGGCCTCAAGGAGAGGGGGTTGTTGGTGGAGGCGAGCGAGGAGAGGACGGGGAGGCTGTGCTCGGCAACGGCAGCGCCGGAGACGGCCGGCGGTGGCCGGGGCAGTAGGCAGCGGCGGCTGCATCACGAACGCGTGCGGGAACAGGGGCGAGTGGTTCGTGCGACGGGAGCAAGGACAGAGAGACGTGAGAGCTAGACTGTGTTGGACTCGTACATTACATGTGTGCGGGTATCACCCGACTATCTACGTACGTGAATGCTAGTGGCCCAATCAGTGTTTACGTGCTACTAGACTAATTAGATCCAGCCCAAAGGATTCAATCTACTAGAGTACTTGTGTGTCTAGTCTATTTTCTAAAAATAAAATTAAAAAAATATAAATCGTAATCAACTCTCAATTTGATGTTAGATATTTAAGAAATCAAATTAGCTCAATTAAAAGCATGAGAATTTCTAATATAAATTTAGTTACTATAAAATTCCTAAAATCAAGTAAAATAGCAACAAGCACCTAATAATCCGAACATCAATAATCTAATTTTTATCTTCGTTCTAGAAGATTATTTCTTCAATTATTTTAAACTCCTAAGAATAAGGAAAAATCATAACTAAGTATTGAATCACATTACAAGGTCATTTGTATTCCTCGTTAGCCCTTATAGTTGTAATATCATTGTTAAATTGTATTTAAAAGTTGTTTCTTAAATCAAACCCTTATTCAACAAACTGTTCCTTAAATACTAAATGAGATAAAATAAAACCCTAATTCCATCATGAACAAAACCCTAATTCTATTTTTATTGAAACCCTAATTTAGTAAAACCCTAGGAGCTTATGAATAGAAACACATTATCTTACCAAGTAAAATACATCTTCAAATTCAAACAAGAGTTGTACATGTACCAAAGAATTATAAAAACATCTTGTTTCCATCTTGTTTAGAAACTAACTATTACTTATTTATTGAATCAATTGAAAGTCATAGTAAACCCTAGAAGAACATAACTTCTATTTGAAATAATTCTTTTCCATTAGTGAACATGTTCTTCAAAAGTTATTCTTTTGAAATATATAATAAATAATCATCAACCATGCACTATAGGACTTAAAATTGACAAGCTGCTCTTTACTTATTATACAACCACTATTCCTTGATGTGTATAATGGTTACTATGCATTTTACCATTTGCTTATGATTTTAAAACAACACAAACCTGAATAAGAAACTTGTTTGTGAATCTCTCTAAAAGTGCAACACACCCTGAACCAATCATTACAACTCACTGATCCTAAATCATCGGGGTTAGGTCACGCTTAGAGCGATTGCATCTCTTACTTATGCATTATTGCATCCTTGCCAATCTTTTAAACATCGTCCTTACGGACGATGATGCCATTTCAGAATTTGGAGTTATTACGTATCGAAGACCTTGTCCGCATAATCTTGCGATCAAGAAAGGCAAGTTCATCACTTGCTCATGTCATTTGAGTATTTTTACCAAATTACTTGCAAAGTACTATGTTTATCACTATTGCATAAAAAGCAAAACCACTATTTTCATAACTATGAATATGACTATGTGGTGGGCAATGGAACCATGGATTGTGTTGATATGGTGGAGGTTCCATTGCAAGGGTTTATATCCATCTAGGATTAAACAACAAATGTCGCCGATGATTCTTGTGCCGTAATACCCGTGTTAACCATAATATGCGGAGTGGGACGGAATAGTCAATTGTATTTCCACCTCTTGTACATCAACGGATGCGCTTTACCGTAGACCCTTGATCCAAGAGAGGACAAGTGGTACCCTTGATCCAAGAGAGGACAAGTGGTAGGGTGGGGGTCCCGATAAAGTCCCCACGGTAATTGCGGTCTATGATGGGTTGCAGCTGCCGGCGAAGGAGTTCATGGTAGAGACCTGAAGCCGTTGTCGTGGTCGGGGTCCATCCTTAATTGGAGTAAGAGGACCGGCGAGGACCCGGGGTCGGGGTTTGCAACAACGGGTGGGTGTATGAGGCAGCGGAGGAATATGATTGGCTATGACCTTATACCGGGCCTCACACCAAAGGAAGTGTGGACGAGCACTCGCAACTCGGTTGGCACCAAGGTTAAGATCTCTTATGGGTAAAGCAACACACCTCTGCAGAGTGTAAAGAACCGTGACCTGTCACTCCCTGTTCCGGGATATGGAGCTGCGAACGCGGCCGGAAAGGAGCTCCATGAAGTTCTAGTAAACCGGTGAAGGCTGACGGACATAGTTCTTCTGAATAAAAGCAACCTTTTGAAGAAATGGTTATGAAAACTTGCATTGGTATTAGACTTTCTGGTCTAATGTCGTAGCTAGTGCATTAAACACCTCTTTCCTATAATGAACTTGTTGAGTACGCTCGTACTCATCCCACTCTTAAATCCCCTGCTTAGATATGGAGGCATCGAAGGAGGATCTACAGTGCAACTCGAAGGCCGAGGAGTCAACAACTACTTCACGAGACAGGACCCTGTCAGAGAAGTCAGATACCACATCCAACAAGGAGAAAACCTAGTTTAGCCATAGAAGGGAACTAGCTTCCCAAACCTAGCTCCTATTTAGCTAGAGTCTCTTAGCCTCTGTAGTTAGTGAAATACTCTACAAATAGAGTTCGTGATAAGACTAGACTACGAGTCGTTCTTCTGGAGTTTATTTGCAGTTTTACCTCATTGTAAAGTAGGAGGCTGTGATGATCTTATGTAACGGAGTCGATGTTGTAATTCTATAGACATGCCTTGGACCCGCATATGTTTCTTTTGTACCACTCTGAGCGATATAATACTCGTGGAACGGTGTTTCATTGGTGTTATATCAGACTTGCATACTACACCATGTAGTAGTATGCCGGGTCACCACAGTTGGTATCAGAGCAAATGCTTTGACCTAGGATTAAAACCCTTTAAATGAGACCTATAGGATTGGTAGTGTCTATAGGAAGTTGACCTAGGTAAACCAAATCTTCTTATGACTTTAGATGGATATTCACTTGAGAATAATCCTGACACACTTGAGTCAACATTCCTTATCTAACTTACCAAGATAAAATAAAGTTAGTTAGATAATCCCAAACATGTAGTACACCATGAAGCCCTTAAACAATAGATGAGTAGACCCCAGTTGGTATACAATACATGGTAGTCCAAAGAGAGGATACAACCATAAGGAAGATATCCTATTGGAAGATGTGTACCAACACAAGTCATGATTAAATAAGAATTACTCAGACCTGTACTAGAAGTAATATCAAGTGATGAAGATAATTAAAGATATCCTAATAGAAGATGTAGACCCAGACAAGTAATAGGGTAAGTAAAATTTATCTAAACTTGTGAAACAATTGATAGTAAGTGATAACTATGAGTCATATGAGGTAGAAAAGACCATGATGAGTCAATCATGGGAAATAAGGAAGAGTGATAGGAAAAATATATGTCTACTACAAGTTAGAGTTGCTAATCATATATGATTCACCTGGGAATCATTATGTGATGGAATAGAACATCATAAACATTTAGGAGGAGAACAATAAAAATTCAAGTGCTCAACAAATAGTGCAAGAGGTGTGTTCCAAAAATATGAGAAGTGTGCCAAGCACATCATGACCATAGTCTCATGATAAGTACAAACACTTGGAAGTATAGGAGCTATATTCCAATAGTTATGTATTTAGAGTAGTGATGTTAGAATCTAGATATACCATATGAAGTAGTCCTCAACATAATGGAAGCTAAGTTAGTACTTCCAAAGAAAATTAGGTTAACCTTAACCATCCCAAACCACTTTGTTTCAAGTTTATCTCATTGCAAATTTGCAATTAAGGTAAATGTTGAGACAAATAGTAGAGTCCCCTATAGTCGTGCTAAGTATCACGAAATAAACCTATCTTATGTGGTGTTATATACTACACATCAGAGCCTGATGTTTAGAGATGTCTTACTCAACTATTTTATTCAGGCTTATGATGGTGTGTATTATATGCACAAAGCTGAATCTTCTTGGATTTTATTGGAATTTCATTGTTTGACTAGATCCATACATGAAGTTTGACTTTGATATGCAAATGCATGTTGCAATATCAAGTCCTTACTTGGTGCTATAGATCTAGAGGGTAATGGTAAACGTGTGAGGAAGTGACGAATTCTGGAAGATTCCGCAGACAAGATGAAGGTTCATCAGAGAAAGGAAGCAAAGTTGTGGGAAGTAACCACAATACTCTGAAGATAGTACAAATCAAAAATCATGCTTTGCCTCAACAGAGGAGTACTTTAGTACATAAGAAGCATAAAGGTAAGAAACATGATGATTATGGTGAAGCTGAAGCAGATCCATAGGCATTATGGAAGAGGGAACGCATGGGAAATCACTTCGAATACTATAATCATAGTGTCAGCTAGTGGTTTTCTTGCACCAATGAACCCTCGAAAACGGAAGATGACTTATGAAACCATAGCAGATATAAGAAGATCATAGTTGGTATTAGAAGACTATAGTTGATATAGGATCAATACTGCGAGATAAAGTAAAGGATGTCTCGTCCAGTTGATCAAAATCTATAATAGAATCCATTTTTAGATAACAAATAGCCACAATTGGTATCAAGTAGTCCACCATTGGAATATTTGTATCAAGCAGTTGTGAACAAATAAAATTTTGTTAGCCAAATAATAGTGACCTATAATAATTTAATCGAAGGATTCACATTGGATATCCACAATTGAGTGGATACACCACAAACATTCTTCATGAGACTTTTAGAAGAGTACAAACCATAAACTACATCTAGACCAATATTCTGACCATCAATCCAATGGTTGGAAGAAAAGGAGTTGAAGACCATAAGAAAACTCTATGGGGTAGAGTAAAGATTGAGTTGGATGTACAATAACTCAATACTGTAAGCTTGATAGGAGCAGAATGTCTGAACTGAGAGGAAGTTCAATCTTATTTTCATAAGATTGTTGAACATTAATTTCAGATGGATGTCAGACCAGAAGCCGAGGTTTATACCTCGAGGAAGTAAGAAGTGGACTATAACTTGAGAAAGTGAGTAAGATTTACTCAAAAGTACGGAAGCTCAAGTAAGTCATGGATAAAGAAGTTGAATTAAGGTGATATCGAGACCTAATAAAGCTCAAATAGGCCAAAGACCGAAGGAGATTGACTATACCAAAAACTAAAGTCTATTTGAATGATTCCTTTCATGGAACCTAAATAACCCAAAATAGTTATAGGTATCAACTATAAACCATGATTGGATGGACTAAATGAGTCTAGTCCATTCTTAGGAAAAGAAACCATCATGACCAATTCCATAGTTAGTACCTTATTAAGCACCATTACTGCAGTTTTGGTAGTAAGGGAAAAACAAAGACCTATTTACCAATTAGGAGTATGTTATCAGACTAGTCTTCAGTTAAGACTAGCAGCATCAGAAGAAGTCTCAATCATTGAATCTTCAATGGGATAGGAAACAAGCTTATAGAGTTGGAATAGATCAATGAATCAAAGTAAGAGCCATGATTCAGAGACAAACCCTAATGGATTCCAGGAAGAATCTGGACAAGGGATATATTCAATGATATCCAGTAAGATCAATACGGAGTTCGAGAAAAGTCGTAGTCTGCACAAGTCAGATCCACACTTCGGAAACGTGAGAGAGTTCAAACTTCGAGGACGAAGTTTAGTTTAAGGGGTAGAGACTGTAATATCCCAGGTATTGGGGTTACAAAAATAGAGGAAACAGATATGTGCATTGCATTCATGCATGGAAAATCCGGGGAATTTTCGCGCCTTTGTTTAAAACTGTCAAAGTGATCGAGATTTCTCTTGCATCGGTGGAATTGAGTTAGTCATCGATGTGAGTGCGACAAATTTCGACATGACCTTTGTGAATTCATGTGTTTTTGGGAGAACCAATTTGAATTCAATCAAATATGGATAATATGAATTCAAATAGAAATTGAATTGAATTTGAATTCCAAACTACAACAAGAAATACAATGTGTAAAAGTAAGCACATTTGATAATTCCAAAAGAATAAGTAATTTAAACTTTACTACAAATATCAGTACCAATTATTTACATGTCACATAAATATAAATAGAGAATGATTAAAAAAGGAAAATAAAAGAAGACCTAAATCTAAATCTTCTCGATCTTCTTATTCTTTATCTGCAAAACAAACAACAAAGAAAAAGGAAATTGTTGGGTGAATATTAAAATGTTGCCATCATCCATGATGAGGCATTTTAATGTTGGAATCTAGCTAATGGGAGTCAAGAACTAATCTTGATTCCCAAATAGTGATTAGAGGGTGGAATATTTTTCTTAGGCAATAACAGGGACAAATAGAATACACTTGGATCGGGAGAGGCAACACCGATCACGAGACAAAAATGAGTAATTGAAGGCAACAAAGGACTAGAGGCAGCACCAAATCTAATTTATCCTTAGGCAACAATATTATTTCCCTCTAATCTAGCAAGAATCCTCTAAAAGCCCACAAGGTTATTTATATGAATCGGTATTGACATGGAGAAGTCAATATGATTCTAGTCCATATATTAGAAGCCACTTGCTAATTAAGCAAAGTCTTAATTAACATAATAGTCACACTTGATCTTATTTAGCTCACATATATTATACACTTGGCAGTACCAAAAATAAAGGGGCAGCACTAGATAAGCACAAACCAACCGTATGCCTTGCACTATGAGGCAAAGAAGATCAGGTTGGATACACACAGGCAGCATAGTCACTAGAAACAGGACACACACAGAGCAGCACGATCCATCGCATGCACATCATGTGCTCGTCACTTCCCAGACAAACCACGAGCACTACAAACAAGCACTACAAAAGCAAAGCGATAGCCAACCGCATCACACTTTGCTCACATTCACCTTAGTCACCAAGCAGCTCCAGCTAGCCATCGTTTGCACTAGCAAAAATCCACTCAAATATCAAGAACAACATCAATAGATCCTCTTGCCAGCCTTGTGCATGATCTACCAAGCAAGATCACATCCACCGCCATAAACAAACACCACCGATGATTTCTTAGAAGAAATAGGAAACAAATCAAGAATCTAGGAGGAGCAGGCTGACCACAAGAAGAAGATCAATTAACGAGTCTAGAAGGCCAAGATATCTACAAACAGCAGAGTTAATCCATCAACTTAATAAAAGCATGTGTTATTAGCCTTTGCATCTCGGAGAAAATAAAAGGGTAACATGCAAAGCAAATAAATCCAACCACCCCGCAACTAGATCCGGTCTAGGAGGATCGGGAGGAATTATTTCTCTCAGATCTGCATAGAGGTGCTATGCCAGCTCATCACCGAGAATTAAAAGCCACAATAGCATCTCGTTCTTATCAAGAAATTGTGCCTCAGCCTATTGCATCATTGGCTAGGCCAAGAAGTAAGCATAGTAATGTTCTTATCGGTTTCTATTCCGACGAAAGAGAAACCATCCGTAAAGGCAAGCAAGATCCATAAATACAAGCCAGCCATCAAGTAAATCATCAAGCACCAATACCTCTACCTTGTTGCTTAAACTCAACCCATAAATGCAACATCAAATTATTATACCAAGATAATTATGCCTGTATGAATAAACCATCCAAACAGGGGCACCACACCTACGCATCCACAATAGAGTGTCCATATAAATAAACTTCAAGGAATTACTTGGGGTTCAGGTAATGTTTCCAGGCCAACACAGCTAACTCCAAGCATAACCATAATTAACACAATCATTTAATTACCACCCAGCCAACAAGCATCATGTATTGCCCAAGCAGCACAAGTACTAACCATGAATTGCTTTTCCAGCATATTTGAGCTCAATAAGGACTTAATAATAGCAGAACTGAACTTCTTCAGTTAACAATGTAGATAAGAGCTATATCATTATCACAACAAGCCAACTGTGTCTGGATGATTAAACATCCAAAGTGAGACACCAACATAATACAGACAGCTAGCATGCAATTAAATCAACACAAACTGGTTTAGCTCCAGTACATCATCACCAGGGGCATCATATGCTCAGCAATATTGCATCACATAGCACTATGACCATAGGCAGAGGAGTAAGGAGGTAGTTAGCTCACCATGTTGTAGGGTTGCAAACAAAGTCGACGCCGGGGTTGCGGTCGCAGACGCCATCCGACCGGCGTCAAGGAGGAAGTAATCAACAGCATCACAACACCATGCCACCACCAGCAACATCACCACACCCACGTCTCATCAGCAGCTCCACCACCACTACCGCAGCACTGTCCCGCCGACGCCAAAGGAGATGTTGGTGTTGCAGCAACAGCAGCTCCATCATACCAGCCCCACCACCACAAATCATCACCAACAACCGAGTATAGCAACGCAACAGCTGCGGGTCGATGACGCCGGGGTTGCGAGAGGATGCCGTCCTGCCGGCGTCAAGATGCGGGTAGTTCACGAGACGAGCAGCCGGAGGCGTGGCAGGCCGGGGCCATGCCGACGGAACCGAGCCACACCGGCTTGGATTTCGCGTGGCCGCGCGCGCAGGAGGGGCTGAACCTCGTGGCGGCGGCCGAAGCCATGCCAAACAGCAGCGACGTCAGAAGCGTCCGACGGCGAGCCAACCCGAAGGGATTGGGGATTCCGCCCAGCGCGGAATCAGAGGGCGTCGAAGTGGAGTTAGATGGTGAAGAAGGCCGGAGCGGTTAACCATCGATGCGCGGCGGCGCTAATGGTCGCCGGCGACAGTTGGAACCACGGACAGCGGCTAGGGTTTTCGAGTTGGGGCGGGGGATCAAATCCAGTAGGGCATAAGATAGATCAGGAGGAGGCGGAGCCTCGCCGGCGAACGGCGGCGCCGGAGATGCCCGGCGACGGCCGAATCGACCAGCAGTAGCTAGGGTTCCCGGAGGTGAGAACACGCGCCAGAGGCCTCAAGGAGAGGGGGTTGTTGGTGGAGGCGAGCGAGGAGAGGACGGGGAGGCTGTGCCTGGCAACGGCAGCGCCGGAGACGGCCGGCGGTGGCCGGGGCAGTAGGCAGCGGCGGCTGCATCACGAACGCGTGCGGGAACAGGGGCGAGTGGTTCGTGCGACGGGAGCGAGGACAGAGAGACGTGAGAGCTAGACTGTGTTGGACTCGTACATTACATGTGTGCGGGTATCACCCGACTATCTACGTACGTGAATGCTAGTGGCCCAATCAGTGTTTACGTGCTACTAGACTAATTAGATCCAGCCCAAAGGATTCAATCTACTAGAGTACTTGTGTGTCTAGTCTATTTTCTAAAAATAAAATTAAAAAAATATAAATCGTAATCAACTCTCAATTTGATGTTAGATATTTAAGAAATCAAATTAGCTCAATTAAAAGCATGAGAATTTCTAATATAAATTTAGTTACTATAAAATTCCTAAAATCAAGTAAAATAGCAACAAGCACCTAATAATCCGAACATCAATAATCTAATTTTTATCTTCATTCTAGAAGATTATTTCTTCAATTATTTTAAACTCCTAAGAATAAGGAAAAATCATAACTAAGTATTGAATCACATTACAAGGTCATTTGTATTCCTCGTTAGCCCTTATAGTTGTAATATCATTGTTAAATTGTATTTAAAAGTTGTTTCTTAAATCAAACCCTTATTCAACAAACTGTTCCTTAAATACTAAATGAGATAAAATAAAACCCTAATTCCATCATGAACAAAACCCTAATTCTATTTTTATTGAAACCCTAATTTAGTAAAACCCTAGGAGCTTATGAATAGAAACACATTATCTTACCAAGTAAAATACATCTTCAAATTCAAACAAGAGTTGTACATGTACCAAAGAATTATGAAAACATCTTGTTTCCATCTTGTTTAGAAACTAACTATTACTTATTTATTGAATCAATTGAAAGTCATAGTAAACCCTAGAAGAACATAACTTCTATTTGAAATAATTCTTTTCCATTAGTGAACATGTTCTTCAAAAGTTATTCTTTTGAAATATATAATAAATAATCATCAACCATGCACTATAGGACTTAAAATTGACAACTGCTCTTTACTTATTATACAACCACTATTCCTTGATGTGTATAATGGTTACTATGCATTTTACCATTTGCTTATGATTTTAAAACAACACAAACCTGAATAAGAAACTTGTTTGTGAATCTCTCTAAAAGTGCAACACACCCCGAACCAATCATTACAACTCACTGATCCTAAATCATCGGGGTTAGGTCACGCTTAGAGCGATTGCATCTCTTACTTATGCATTATTGCATCCTTGCCAATCTTTTAAACATCGTCCTTACCGGACGATGATGCCATTTCAGAATTTGGAGTTATTACGTATCGAAGACCTTGTCTGCATAATCTTGCAGTCAAGAAAGGCAAGTTCATCACTTGCTCATGTCATTTGAGTATTTTTACCAAATTACTTGCAAAGTACTATGTTTATCACTATTGCATAAAAAGCAAAACCACTATTTTCATAACTATGAATATGACTATGTGGTGGGCAATGGAACCATGGATTGTGTTGATATGGTGGAGGTTCCATTGCAAGGGTTTATATCCATCTAGGATTAAACAACAAATGTCGCCAGTGATTCTTGTGCCGTAATACCCGTGTTAACCATAAGATCCGGAGTGGGACGGAATAGTCAATTGTATTTCCACCTCTTGTACATCAACGGATGCGCTTTACCGTAGACCCTTGATCCAAGAGAGGACAAGTGGTACCCTTGATCCAAGAGAGGACAAGTGGTAGGGTGGGGGTCCCGATAAAGTCCCCACGGTAATTGCGGTCTATGATGGGTTGCAGCTGCCGGCGAAGGAGTTCATGGTAGAGACCTGAACTCGTTGTCGTGGTCGGGGTCCATCCTTAATTGGAGTAAGAGGACCGGCGAGGACCCAGGGTCGGGGTTTGCAACAACGGGTGGGTGTATGAGGCAGCGGAGGAATATGATTGGCTATGACCTTATACCGGGCCTCACACCAAAGGAAGTGTGGACGAGCCTGCAACTCGGTTGGCACCAAGGTTAAGATCTCTTATGGGTAAAGCAACACACCTCTGCAGAGTGTAAAGAACCGTGACCTGTCACTCCCTGTTCCGGGATATGGAACTGCGAACGCGGCCGGAAAGGAGCTCCATGAAGTTCTAGTAAACCGGTGAAGGCCGACGGACATAGTTCTTCCGAATAAAAGCAACCTTTTGAAGAAATGGTTATGAAAACTTGCATTGGTATTAGACTTTCCGGTCTAATGTCGTAGCTAGTGCATTAAACACCTCTTTCCTATAATGAACTTGTTGAGTACGCTCGTACTCATCCCACTCTTAAATCCCTCGCTTAGATATGGAGGCATCGAAGGAGGATCTACAAGTGCAACTCGAAGGCCGAGGAGTCAACAACTACTTCACGAGACAGGACCCTGTCAGAGAAGTCAGATACCACATCCAACAAGGAGAAAACCTAGTTTAGCCATAGAAGGGAACTAGCTTCCCAAACCTAGCTCCTATTTAGCTAGAGTCTCTTAGCCTCTGTAGTTAGTGAAATACTCTACAAATAGAGTTCGTGATAAGACTAAACTACGAGTCGTTCTTCTGGAGTTTATTTGCAGTTTTACCTCATTGTAAAGTAGGAGGCTGTGATGATCTTATGTAACAGAGTCGATGTTGTAATTCTATAGACATGCCTTGGACCCGCATATGTTTCTTTTGTACCACTCTGAGCGATATAATACTCGTGGAACGGTGTTTCATTGGTGTTATATCAGACTTGCATACTACACCATGTAGTGGTATGCCGGGTCACCACAGATATGTACGCAACTTTCATTCAATTTGAGAATTTTCATCTGAGCAAGTCTGGTGCCATTTTAAAATTCGTCAATACGAACTGTTCTGTTTTGACAGATTCTGCCTTTTATTTCGCATTGCCTCTTTTGCTATGTTGGATGAATTTCTTTGATCCACTAATGTCCAGTAGCATTATGCAATGTCCAGAAGTGTTAAGAATGATTGTGTCACCTCTGAATATGATAATTTATATTGTGCACTAACCCTCTAATGAGTTGTTTCGAATTTGGTGTGGAGGAAGTTTTCAAGGATCAAGAGAGGAGTATGATGCAACATGATCAAGGACAGTGAAAGCTCTAAGCTTGGGGATGCCCCGGTGGTTCACCCCTGCATATATTAAGAAGACTCAAGCGTCTAAGCTTGGGGATGCCCAAGGCATCCCCTTCTTCATCGACAACATTATCAGTTCCTCCCCTGAAACTACATTTTTATTCCATCACATCTTATGTGCTTTTTCTTGGAGCGTCGGTTTGTTTTTGTTTTTTGTTTTGTTTGAATAAAATGGATCCTAGCATTCACTTTATGGGAGAGAGACACGCTCCGCTGTAGCATATGGACAAGTATGTCCTTGGTTTCTACTCATAGTATTCATGGCGAAGTTTCTCCTTCGTTAAATTGTTATATGGTTGGAATTGGAAAATGATACATGTAGTAATTGCTATAAATGTCTTGGGTAATGTGATACTTGGCAATTGTTGTGCTCATGATTAAGCTCTTGCATCATATGCTTTGCACCAATTAATGAAGAAATACATAGAGCATTCTAAAATTTGGTTTGCATATTTGGTTTCTCTAAGGTCTAGATAATTTCTAGTATTGAGTTTGAACAACAAGGAAGACGGTGTAGAGTCTTATAATGTTTTCAATATGTCTTTTATGTGAGTTTTGCTGCACCGGTTCATCCTTGTGTTTGTTTCAAATAAGCCTTGCTAGCCTAAACCTTGTATCGAGAGGGAATACTTCTCATGCATCCAAAATACTTGAGCCAACCACTATGCCATTTGTGTCCACCATACCTACCTACTACATGGTATTTTCCGCCATTCCAAAGTAAATTGCTTGAGTGCTACCTTTAAAATTCCATCATTCACCTTTGCAATATATAGCTCATGGGACAAATAGCTTAAAAACTATTGTGGTATTGAATATGTAATTATGCACTTTATCTCTTATTAAGTTGCTTGTTGTGCGATAACCATGTTTACCGGGGACGCCATCAACTTTTCATTGTTGAATTTCATGTGAGTTGCTATGCATGTTCATCTTGTCTCGAAGTAAGGGCGATCTACACCGAGTTGAATGGTTTGAGCATGCATATTGTTAGAGAAGAACATTGGGCCGCTAACTAAAGCCATGATCCATGGTGGAAGTTTCAGTTTTGGACAAACATCCTCAAATCTCTAATGAGAAAAGAATTAATTGTTGTTGAATGCTTAAAGCATTAAAAGAGGAGTCCATTATCTCGTTGTCTATGTTGTCCCGGTATGGATGTCTAAGTTGAGAATAATCAAAAGCGAGAAATCCAAATGCGAGCTTTCTCCTTAGACCTTTGTACAGAGCGGCATAGAGGTACCCCTTTGTGATACTTGGTTAAAGCATATGTATTGCGGTGATAATCCGGTAGTCCAAGCTAATTAGGACAAGGTGCGGGCACTATTGGTACACTATGCATGAGGCTTGCAACTTATAAGATATAATTTACATAATGCATATGCTTTATTACTACCGTTGACAAAATTGTTTCATGTTTTCAAAATCAAAGCTCTAGCACAAATATAGCAATCGATGCTTTTCCTCTATGGAGGACCATTCTTTTACTTTCAATGTTGAGTCAGTTCACCTATTTCTCTCCACCTCAAGAAGCAAACACTTGTGTGAACTGTGCATTGATTCCTACATATTTGCTTATTGCACTAATTATATTACTCTATGTTGACAATATCCATGAGATATACATGTTATAAGTTGAAAGCAACCGCTGAAACTTAATCTTCCTTTGTGTTGCTTCAATGCCTTTACTTTGAATTATTGCTTTATGAGTTAACTCTTATGCAAGACTTATTGATGCTTGTCCTGAAGTGCTATTCATGAAAAGTCTTTGCTTTATGATTCACTTGTTTACTCATGTCATATACATTGTTTTGATCGCTGCATTCACTACATATGCTTTACAAATAGTATGATCAAGATTATGATGGCATGTCACTCCAGAAATTATCCGTGTTATCGTTTTACCTGCTCGGGACGAGCAGAACTAAGCTTGGGGATGCTGATACGTCTCCGACGTATCGATAATTTCTTATGTTCCATGCCACATTATTGATGTTATCAACATGTTTTATGCACACTTTATGTCATATTCGTGCATTTTCTGGAACTAACCTATTAACAAGATGCCGAAGTGCCGCTTGTCGTTTTCTGCTATTTTTGGTTTCAGAAATCCTAGTAAGGAAATATTCTCGAAATTGGACGAAATCAAAGCCCAGGGGCCTATTTTTCCACGAAGCTTCCAGAAGTCCGAAGACGAAACGAAGTGGGGCCACGAGGTGCCCAAACTACAGGGCGGCACGGCCTAGGGTTTGGCCGCGCGGCCCTGTCATCTGGGGCCCCCGTGCCGCCTCCTGACTTGCCCTTCCGCCTACTTAAAGCCTCCGTGACGAAACCCCCAGTACCGAGAGCCACGATACGGAAAACCTTCCAGAGACGCCGCCAACGCCGATCCCATCTCGGGGATCCAGGAGATCGCCTCCGGCACCCTGCCGGAGAGGGGAATCATCTCCCGGAGGACTCTACGCCGCCATGGTCGCCTCCGGAGTGATGTGTGAGTAGTCTACCCCTGGACTATGGGTCCATAGCAGTAGCTAGATGGTTGTCTTCTCCCCATTGTGCTATCATTGTCGGATCTTGTGAGCTGCCTAACATGATCAAGATCATCTATCTGTAATCCTATATGTTGCGTTTGTTGGGATCCGATGAATAGAGAATACTTGTTATGTTGATTATCAAAGTTATATCTACGTGTTGTTTATGATCTTGCATGCTTTCCGTTACTAGTAGATGCTTCGGCCAAGTAGATGCTTGTAACTCCAAGAGGGAGTACTTATGCTCGATAGTGGGTTCATGCCCGCATTGACACCGGGACAAGTGACGTAAAGTTCTAAGGTTGTGTTGTGTTGTTGCCACTAGGGATAAAACATTGATGCTATGTCTAAGGATGTAGTTGTTGATTACATTACGCACCATACTTAATGCAATTGTCCGTTGCTTTGCAACTTAATACTCGGAGGGGTTCGGATGATAACCTGAAGGTGGACTTTTTAGGCATAGATGCGGTTGGATGGCGGTCTATGTACTTTGTCGTAATGCCCAATTAAATCTCACTATACTCATCATGATATGTATGTGCATTGTCATGCTCTCTTTATTTGTCAATTGCCCAACCGTAATTTGTTCACCCAACATGTCTGTTTGTCTTATGGGAGAGACACCTCTAGTGAACTGTGGACCCCGGTCCAATTCTCTTTACTCGAAATACAATCTACTCGCAATACTTGTTCTACTCGTTTTCTCGCAAACAATCATCTTCCACACAATACGGTTAATCCTTTGTTACAGCAAGCTCGGTGAGATTGACAACCTCACTCGTTTCGTTGGGGCAAAGTACTTTGGTTGTGTTGTGCAGGTTCCACGTTGGCGCCGGAATCCTCGGTGTTGCGCTGCACTACATCCGCCGCCATCAACCTTCAACGTGCTTCTTGACTCCTACTGGTCCGATTAAACCTTGGTTTCTTACTGAGGGAAACTTGCCGCTGTGCGCATCACACCTTCCTCTTGGGGTTCCCAACGGACGTGCCAACCACACGCATCAGAGAACTACTCCCTCCTCATCATGGGAGACAGCGATGGCGATGAAGATGGCGGTGGCATCGATGGAGATGACTCCGGGGGCAATTCCCCGTCCCGGCAGGGTGCCGGAACAAAGACTTCTGTCCCCCGAATTGGAGTTTCGCGATGACGGTGGCGTCCCTGGAGTCTTTCTGGAGTTTCGTCAATCGATGTCGAAGTTTTAGGTCACGAGGAGTCTTATAGGCGAAGAGGCGGAGTCGGAAGGGCGCCAGGGCTCCCTCCCCATAGGCCGGCACGGCCAGGGTGGAGCCCGCGCGGCCCTGTTGTGTGGGCCCCCCTGGCCCATCTTCGTCTCCCCTTCGGACTTCTGGAACCTTCCCGAAAAAATAAGATATTTGGTCTTTGTTTCGTCGAATTCCGAGAATATTGCCCGAACAGCCTTTCTGGAACAAAAACAGCAGAAAACAGGAACTGCCACTGTGGCATCTTGTTAATAGGTTAGTTCCGGAAAATGCATAATAATGACATAAATTGTGTATAAAACATGTGAGTATCATCATAAAAGTAGCATGGAACATAAGAAATTATAGATACGTTTGAGACGTATCAAGCATCCCCAAGCTTAGTTCCTACTCGCCCTCGAGTAGGTAAACGATAACAAGGATAATTTCTGAAGTGACATGCTATCATAATCTTGATCAGTACTATTGTAAAGCACATGGGATGAATGCAGTGATTCGAAGCAATGATAAAGACAATGATTTAAACAACTGAATCATATAACAAAGACTTTTCATGAATAGTACTTTCAAGACAAGCATCAATAAGACTTGCATATGAGTTAACTCATAAAGCAATAGATTCATAGTAGAAAGCTTTGAAGCAACACAAAGGAAGATATAAGTTTCAGCGGTTGCTTTCAACTTCAACATATATATCTCATGGATAATTGTCAACACAAAGTAATATGATGAATGCAAATAAGCAAGTATGTAGGAATCAATGCACAGTTAACACAAGTATTTGCTTCTAAGATAGAAAGAAGTAGGTAAACTAACTCAACATAAAAGTAGAAGAAAGGCCCTTCGAAGAGGGAAGCATGGATTACTATTTTTGTGCTAGAGCTTTTCATTTTGAAAACATAGAAACAATTTTGTCAACGGTAGTAATAAAGCATATGTGTTATGTATAAGACATCCTATAAGTTGCAAGCCTCATGCATAGATTACCAATAGTGCCCGCACCTTTTCCTAATTAGCTTGGATTTACATGGATTATCATTGCATAACATATGTTTCAACCAAGTGTCACAAAGGGGTACCTCTATGCCGCCTGTACAAAGGTCTAAGGAGAAAGTTGTTATCACCAGATTTTGGCTAAATCAGGAGGTGGGCCGCGATCAAGATGGGCTTGGGAGATTACATATGGAAGAATTATGAAGCGGCCTGGCACGGAGAATTTGGGCTAGTTAGCCCGTGTATCTTAATATAATAGATTGTATATCGGTTTAGAAGTTAGATTTTATCTCGTGCACGGTTTGATGCACGCCCACATTAGAAAGTCCGCCGGACTATAAATATGTACCTAGGGTTTATGGAATAAACAACAACTCACGTTCAACCCCAAAAACAAACCAATCTCGGCGCATCGCCAACTCCTTCATCTCGAGGGTTTCTATCGGTGAAGCGACATGTTGCCTAGATCGCATCTTGCGATCTAGGCAGCACAAGCCCCACGTTGTTCATGCGTTGCTCGTACTGAAGCGCTTTTGATGGCGAGCAACGTAGTTATCATTAGATGTGTTAGGGTTAGCATTGTTCTTCGTATAAGCATGCTTACGTAGTGCCGCCCTTGCATATCTAGCCGTCCTCACGCCTATCTCAGGTGTGGGGGCGGCACCCCGCTTGATCATTATTTAGTAGATCTGATCCGTTACGATTGCTCCTTGTTCTACAAGGATTAGTTTAATATCTCGCAATAGTTTGGCCTTACAAAGGGGGAGGATCCTGTGGCACGTAGGGTGGCGTTCGCAAGTCCTAAACGGGATGTTCCTAGGATCAACTTCATGTTGGTTTTTTGGCCTTGTTTAGGATCGGCTTACGAGCACCGTGCGTGGCCATCCGGCCCAACCTCGGAGTAGGATGATCCGATTATGTGGTGAAAACCCTAAATCGTCGTAGATCTCATTAGCTTCATCTTGATCAAGCAGGACCACCAAGTATTCGTACACCCCGTACGGATCATGGGTGGATCGGCTCTTTGAGCCGATTCACGGGATAACCTCGAGAGCCGATCGAGGCTCGTATTTAACGTTTACATGTATGCCCTGCAGGAAACTAAGCGAGGCAATCTCATCACCTTCCCGACCGGGTATAGGTCAGGTGGCACGCCCTTGCACTTCGCAACGCCGCGTGTGACCGTAAGAGCATTGCGGGCCGTCGCTCGGAGGGGTCTCAGCCGGCCCGCAGCTCTAGGCTCCCCCGGCTCTACAGGTGTTGACAAGGCCGCTGCCCGCCGGTGGGTTTTGGCAGTCAACACATTCTGGCACGCCCGGTGGGACATTCGTCTACATCAACCACGTCGCCATCTACATCTGAGATGGTGGACGGCACGCCAGTCACATGCGACGAAATCAAAGCCATCCTCGAAGCCGCAGCTCTAGGCTCCCCCCGGCTCTACAGTGTTGACAAGGCCGCTGCCCGCCGGTGGGTTTTGGCAGTCAACACATTCTGGCACTCTTCAGCTCCTCCCACCGAACCCACTCCCATGGCGTCAGGGGGAAGGGCTCCACACCCGAAGGCGCACTTGATGGGAGAAATCTCCCCACCCCGTTGGAGGAGCGCACCAAGTCTCTGAAGCATGGGGATCTGCCCAAGGAGCTCAGAAGGGAACATGACGGGATCAAGGCAACCCTTGGAACCGAACTCATCGGCTCCGCTGAGAAGACCCGGCCGCACGGTATCGGGCTTGGTAGAAACCCACGTCCGGGTCCCGGTGTCGACACGGTGGATCTCAGCCACCCCATAGATCGGCCAAAGTCTTCCTTTGGTGTCAATGTGGCAGGATCTGCAAGCCGCCATGACAAAGAGGAAACAGAAAGCAGCCACTCCCGTGGCAAGGATGAAGAGGGAGCCGATCCGCGCGGCCAACCCCGAGGTGAGGACATGCGGTGCCTGGCGAGGGAGGGAATAAGAAGCATGCGGTATCAACGCCCACACTCCAAGCACCCTCTCAGCAAATACGAGCAACACCAAGACCGACGTCGGCGCTACGACGCCGACGATGAAAGGAATTTCTGGTCTGATGCCGAGGTCGGAAGGTACCGCCAACATGGTAGAAGCAACGATGGGTACGGTCGTCGCGCCGAAGGGAGGCCAAGGGGGCAGAGTGACATGGATAAGCACTGGGACTGCCCGTTTTTCAAACATTGCTGGGATTCGGGGATGAGCCGATTGCCAACAATCGAGGACTGCCCAGAATGCAAACAAAGGAAGAAGGGTGCCGCTAACGTGTCTGTGTTCAGCCGGCTAGGGCCTTTCCCGCATCGGGACAAGCGTGCCGAGTCCCCTCAGATGGAAGATCTCGAGGAGCTAGAGGACGGTAGTGAAGAATACAAATATCATCAGCCCAGATGGTACCCTGATGGGCTCAGCCGTTCCCAGAAGCAAAGAGTCCAGCGTCTGCGTGAGTTGGAAGAAACTGAAAGATTATACTTGCGCACGCTAGGGAGGGCACGGCCTGATCTGGCCGCCAAAATTCTGCGAACCCTGGACGAGGAAGGTCAGCCACAAAGAAAAGAGTGGCGCCCGAACGAGAGAAAAGCCGATGATGAAACATCGGCTGGCACAAATATGGTGTTTATCCTCCTTCGGAGTTCAATGCCCCGGGGTTAGACGAGACCTCCGTGGCACAACTTGACCGCGGCCCACGGCCGGTTATCTTTGAGAAGCCACGAGACAGGAGCTACGAGCATCCGAAGGCCCTGTACTTACGAGGGTATATTGATGGGAGGCCTCGTAAACAGGATGCTTGGTGGACACCGGAGCGGCGAGCTAATATCATGCCATACTCTATGCTACGTCGGCCGGGACGCTCGAGTTCGGATCTAATCAAGACCAACGTAACGTTGAGCGATTTCAACGGCCAAGCGTCCGAGGCACAAGGAGTTCTGAACGTGGATCCGACCGTAGGAAGAAAAACCATCCCTACGGCGTTCTTTATCGTTGATAGCACGAGCGATTATGCTCGTTTTGCCGGGAAGAGATTGGATCCACGCCAACCGCTGCATTCCCTCCACGATGCACCAATGCATAATACGATGGGATGGTGATGAGGTGGAGGTCGTCCAAGCCGACGACTCGGCTGAAGTCTCAACGGCCGGCATGAATGCATGGGAAGCAGCGAGGCCAAGAACCCCTCTCGGGCATCAAATTGGACGACTGCGAGCGCATCGATGTGACGAAGGGAAGGGTTAAGCTAGTTTTATCCACCGGCCCGACCATGTAGTTTAAGCCAAGCGATGTGCAAGGCGGCGAGGCCGATCCTTGTGATCGGCCCCAAGGATCCGTGAAGGAGCATTACAAAACCTTCACCGAGCAAACAACGTGGAGGCCGATTCCAGTATCGGCCGTGAATATCCTCACCCACCGTTCTGCCTGGGTTCAACATGTTATCCAACAGAGCCGATACCATCAATTCTCTTGACAGAATCGGCTCGGGGGGGCACCCAGGTAGATAAAATACGAGGATATGCAACAGAACCATTTCACCTTCTGTTGATGGGTATTGGAACATGGGGGCCGATATACAAGTCGGCCGAAAAATAAAAATTTTCGAAAAATTTCAGGCATAGCCGATGTACAGACATCGACTTAAGAACAGAGGGGGTAGTTCCCTCCAAGAGTCTGGAGGGCGTCAGAAATACGAAGACGTTCTCACCGGAAGTTGCTTCATCCTGCCGAAGATGATGGGCTGATCTGATCAGCAAGGCGCAAGGTTTGGACTAAAGAAGCTCGGGGGAGGGCGGCTCGCCCTGAAATTCCCTCACTCTGAAGAGCCGATTTGTTTTGAATCGGTTGATGCGGCGTTGCAAGTTGGAAATCAAGGATGATTGACGTGATCAGCTCGCTGCTATTCTCACCTTGAAGGCCCGGGGGGCAGCTCGCCGTGGAGGTCTCTGCTCCGAGGAGCCGATTTCGTTGGGATCGGCCGAACTCTGCACCGCAAGTTACCTGAAGAACGGTGCTTATGTTGCAAAATTATCATAACTTACTGGATCGGCTGTATGGACCCTCAACGGAAGGGAGGTGATCGGCTGGTGGCCCTGCGGGATAGCTCTCTTGGACAAGGTTGAGCCCGCCCCGAAATCTCAATGGTGATGATCCATCCTTTACCCTCGCCTTGGCTAAGGCTCGGGGGGCAGCTCGCCCTCGAGGTCTAACCAACTCTGTCAAGGTGGGCCCGCTCTTCGTGTCGGCTCGTTCGAAAGACGGTGTTTATTGTAGAGGGAAGTTGTCGGAGCTGAACGAGCAGAATTCGGAGAGAATAAGGAAGGGGAGACCTGACATTATTTCAGGAGTTTTGCCGCTAGGTCCAACATGTCATCTTAAATGAGATCTGCGGATTCGCGCGAATAAGGCTTGGACTTATGTGGCAAGGAGTTTGGGTCTGGATGGATCTATTTCGAAATCTAGTGTGGGAGGCCGATGCGATGCCATCGGCTTGTTGGGCATGGTCTAGTGTGGCGATCGGCAGAATCAGGAGGGAAGACAATCGGCTAAATTATCATAAATGGAATCGGCAAAATCGAGTTGGGGAATTTCTTCATTGATGAGCCAGATTTCTTACAGAGAAGAGCTGATTGCCCTCAAAAGAGAAGACCAGGGGGATACATTGCCCCGTCCGCTACTGCTAGTCCTATGCTAAGCCCCTATCTAGGGGCCGCTGCCGCCCTCGTCGTCGTCGTCGTCGCCGTCGTCGCCACCGCCGGTGCTACTCCCCGCCGGCTCGTCGTCGCTGCTCCGGCCGGCCGCCGATAGGACCCTCGTCGTCTTCGTCCTCTTCGTCGGCGTCGTCGTCACTGTCGACGTCGCTGAAGTTCCCGGGCCAGAGGTGGCGGCGTTTGGCCGGCGGCTCGTCGGAGGAGCTGTCTTCATCCTCCTCCTCCTCTCCCTCTTCCTTCACCTCCTCGGAGGTGGTGAAGTCCGCCCAGGAGAGGCGGTCGTCTTCGCTCTCCTCCACTACTTCCTCGTCAGCAAGGAAGCGGAGGTCGCTCTCCCCGTCGGTTTGGGATTTGTCATCCTCGGACCAGACGGAGGAGTCATGGTCCGCTTTGTCCCACTTCGTCGGGGCAAGGATGTCATACGCCGCTTGTGTACCCCACGAGGGCGTCGACTCTCGGATGGGAGAAGACACGTGGGAAGGATCCGACGAAGAAGAAGAGGAAGAGGAAGAGGACATGGTTGCAGGGGAGGGTTTTTTGGAGCACTACTGCGGAAGGGGTAAAGAAGAGAACTGTTCGTTGTGGCTAAATAAAAGGAGGTGGGGGTTTTAATTTCCGAGCAGTTCTCGAGGACATGGTGCCAAAACTGTCAAATCGTGCGAGAAGTTGGGAAGGCAAGTCGTCATGATAAGGCGTGCTGCGACAGTTCCGCTCTGCCGTGACACGACCCTCTCGAGAAAAAAAAACAGAGTGGTTTTGAAATTATCATTACCAAAACCAGGGGGGCATGTGTTATCACCAGATTTTGGCTAAATCAGGAGGTGGGCCGCGATCAAGATGGGCTTGGGAGATTACATATGGAAGAATTATGAAGCGGCCTGGCACGGAGAATTTGGGCTAGTTAGCCCGTGTATCTTAATATAATAGATTGTATATCGGTTTAGAAGTTAGATTTTATCTCGTGCACGGTTTGATGCACGCCCACATTAGAAAGTCCGCTGGACTATAAATATGTACCTAGGGTTTATGGAATAAACAACAACTCACGTTCAACCCCAAAAACAAACCAATCTCGGCGCATCGCCAACTCCTTCATCTCGAGGGTTTCTATCAGGTAGCGACATGTCGCCTAGATCGCATCTTGCGATCTAGGCAGCACAAGCCCCACGTTGTTCATGCGTTGCTCGTACTGAAGCGCTTTTGATGGCGAGCAACGTAGTTATCATTAGATGTGTTAGGGTTAGCATTGTTCTTCGTATAAGCATGCTTACGTAGTGCCGCCCTTGCATATCTAGCCGTCCTCACGCCTATCTCGGGTGTGGGGCGGCACCCCGCTTGATCATTATTTAGTAGATCTGATCCGTTACGATTGCTCCTTGTTCTACAAGGATTAGTTTAATATCTGCAATAGTTTGGCCTTACAAAGGGGGAGGATCCTGTGGCACGTAGGGTGGCGTTCGCAAGTCCTAAACGGGATGTTCCTAGGATCAACTTCATGTTGGTTTTTTGGCCTTGTTTAGGATCGGCTTACGAGCACCGTGCGTGGCCATCCGGCCCAACTCCGGAGTAGGATGATCCGATTATGTGGTGAAAACCCTAAATCGTCGTAGATCTCATTAGCTTCATCTTGATCAAGCAGGACCACCAAGTATTCGTACACCCCGTACGGATCATGGGTGGATCGGCTCTTTGAGCCGATTCACGGGATAACCTCGAGAGCCGATCGAGGCTCGTATTTAACGTTTACATGTATGCCCTGCAGGAAACTAAGCGAGGCAATCTCATCACCTTCCCCGACCGGTATAGGTCGGTGGCACGCCCTTGCACTTCGCAACGCCGCGTGTGACCAGAAGAGCATTGCGGGCCGTCGCTCGGAGGGGTCTCAGCCAGCCGCAGCTCTAGGCTCCCCCCGGCTCTACAGTGTTGACAAGGCCGCTGCCCGCCGGTGGGTTTTGGCAGTCAACAAAAGCTCGCATTGGATTTCTCGCTTTTGATTATTCTCAACTTAGACATCCATACCGGGACAACATAGACAATAGATAATGGACTCCTCTTTTAATGCATAAGAATTCAACAACAGATAATATTCTCATAAGAGATTGAGGATTGTTGTCCAAACTGAAACTTCCACCATGGATCATGGCTTTAGTTAGCGGCCCAATGTTCTTCTCTAACAATATGCATACTCAAACCATTTGATCATGATAAATCACCCTTACTTCAGACAAGACGAACATGCATAGCAACTCACATGATATTCAACAAAGGTGAAATAGTTGATGGCGTCCCCAGGAACATGGTTATCGCTCAACAAGCAACTTATAAGAAATAAGATACATAAGTACATATTCAATACCACAATAGTTTTTAAGCTATTTTTCCCATGAGCTATATATTGCAAAGACAAAGAATGGAATTTTAAAGGTAACACTCAAGCAATTTACTTTGGAATGGCGGAGAAATACCATGTAGTAGGTAGGTATGGTGGACACAAATGGCATAGTTTTTGGCTCAAGGATTTGGATGCACGAGAAGTAATCCCTCTCAATACAAGGCTTTAGGCTAGCAAGGTTGTTTGAAGCAAACACAAGTATGAACCAGTACAACAAAACTTACATAAGAACATATTGCAAGCATTATAAGACTCTATATTGTCTTCCTTGTTGTTCAAACACCTCACCAGAAAATATCTAGACTCTAGAGAGACCAATCATGCAAACCAAATTTTAACCAGCTCTATGGTAGTTCTTCATTAATAGGTGCAAAGTACATGATGCAAGAGCTTAAACATGATCTATTTGAGCACAACAATTGCCAAGTATCAAATTATTCAAGACATTATACCAATTACCACATGAAGCATTTCCCGTTTCCAACCAAATAGCAATGAACGAAGCAGTTTTCAACCTTCGCCATGAACATTAAAAATAAAGCTAAGAACACATGTGTTCATATGCAACAGCGGAGCGTGTCTCTCTCCCAAACAAAGAATGCTAGGATCCGATTTTATTCAAACAAAACAAAAACAAGAACATAAAGACGCTCCAAGTAAAGCACATGAGATGTGACAGAATAAAAATATAGTTTCACTAGAGGTGACCTGATAAGTTGTCGATGAAGAAGGGGATGCCTTGGGCATCCCCAAGCTTAGACGCTTGAGTCTTCTTGAAATATGCAGGGATGAACCACGGGGGCATCCCCAAGCTTAGACTTTTCACTCTTCTTGATCATATTGTATCATCCTCCTCTCTTGACCCTTGAAAACTTCCTCCACACCAAACTCAAAAAAAAATAACTCATTAGAGGGTTAGTGCATAATCAAAAATTCACATATTCAGAGGTGACACAATCATTCTTAACACTTCTGGACATTGCACAAAGCTACTGGGAGTTAATGGAACAAAGAAATCCATTCAACACAGCAAAAGAGGCAATGTGAAATAAAAGGCAGAATCTGCCAAAACAGAACAGTCCGTAAAGACGAATTTTTCAGGGGCACTTAACTTGCTCAGATGAAAAAGCTCAAATTGAATGAACGTTGCGTACATATCTGAGGATCACTCACGTAAATGGCAGATTTTTCTGAGTTACCTACAGAGAATACTACTCAAATTTGTGACAGCAAGAAATCTGTTTCTGCGCAGAAATCCAAATCTAGTATCAACCTTACTATCAAAGACTTTACTTGGCACAACAATGCAATAAAATAAAGATAAGGAGAGGTTGCTACAGTAGTAACAACTTCCAAGACACAACAAAACAGTAGCAAAATAAAGACATGGGTTATCTCTCAAGAAGTGCTTTCTTTATAGCCATTAAGATGGGCTCAGCAATTTTAATGATGCACTCGCAAGAAATAAGAGTTGAAGCAAAAGAGAGCATCAAAAAGCAAGTATGAAACAATTTTAAGCCTAACCCACTTCCTATGAAAAGTAATCTTGTACACAAATAAATTAATGAAGAACAAAGTGACAAGCATAGGAAGACAACACAAGCGCAACTTCAAGATTCTCAACATAAAGAGGGGAAACTTAATATTATTAAGATTCATATAACCATGTTTCCCTCTCTCATAATAACTTTCAGTAGCATCATTGATGAAATCCACAATATAACCATCACTTAAAACATTATTATCATGGTTCATATGCATAAAAGTATCATTAATTTTGGCATAAGAAGAACTCTTTTCATTAATAGTAATTGGAGCAGGATTATTATCAAGAATTTGAACATGATAAACAAGTTGCATACTAAGGGAATTGTTTTTGGCAATCCCACCATAACTATGACAAGTTTAATAAGGGTAATTATAACCTATGTCATAGCATTCTTTATAATAATTATCAAAGATTGGAGGCATAGTGTCATCATAAGAAATAGAATAGTTATCCTCCACAGTATGTTCATTTGTAACCTTACCATCCTTGTTACTGGAAGGAGATGTATCAAGCATATAATCATCAGTAGCAAAAGGATTTTCAAACACCTCATCCCCAAGCTTAGAGCTTTCTATATCATTATGGGAAGAAGCATGGATAGTACTAATACTATGGCAATTATTAACATCATCATTTTCAGAATTAGTTTTCCAGAGATTTTCAATATCAAAAGTAGTGTGCTCTTCTAAATCATGATCACTAATGTAGGTAAAGGGCATAGGAAGATCATTGTACTCAGATTCATTATCATAATAATCATTAGGAGCAACATACTTACGGTTACCTATTGTTATCTCATACACGCGGGGATATGCCATTACCTCTTTCTTTTTATTTCCCCTCTTCTTGTTCTTCGTTCCCTTCTTCTTCTCCTTCTCCTCGTTCCCTTCTTCAGGAGGGAGAGGCTTGATGGGAGGCTCCTCCACATAACCTGATTTATTTCCAGAAACAATACAAGAAACTTGGGAGGATTCCTCCTTTTCATTAATAAGTTCAAAACACACAGCGGTCCTATCATATTTTGGCAAAGTGTCATCTTCTAAAATATTTTGTATGTAAGTATTTGTATGGCAATTATTAATGCAATAAGAAAGACACCCATGCAGGACATCATCAATATCAAGATCGTTAATATCCAACAAAGAAATTTTTCTTGATAACTCTTCACACTTAAAAAATAAAGTAAGTTCATCATGCTGATTAGGAGTAATTTCATCATCACAATACAAATTTGCAGCGCTCATGGGGTTCGAATTATCATTGGAAGAGCATTGAAAATTAAAATGACCCACTCTATGGCAAAGTTCACAAATAAAAGGATAGAGGGCACAAACTTTTTCACCAAGATCATCTAGAGCCCTAGACCACTTTCTAGTTTTTTCATTCCCATGATGGATACAATATTCATCTTTGATTTGATTAATTCCACAAGGTCTATGCATTCCACAAAAATTAACATGCTTATAAGAAATAGCATTTTCAGAAGTTTGGGCATGTTTATTGCAATCATTAACAACAATTTCATCCTTCATGCAAGCATCTTTAAAAGGTTCATGATACTTATCAAAATTCTTCCTAGGAAATTCAAAATGAGAGGCAAAAGCTTTATAAAGATTTGCAACAACTTGAGAGTCAAGACCATAAGTAGCACTCATATTTCGAATTTTATCAGTATCCATGAAAGTTTCAATGCATTCATAATCATAATTTATACCTGACTTTTTACCTTTGTCGTTCTCCCAATCTTCAGCATTATCCTCAATCCGATCAAGAAGGTCCCTTTTAAAATCTTCTTTGTTGCGCGTGAATGATCCAGAACAAGGAGTATCCAGCAAGGTTTTATCTTGAAAAGAAAGTCTTGCATAGAAATTATCAATGATGATATTACCAGGAAGCTCATCAATGGGACATTTGAGCATTAAAGACTTCAATCTTCCCCATACTTGGGCAATACTCTCTCCATCATGAGGCCAGAAATTGTATATGCGGTTTCGGTCTTTGTGAATTTCGCTTGGAGGATAGAATTTAGAATAAAATAGAGGCATAATATCCTCCCAATCAAGAGAATGCCTATTCTTCAACAATTTATACCAATGCGCCGCTTTACCAGACAGCGACATAGAGAATAGTTTCTTCCTCACTTCATCCATAGAGATACCTTCACACTTGAATAACCCGCATAATTCATGCAAAAACAGTAAATGATCTCCAGGATGGACAGTTCCATCCCCTCCATAGCGGTTATCCATAACACGTTCAATAATTTTCATGGGTATCTTGAAAGCAGTACTTTCAGTAGGTGGATTTAAAATATCACAAGCATCATTAGAGTTATCGCATATGGGAGATAAAGTATTATCAGAGCAAATTTTCTCCCCTAAAGATGGGAAGCTAAAAAGATCATAAAAACTAGCTTCCCCAAGCTTAGACTTCTCCATAGCATTAGCAGTAATTGCGTTCATACTAATAATATTGCTACTAGCATGCAAATAAGGTTCCATAGGTTTTTTAATTTTCGCATCACACAATTCATGTCTTAACTCAGGAAATAGATTAAAAAGCTCACTATTATTTTCCATTATGCCTAACTAGTGAAAAACAAGAAACAAAAAGATGCAATTGCAGGATCTAAAGGAAATAGCTTCGAGCACTCACACACCGGCAACAGTGCTAGGAAATAGCCTAGTAGTCGGAGGATGTGAATACCTTTTACCTTACCTCCCCGGCAATCGAGCGCCGAGGAAATAGCTTGATGTCTACTCACGCTTCTTTCCTCGTAGACAGTGTTGGGCCTCCAAGAGCAGAGGTTTGTAGAACAGCAGCAAGTTTCCCTTAAGTGAATCACCCAAGGTTTATCGAACTCAGGGAGGAAGAGGTCAAAGATATCCCTCTCAAGCAACCCTGCAATTACGATACAAGAAGTCTCTTGTGTCCCCAACACACCTAATACACTTGTCAGATGTATAAGTGCACTAGTTCGGCGAAGAGATAGTAAAATGCAAGTAATATGAATGTATATGAGCGGTAATAACAATCTGAAATAAATATGGCAGCAAGTGAACATGCAGTAGAACAGTAAATAAACGGAGATTCGATGTTCGGAAACAAGGCCTAGGGATCATACTTTCACTAGTGGACACTCTCAACATTGATCACATAACAGAATAAATAAATGCTACTTTCTCTACACTCTCTTATTGGATGACAAACACCATTCATTGTGTAGGGCTACAAGAGCTCCCTCAAGCCGGAGTTAACAAGCACCACAACATTCGGTGTTCATATTTAGGTAACCTTAGAGTGCATAATAGACCATTGCAATTATACCGAGTACTAACATAGCATGCACACTGTCACCGTCTGGCTATGAAAGGGGGAATAGATCGCATCAATACTATCATAGTAATAGTTAACTCCATAATCTACAAGAGATTACAATCATAACCTATGCCAAGTACTACATGATGCACACACTGTCAACATTACATCATGGAGGAGGAATAGAGTACTTTAATAACATCACTAGAGTAGCACATAGATTGATAGTGATACAAAGCTCATCATATGAATCTCAATCATGTAAGGCAACTCATGAGATCATTGTATTGAAGTACATGGGAGAGAGATTAACCACATAGCTACCGGTACAGCCCTTAGCCTCGAGGGAGAACTACTCCCTCCTCATCATGGGATACATCGATGGAGATGAAGATGGCGGTGGCGTCGATGGAGATGACTCCGGGGGCAATTCCCCGTCCCGGCTGGGTGCCGGAACAGAGACTTCTGTCCCCCGAATTGGAGTTTCGCGATGGCGGTGGCGTCCCTGGAGTCTTTCTGGAGTTTTGTCAATCGGTGTCGAAGTTTTAGGTCACGAGGAGTCTTATAGGCGAAGAGGCGGAGTCGGAAGGGCGCCAGGGCTCCCTCCCCATTGGCCGGCGCGGCCAGGGTGGAGCCCACGCGGCCCTGTGGTGTGGGGCCCCCCTGGCCCATCTTCGTCTCCCCTTCGGACTTCTGGAACCTTCCCGGAAAAATAAGATATTTGGTCTTTGTTTCGTCGAATTCCGAGAATATTGCCCGAACAGCCTTTCTGGAACCAAAAACAGCAGAAAACAGGAACTGGCACTGTGGCATCTTGTTAATAGGTTAGTTCCGGAAAATGCATAATAATGAAATAAAGTGTGTATAAAACATGTGAGTATCATCATAAAATTAGCATGGAACATAAGAAATTATAGATACGTTTGAGACGTATCAACGCGCCCCACAGCGATGGTGTCGTCATAGCTTCCCATGGCGGAACCCTCCCGGTTCCGGCCTCCAGACGCCGCAGGCCCCACGGTGGGCGCCAACTGTCGTTGCCTATTCGACGGTGCCTCGGAGGAGGGATCCTCATAAGGGGGAGAAGAAGTAGGGACCATAGGGGGGAGTGCACACGGGACGGTGGTACGCGATTTACCCAGCTTCGGAACACCTGCACGATGACAGGGCCTACTGCTGCTTGTTTGGAATTATCTGGGCGCTTTCGCATTGTTACAATGAGTTGTGGTTGTGCCTCTAGGGCTCCCGGGATCCGGCTTATAAAGGCGCACGGATCTAGGGTTTATATGGAGAGTCCTAGCCGGATTACAGGTTGCCTAACTACGGTACAATGTCCTGCCGTGTACGTTAAGGATCCGCCTTCCCTTATACGTCGTACTGGATCCGGGTTCCACATGGGCCTCCATGGATCCGGCTTCCTCCGAAGCTCAGTTGGGATCCGGCTTCCCCATCCTGGGCTGGACTTCATCCTTCGAGATCAACGAAGAATCGGGCCGCCCGATGGGCCACATGCCACATCACCATCTATGGGCCACCCGGGCTTGCCGGATCTAGGCATTGTCGATGGTATACCCATGAAGTATACCCACAACACTCCTCCTGCTGGCACGTATGGCTCCGATATGTATGGTTCTGGCGGATAACTGTAGGGTCCTGCCCTTCTCTCCATTGTGCGAACTCTTGACATGGCCTCAGCTCTGAGGTCGTCGCAGAACTGCTGAATTTCCAGAAAATGTCGACAGTTCCTTAGCAGGTGGTTGGATTTCTCTCGACCATCCTTCGGATCGATGTAAGAGTGAAGATAACACGGTGCCTCAAGCTGCTCCGTAGCCGATAGATACGGTGAGCGAGTGCGACCCTTGATCGATTGCGTGTCCTGGCATCCTCGTTCGAACTGATGAAGGTGAGTTGCTGTTCGTTCTTCCTCTTCGCGGCGCGAGTCCCTTCGTCTTTTCCTTCGCCCCGTCGTGACGTCGAAACTTCCTCGGTTGCTCTCTTGCATGTTCCTGGATGGGACTTCCAGGGTTGTCGTCGGAGTGACACCTTCCGAAACTGAGGTCCTCGGGCTAGATGCGCTGGACCTAGGGAGGCGAAGGAAGCCTCCGGAGTCGATGATGAAGTGGACACCACCAAAAGTAGTATTCATGCCGCCGCACGACTCTGCAGGGATCAGGTGCGGCGCCTCGGATTGAATCTCTTGGATCTGATGGCATTGGTGACTCGAGTAAGAACGTCGCAGATGTGACTGGTACTGCCGATGACCTGCCTGGTGCCGACAGGCTTCCCACAGACGGCGCCAATTTTCGAGGGTACTCCTCGGCAATGCCCTCCGATTGGGGCTTAGGGTTGATGGAATCCTGTAGGCTGACACGAGACATCGGTTCACAGACAAGCGGGGAGAGCGATTTACCCAGGTTCGGGGCCCTCGATGAGGTAAAACCCTTACGTCCTGCCTGTCCGATCTTGATTATGAGAATATTGGGTTACAATGGGGTGCCGAAGGGTTCGGCTGAGATCTCGTCGAGAGGCTAAGTGCGCTGCGGCGACCTAGCTCTAGACTTCTGGTGGCTAAGATTGCTATGATTGATCGTGTCCCTCGGTAGTCCCTCTCCTGGACTTTATATAAGAGGCCAGGTCTCAAGAGATCCAACCGGGCACGACTAGGTTTACAGTAGTCCTAGTTCTAAACTTTCCTTGTTCGGCTCCTTTCTTGTCTTGTCCGCCAAGGAATCTTCTGCTGCACCATCCAAGTGGTCCGTCTTGCCATCGAGTAGCTTCATGGGCCTCCAGTTAGATTGTACAGGATAGGGCAATGTCGGTTACCCGAAGGGTAATGCCCACGTCAGCGTGTCAACGCGGTCGGGTCGGCTTCCTCCTAGGCTATACAAGGAGACCGATCAGGTCTGGAGAATAGTGCTCTTAGATCTCTCTCGAGAAGTTCCTTTTGCTGCGCTACTCTCTAGTCTTCCCCATCCCGGCGACTGCGTGAACAGCCGTCCGGGAGAGCAGGCCTCCAAAACCCCGTCTGTTGAGATCCTGCACCGGGAGACGGGTGATAAGGTTTTTGGGGAGCGTCTCGGCACGACTGCTCGCTGCTGTTCGTGCTCTTCGTCGCCGGATCGACTGCTTCATCGACAGATCCGACTACACCATGGGCGACATCAACAACTCCCATGGTGATGCTGGTGCTGCTGCTGGTGCGACCTTCCCGGTCGCGATGTACGTGTTTTTCCTCCCCTACCTTGCACTGCTACTTGTTTCATGTTCAGATCTGATGTATGTGCTTAGTCTGATGTGTGTGGTTAAGTATGCTTGTGCATCTGTAATGTTGCTTTCGGTAATTAAACTTACACGGAAATTGGCTAATAATCCAACATTTTCTTCTTCTTTAATAATGTGGTTCTGGTCTTTCATTTATCTCCTCCATGGCTTCGTACCATCCACTTTGAGCTCTGTTGCCTTAAGAACAACCTCCATTGTAGACCATCCAATGCTGCTCTGCAGATTTGATGTACACATATCGGGATCCCATCTTCGCATAGTCCTCTTCTCGGCTGCTGCAAGATGCCACCATGATAATGAATGTCTTCTCTGCATGT
This sequence comes from Lolium rigidum, assembly GCF_022539505.1. NCBI lineage: Eukaryota > Viridiplantae > Streptophyta > Magnoliopsida > Poales > Poaceae > Lolium > Lolium rigidum. The sequence continues at coordinate 330,007,957 of NC_061514.1, read as the reverse complement.
TCTACCTGTAGATAGGAATGATGAGCTAGGGGTGCACATGTATTAAGCAAGGTCATGCGCCTCTATAACCGAGCACACGTGAAGGCTGTGGAAGATGTCGGTACAGCTTTCTGCTCCATACATATTTTTATTATCTTTAACGCCTCTCTTACATCTAAATTAGATCCGAGCAAATATCCTTCAGCTTCCTATAGAAGATCACTTCATGTTTCGTAGCTTTCAGCACTTCCATGTCTATTTTTTTATGAAAAATGACAACCCAAGAAAGCAAGCTCCCTGAAGTACCTTTTGTAGCTTCTACCTTGTATAGAGATACTATTTTTTTCCCATTGCGCTACTACACCTTAAAAAATCCCAAGTTCCTAAACTAGCGACGACATTGGAACAGACCGAATCGAGTCGGGGCTCCACAACGACGCCCCCCAAGAGGGTAACGACGCATTACGCCGCCTTCGTCGAGACCGCGAGGTCTAGGGTTTTCACCCGGAGCCGTACCGCGGGGAGGGTACCCACAACGATGCCCCAAAGAGGGTTACGACACCCGCGGGCATCACCGTCGTTGGCGCCTCGGCACTGAGCTTTCGCCCGGAAGTAGCCTCACACCACGCCCGAGAACTCAGCCGCCCGCTGCCCCCTAGGAAGGTTCCCAAACCACGATCCGGGAGCCGCCACGGCCGAAGTGCCGCCAACATCGGGATCTCCCGCCGTCCGCTCCACGCCATCCTCATGGCCGAAGAGTGAGACCACCACCACCGCAACGTTGCCCGCCGTAGAGCCAACCGCGCAGTCCACCTTCCAGGGCCGCCACCCCGGCATCCCACGAACTCGAGCCCATGGCCTAGCCACAACACCGCAAGACCGGCGGATTGGACAGGGTAGGCCGACACATAGCCAGAAGCCATCAGGCCAACGGCAGCCAGGGGAGGGGATCCGCCCTCCGCCACGCGAGGTGACCGCCGTCCGGACGCAGTAGCACTACCAATTAGGCCAAGATCATGCCCAACCGCCTGCTAGGTATCGATCAAGTCCCATTAGTTGTGCCGCCGCGCTGCTACACCCATGCCGCCTAAGCCATCTATCTGCAGCTCCGTGCCAAGCCTAGCCAAGTCGCCCCCAACCGAACCGCAATCTGTTAGCCAGGTACCATGCATAGCGTCACCGTGACCTCACTCAACGCAAGACAGCCCTGGCCAAGGCCGCACACCGCCGCAAAGAAGCACCCTCGCCGCAACGCCCGGGGACATCGCCGCGCCGTTACCGACACCGCCACGCCGCCGATCGAGCCGGTCACTTTGTCGGCATCCAAGATCTCGCCTTCGAATGGCAGCAAGAGCATCCCAATGACCTTCCCGAACGAGAGAGGGGTCGGACGCCGCGCTGCCAGGGCCGCCAGATCTAGGCCCGCCTGGCCCAGACCCTAGCACGAGCAGCAGTGCAACTACGGGACCGCCCCGCCGGTTGGCCGTACCGACACCCTCCTGGCCCTGGACAAGGCCCGCAGTGCCCAGATTGGAGCCCAACTGGCCCCAATCCGGGTCGCGCCGCCAGCATGCCCCCTCCGCCGTCGCCCTCCCTTGCCGCTCATGGCCACGCACTGCGCCCGCCACCGCCTCCGTCTGGAACCGCCGCTGTCACGCCCTGCCGCCACCGCCGGACCGAGCGCCTGAAGCCCTGAGGAGCACCGCCGCAAGCCGAGCCTGCCCCGCGCAGACCCCCTCGTGCGCGGGTGAGAGAGAACCCACCACCGCCGGCACCGCGCAGGCTTTTCCTGGCAGCGCTCACCGGAGGCGGCAGGGGAGGAGGGGAGGAGGAGGGGTGGCGGCGCGGGTGGAGCTAGGGTTCTCCCCGGTCGCCCGCGGGAGCCGACGCGGAGCGACACCGCTTCGGGATTTTTTCGTTCCGAAGCTTAACTATACAGCTTTTTATGCTTCTCCTTTTGAAACTCAGGTATAACGACCAATCTAATGGATCCATTACAAAGCCTTTCTTTAGATGAATCATTACAAAATTATTCCCATTCCTCTGTTTAAGAGCATCTCTAACAGAACCCGTAAACCCCGCCGGAACCAAATTTTTCCGGCGGATTTACGGGTTCGGGCCGAATGTGTCGCATATCAGTGACCAAAAAGATGGGTCGGCTCGTAAAATAAGTTCAGGGGCCCGAACTAATCTCCGAACGGCCCCTATTAAAAGGGTTCACGGAGGGGAGTTCGGGTCGCAAACCCTACTCCCCTCCGCCGTTCCTCTCCCTCCGCCGCCGCCAAGCACCATCTCCGGCGAGCAATCCAGCGAGCCCTAGGTAGAAATCCACCGGCCGACGGTGGGCGATGGCGTCCCGAGGCGGCTCCGCAGGCCGTGGCGCCGGACTGGGCGGCGGCGACTCGCCGCCGCGTCCGCCCGTCTTCTGCACCGACGCGGAGCGGCGCAAATGGAACCGGTCGGAGGGCGCGCGCAAGCGCAACGCCCGCCGGTGGACGAACTGGGGGCTCACGCCCCCAGGGAAGCTCGCCAGGTACGGCAATGCCGGCGAGGGCTCCTCGTCCGGCCAGTCAAGCCACGCACCGCGGCTCCCCGTCGCGGACAGCAGCGACGACGACGACCTCGTCCCCGCGCGGTCGCCCACCTTCTCCGCCGGGGACTATGTCCACGGCAGCGACGAGGAGGACGCCGTCCTCGCGCAGACCAAGGCCATCAGCGAGGCGGAGGCTCGCCAGCGTTTCCGTCGGGAGGAGGCGGAAGCCGTCCGCCTCGTCCGTGAATACGAGGTGGCCCGCCGGGAGGCCCGCATCCGCCGCGTCAAGCTCGAAATAGTCGAGCTTGACGCCGACGACGCGTGAAGCTCATCCTCGACAGCGTCGGCACCATCTGCCGCCGACACACTGCGCCACCACCGGCACCACCGCGCGCGTAGGCCACTTTATAGGCCGCATTTTGCTTAGCTTAAGTAGCGCTCGCCGCTGTACCAGTACTATATGTTTAATTTTACGAACAATGTATGTTTTGATGCTCAATCGGGGCATCAATTTGATGTGGAACTATGATCATCGCCGAATTTACACGCGCCCTTTTAAATTCTGCTTTTCAGTTCCAGTTTTACGGTTTCTAATCTACGCCACTGCCAAATTCGCACGAACTATCGTTTTTGGAAGACTGAAAACCACCTTTTCGGTTTGCATTTTTTCGGACTCTATTAGAGATGCTCTAAGGCCTCGTTCTGTTCTTGGGGTTTTAATACGCCCAGGGAAGCATCCACCCGGGTATCTGGGTGATCCCCGATTGTCACCCCGATCCCGTCGGAACCACCTCTCCATAAAGTCCTACGTTTCCGGAAATATTGTATGTTCGGTTATTCCCTTCCCCAACAACCCCTGCCGGCAGCAGCAGGCAATTCTCAGTACCAAATAACAGCACGTCAAACTGGCCGCTAGTGTTTTTTTTCCTTACGTGAATTGGCCGGTGTTGCATAGTACTACCTCCGTTCCAAGGAATAAGACGCACGCGTATTCCAAGACGAACTTTGACCATAAAAATTGAGCAACAAAATTTTGGTTATATTATATGTAATTATTAATCGTTGGATTCATATTGAAAAGCACTTTCTAATGATGTTAATTTTATAAAAACTATCTTTATATATTTGAAGTAATACTTAGTCAAACAAAAAACACGTAAAACGAGGACGCCTTATTCCTTGAATCAGAGGTAGTAGCAACCTGTACAGATGTAATTTTATAAAAAAAAGCCTATACAATTACAATTCTTCACAAATTAGGTTCTTCAATCTAAAATCAAAGATCGTGTTTGTGGCTGGCCGTCCCTCGCCGTCTGCACCCTTCGCTGCCCTACATCTCATCGGACCCTCAGCGTCCGCAGATCCTTACACTCGACCAGGAACTTCGCCAGTGGGGTGCATAGGAGGAGCTCTGCATCCTTCTCACCCTACTCCACTCGAGAAGGAGATCTGCCTCGCCGAGTGTTTCGTCCTACTCGAGCCACGTCCGTCCATCGGGAAGCCATGGAGCTCGTGCTGCTGTTGCTCCTGCTCCCACTCCGTCCGCCGTTTCCCTTCATGAGCTCGACGCCGTCGCGCCTTATTAGGATCACCTAGCCGTCGCACCTCCTCCTGGTCCTCCAGGAACCTTTTCCCGTCCGTCGTGCTTTCGTCGTGCTTGCTGGTTTGCCCGGCCGTCGTGGTCTGCCGCTCGCCACCGCTAGAGATTATCACCGTAGCTCCTTTGGTGATCAAAAACTGGCAGCGCAGCCACCCAATTGTTGGCCACGCTCGCGCGGGTGCTGCTTCTCCCCTACCGCCGATGGAGCTTGTATTGCTGCTCCTCCCGTCCCTTCGAGATTCGAAATTCTATTAGCTCTAAAAAAGAAGGTAAAGGGCAACACTGTACCTTCAGTTGGAATGATAAATTTTCAACAATTATCTTTTGCTCCTGGAAACATATAATGTGGAGTAGCCAAAGTGCTTAGCAGATGACTAGTACGAACATTGTGGTAGTTTCCAACAATTAAATTGACACTTCAGTTTGAATGATAAATTTGCTGACATCCATCTAAACCATATCAAATGTGCAATAGTGCATCACGATCATCCCTTAAGTCCAAGCAAGACGACTTATCTTTTGCAGCAAATCAGTCGACTGCACTTCCTAAAGCTACGTAATCCAGTATGTCTGAATTTACTGAATTGGTTCAGATGCTCAAACACAAGAGACTGTACTCATATGATAGGAAATGGCTACCTTTTTGTATGTACTTGTGTGTTAAGGAGGAGAAAGCAAATGGCTACGTTTTTCTGTGTATACTTGTGTATATTCGACAATACACAAGATTATAGTGCCTATGTTAACAAGAAAACTTATGCACAAGCTTATGTTAAAGCGTTAGTCTAGTCAGTCCGAAGAAAGGATGTGCAATTCTCAAAAACAACTGCAATAAATCCGAACATGTAAGCCATATCTGATGCACACTAGATGTCATCCAGTGCACTAGTATCAATAACACAGAAGCTAATTAGCACCAATGATTGCCGAAATTCTGGCTACATCATCTTGAGAAAATATATAGACAGATGAAATTGATGTAAACTATGCATCAATGATTGCAAATTGGACATCTTTTATTCACAATATTGTGGTTAACCACACATCTTTTCATTTTGCTGTGATCACAGCAACAACAGCAACCAAAACCAAGGCTTAGCGGTAAATGACATGATTTCACTCAATAATATGCTAATTAGGCATAATAGAAGATACGAAATTGGTATGGCACCACACGAGCACTAGCACAGACGCATTGCACAGGTACAGATAAGATGAGACAAATAAAACCTAGTTCCCCCAAATACATGGCAACAGCGTCCACCACCTCGAGATCAGATCCAACCAACAGCTCAATATCGTGTAGATTGCAAGAACAAGAAGAGGGTAAAGGGAGGATAAGAATGAGGATCTTACCTTGTAGCTGCCGGCGTCGGGGGCTTGCAAGGGCGAGCTACCGGAGATCTTGATCTTCCCGGGGGGCTAGGTCTTCGGTTCCAGCTCCGTTGCGGCGTCAGTGTTGGGGAGGGCGACGAGGCTAGAGGATCTCCTCTCCTCCAGTTGGTTGCAAGGCCGCTGTCGTTCCAGTAGCCGCCGTCATCCCCTCCTTCTCGTCGCCTCGCCGCCGCCGCTATCGCGAGAGGACGAATGCGCTCTCAGTTTTGTTCTGTGTGCCCTTTCGGGATGCTATCCACGAGTGGAGTGGGGATTTTCTGGGAAAACCGGGCGGGATGGAACACCGATAGGTTTTAACCGAACGCGTTTTAAGTTGGGGCCGGGATTAAAACGCGGGGGCCTGATCCCGGCCCATCCACCGGGTTTGTGCGCCGATACCGGCCGGTGCGGGAGGAAACGAACGAGGCCTAAGCGAGTATGCCTCTGGTTCGCTAGCGCCAGTTGATAGATCTTTCATATAATTACTGCTACAAAATGTAGGATAATACCCTTTGTTACAATTGACAATAATGATTGTTATTGTGCATTCCCCCTTTGAAAAAATGTTCAAGTTTGACAACTTATGCGGCCTGTGCAACCTGCTTGGTTTAAGAGTTTCATTGAAGTGTTATATAAAATTCTGAAGGTTGTCAAGCTTAAGTGAATACAAAGATTGCTATCGATGCATGTTTTTTTCCCTGTGTTGGTTGGCTGTGCATGGTCTTATTACCAACATCTTGATCCTTACTTTTACTGTTTCTACTGATGTTGAAGAGTCACATGCTTTATTGCCAAGAATCCCATATTGAGAAACACGATTGCTCTTATGCAGGGAACTACGTCTGCCAAAAAATCGGAAAAAAACATATGAACACAAGGTGAAATGCGACGTAGAATACACGCAGACAAAAACACATGATCAAACCAAAATGAGAGAACAGTGACCAAAATGCAAAATTTGTTTCTTTTTCTGTTTCCAAAATGAGAGAACCATTTCCTTTTTTCTGTTTCTTTTTCTGTTTCCAAAATTAGTTCAAAATTTTCTGCATATAGATTTTAGAAATGTACGATTTTAATTTTGTTCAAAGTTTTAAAATCGTTCAAAATTTAAAAATTGTTTAAATTCGAAAATCATTCAAAATACAAAATCTGTTCAAAAATTCAAAAATCGTACAAATTTTGATATTCATTCAAATTTCAAAAAATTCGTTCAAAACATGAAATTCATCCAAATTTCGAAATTCATTCAAAAATTCATTCAAATTTCGAATATGAACATTTTTTATTTTAAAACTTTTTTCAAACTTGAACATTTTTTCAAAATTTAAAAAATTAGAAAATTATTTTAGAACGGAAATATAAAATGAGAAAAAATAAACACAGAAAAAGGAAACAAAAAGGAAAAAAACAGAAAAGAAAAGCCAAAAAACAAACAGAAAAGTAAAAAAAATGAAGAAACCAACAGCAAATGGAAAAATCGGAACGAAAAAACCAAAGGCGAGATATATGGGCCAAGCCCATGCCCCGCAGAGGGTGTGTGGCGATCGCTATACACCGACCTGGTCGGTTTATAGGATCCGTCAACCACCAGCGCAACCGAGAAACTCGCCACAATAATAGGATAAAGATCATCATTGCCAAACTAAAAACGCACCATCTCCATGAAGGCCTTTTAAGTCCAATAAATACCAAGCTGCCCATGAGGCGAGGCCATGTGCGATCCAGGCCCTAGATTTGCGATCCACAAACTAGCTTCCATGCTTTAGGGTCCCACCTTCAACCGCATGCCGCCACAACCATAGGCAGTAGCCGTCGGACAACACCTGAAAAAATCATCCTTGCTCTACCGTGGATTTAGAGACAATGCCATAGCAACAAGGCCAAGCAAGAGGACATGTATCTCTCATGGAGTCGCCGCCGCCTCACAGAAGCTATCCACGAACCCTAAGGATGTTGATCCGTTGGACCGAGGAGCACACATTGCCATCACTTCCAAGAGGCCACCATTAAGGACGCCACCGATGTGAGAGTGGATTTAAGGCAGATTTATTTGCTCGGGCGCCATTCTCACCACCCCGACGATGCACCACGACAGACTGACCCTAACCCTAACTACCAAGCCAGAATAGAGGAACGTGGTTACCCCTCCCTCCTATCGCTGATGCGGGAAACAAAGGGAAATAGGACGACTGGCACCCTAGCCAGCGGAGATCACGGGAACGGTTTCAACTCTCTTATCGCCTTTGCAAGAGGGATATGGGAGAAGGGCGAACAAGATTGTTCCTACTGTGTATTGTTATTATACTAGCACAAATGCCCGTGCGTTGCAACAGGAGACAAAAAATGCATCGCTGTTCAGACCCGGCGCCACTACTTCATTTGCATGCCGCACCAATATTTTGTATTATAACGTGGCACTAAATCAGGAACCCTCTATGATAATTTAGACTATTTTATATTAAATTTTGAACCTCTAAATAATTCAGATACATGATTTATTGATTTGAGATCCGGCGAGCTAAAACCCATGAAATAAAAAATCCAATATCCGACACTAAATTCTCCTTGCAGCGTGATCGACATGAAACGAAGTACTCAGGGTGAGCATGTAATAGGCAATTAGGCACCATTTACTAATCATAACATCGGATGGCATCTGTCTTTTCTTTCAGAGTAGCTTAATTAATTTTTTCTAAGAATGTCTGCATTCATGAAAAATAATGGTATTACAGCAAACTGTATGCAACTGCACATTTTCAAATATACATACGGAGATAAGATATTGAGACCTTACCCCAAGTTGTGGAGCTATCTTACCAGTAATTTTTTTGGATAATAAACCTAGGTAGCATACATGTTAAAATGACCGCACTGGTCGCTTTAAGTATTGTAGTAGCCTGTACGTACGACGGTCATGCTCGTGAAAAAAACAGTTCGTCATAGCCATGCTTATGTAGAGTCTAACAAACACCATCGGCCCTTTCTCTCAGTCCAGAGGTTGGCCTCGGATCGTAGGACGACCGGGGCGAAGGAGGCCATGCGGACTCCTTTCTTTTGCTCTCCTTTGCATCGCCTCTGGTCAATGGCGGTTGGGACGTTCCTTTCCTCCCTCCCTGTGCAGGCAGTGCTGGCCCGGGATTTTTTGTTGAATCTCCTCGCTCGGTAAGCAACGTGAGCCGACCGGACCTTCATACCTCTCACCGCCAGCCATCGTCGCCGCCGGGGATGCGGAGGAACATAATTTATAGTACCTTTTTGTTTACCAACAGGAAATCAACGTGTTTACCAACACGAAACTTAGTGGTAATTGATAGTACCATTATTTTAACAACATAATTTATACCATTCAAACATATTAGGTTCAACACTTTAACAGTTATCAACCAATAAAATATGGTTAGTTGAACGGATGGTGCTTGCTTGCGTAGCATACTTTGCACAGACTCTGAATTTCTACCAACAAATTTGTCACTCTTTGCCTCTTAAAAAACAGAGAAATAAGTAGATCCCAAAACCACAAACAGAGCATTTTCTGTTTGATTAACTCGAACAAACAATACAACTCTTTGACTTTCCACAACCGTATAGGAAATAAGCAGATCCAAGAAAAAAAAACACAAACCGACCGATTCAGCAGGAGAACTGGATTACTTACTTGCGTGCTGCTTACCATTGACGGGATCAGGGTTGGATTCAAGTGGCACAAAGACAGAGAGTTAGAGATTCAGGCGCACCGCATAAACATTGTCACTCTACTTGATGACAGGCCGAGCAACGACTTGTACCTTGCAGTGCGCACCATCCGTACCGTATTGATCTACCCGACCGTAGACAACGGCGTCTACTGCTGCGGGTTTGCGCAGAGCGCAGCGGCGTACCACGGCGCGGCGAGCGAGCTCTTCCCTGCGTAGGACATGCGAGTCCTCGTGCATGTGCACCGCAGGCAGCAGCATGACGCTGGCCAACGTGTGCCTGTTCAGATGCTGATCCGATTGGACCATGTGTACAACCCGCTGCTCCAGACCCATACCCGCGAGATCTACCAGAGGCATCGCCGAGACCTGCGACACGGTCACCATCATCGATGGCTACTTAGGTACGCTCAACCCGGCGGGATCCAGCCTGTCGTGGCGAGCTGCGACCGTGTGGCGATGATAAAATCTCATGGGGCGCGGGCGAACGACATGGACACGCCGCCGAGCATGCAATTCTCCCGATCTGCGCCGGCGTACTTGGTCTCGACCACGACCTGAGCAATCCTCCACCATTGTCACGCAGGGGCTAAGCTTGACGGCGAGCTTGACATCGCAACTTCTAGCAGGGCAGGAACCAATCACCAGATCAAGACCCAAGGTACCTCCATCGCCCACCCAAAAAATCGTGGTCTCCATCGTAGATTAGGGCAGGTATTTGCGGTGGTTTTCATTGTTGGTGGACCTATCTACATGATTTGCCGCGATCGCCTATATATGGAACCATGGGTAGAAGCTTGGAACGTGCCCGCTACGAAAGCCTATACCAGATTGACCTGGACTTCTTTTTTATCACGGAACTACGTTAGAGGAAGGCGAAGCAAAACAACCGACCTATGACCAACCGTATCAAGGAAACAAAAACAAAAGGACTTTCCTAAAAAAAAGGAAACAGAAGACTCCCAATCCGGCCACCCGACCAGGCCCAGAACTACCTCATCCGACGCACGTTGGCCCAACCCGGAGCAAACCCCTTCTGATATTCGCACTTTCGCAGAGAAAAAAAAAGCGAGGCATCAGGAGCAACATACATACGGGCTTCAGGGCATCTCCAACCGGCTGACCTAAACGGACGCGCTGGGCCGTCCGTTTTGGGCCGTTTGCGTGGCCGGCCGGACACGCGGACACCGCCCGCGTCCGCGTGTCCGTTTGGGTCGCACTGCTGCGCCCAACGCAGCGGCCACCCATTTGGCCATTTGGCCTATTTCTTTTGGAAATAGGCCATCGGCCACACATACTTATAAATAGTATGTAACAAATATAGAAATAATATCTAACAATTATAGAATAATATCAAATAGCATAAAACAATATCAAATAAAATGTTGCATGATGAAGAAATAAAATGTGCCATAGTTCGAACAAATATAAAAATTACAAATTGAGATTGTCAACTCAATTTGGACGCTCTAGGATCTCCTTACGCCTCTTCTCGAACCAAGCTCTCTTCGCCTCGCTCATGTTGCTCAAGTCGGCGTTCATGATCGGGTTGTCCTCGGCTTGGCGTTTGAGCTCAACTTCCTTCGCCTTCAACTCCACCTCTTGGGCCCTTGCCGATGCTTGTGAGCTCAAGTTCTCTCTCTTTGAGCTCAATTTCTCTAGCTTTGGTCTTGGCCTTGACCTCTTCTATCTCAAGCTTCTTCTTTTGGACATCGAAGTAGTTCTTCCTGTCCTCCTCTTTCTCCCGGCGCCTTCTCTCATCCCTCTTGTCCGTGGACACCTCTCTATCGGCATGCAACTCCTTCAAAGTACCAAACAATAACATGGACGAGGCATCACGCTTCAAGTCGGCTTTGGTTGCCTTGTGGCCGCGAGGACGACTTGCACGAGAAGCGGAGCTACCGCAAGGCTGGCCACCATCAAGGTCAATGACCGTCGGATCTTTGGCGGTCTTGGTGCCAGTCAAGGTCGCCATGTACCCCTCGTACCCCTCCTGGAACTTGGGGGTGCCATGGAGTATCTTCCAACAATGAGGGAAGGCAAAGGTCTTTTCTCCATTGACCGATTTGTACCAATCCAAAGCTTGCCACGCCTAGAGCAAAGCGAGACAAGAACGATAAACATATGTGCAAACACCGAATGAACGAGTTGAGGTTAAGAATCATACCAAGTCCTTCATGCCCATGCCGCTAACGGGGAGCCGCTTCGCGTGATCATACGCCGCCTGGAATTTGTTGCATTCCGTTTGAATTGTTCCCCACCTCTTTTGGAGCGATATTTCGCTGCGGTCGCTCTCAAATGGATCTTGTCCGTATTTGCGATGCTCATGAAAGTATTCATAGATCCGGCGCCAGAATGCGGTCCCCTTCTGCTCGGCACCCGTCAATGCATCTTGCCCGATGATCAGCCATCCTTCGACCAGCACCTTGTCCTCCTTCTCCGTGTAGTTGGTGGTTCGTTTGCTTACGCGGCGAGCTCGAGCTTGTGCAGCTGCGGCTTGCGTCAACTCTGAGCGAACAACGGCTCCTCCTCGATGTTAATGCTGCCGGGACAGGCAGTGCTGTCCTGATTTGTGTCAACGGGAGGCGGCTGGGGAGCCTGCTCGGTCGAAGCAGAGGGCATGGTGGTCGGCATTGCCTGCGTGTACACCGGAGGGGCCTGCACGGTGGACAATTCGTCGAGCAGGTTCCGTGCGCCGGCCATCGCTGCTGGTCCCACGTGCTTGGGGCCTTTGGAGTTCGCCGGCGCACGATTCAGGTCAATGGACGAAGGAGACGGCCCCGTGAACGACTCGCCCACCTCCGGTGACCCATCCCGTGACGGGTACGCGTACCGCGCCGATGGCGTCCCCAATTCGTGCGCGCCGGGCGTGTACCCAAACGGGGCTACCGGCAGGGATGTTGACCTTGGAGGAAGGGGCCGGGTCGAGGACGAGGACGAGCTCCCCCCCGAGGCCGTGCCGGTGGCAGGGAGGATCAAGTGCCGAGCGAGCGCTTGGTGGCCATAAAAGAGCATGGCATGCTCTTGCAAGACGTCCGCCTTGGCCTCCGTCTTGAGTTGGAGAAGCTGCTCCACCGCCCGCTGCCGCTCCTCCGCGGCAGCGATATCCCTCTTCCTTTGGTCGAGCGCCCTGCGGCGGTCAGCCCTCTTCTTGCTCTCGATCTTCCTCTGCTCCGCGGTGAGGTCGGGCTTCGCCTTCTTGGTCGCCGGCCCGGGCTCCACGACCACCGGCCCGGCCAGTTGAGGAGCCTCCGCCAAGGGAGGACCGGCAACGGCCGCGACCTGTGCCTCGTCTCCGATGGTGGCGGTGGCGGCGGCAGTCGCTTCGTCGGCCATCTCTAGGTTTTGGGAGTGGAGTGGACTGGGTGTGTTTTGGGAGACAGACATGCGGGCCAGGGGCGGACAAGGGGAGGACGCGAGCGACCAGCATCCGGCGTCCGCGGCCACGCAAACTCGTCCCAGATTTGGGCCGGGTTTGGGTCGTCCCGGACGCCGCGGCCATCCGTTTTAGGGATGGGTCCGCGCGCTGGGCCGCGTTTTTGTCCGGCTCGACCCAAACGGACGCGCGAGCGCGGTTTGGGTCGCGCGGTTGGAGATGCCCTCAGACCACTCAAAATCCCCAAATCTTCCTGCTGTGTGCTTGCTCCGCTGCAGGCCGCCTTCCAACAGCACTACCTTCGGCCGTCCTCGCCAGCGCCTCCACATCCCCGGCTTCCCTCTTGCCTGTACCACGCCTGGGACGACCACCGAACGGCTCCACCATCGCCGACCTCTGCACCTGCATGTGCGCGTCCTCGACGCCAGGGGACCGCGCCAGCTCGCCTTCCTCGCTGGCACCTATTGCACCTCGTGCGGCCGCTCGCCTCCAGGCTGGCCACTCCTCAAGCTCATCGCCATGGACCTCCCCTCGTCGACATGAGCGAGCCCCGCCTCTTCCCAACTCCCCACTGCTCCCTCGCGGGCGACAAGCCTTGCGGTCCCCTGTCACCTGGACAACCTATCCCGACGGGCGCCTCCGATGCGGGATTCAGGAGAAGCTTATAAGCGGGGGGTGGGGGGACTGGGTCGGGACACAGCCAGACCAAAAAGCAGGAACGGGCAGCGGATGCAAGGCGTCTCGGGTGGCTTAGAATTGGAGCGGAGGCGGATCTGAAGGGTCTCGGTGGAGAGGAGGGAGCCGGAGGCGGCCGACGGCGGGCAGCGCCGCGCGGTAAGGTCCCAGCCAGAGCCAGCGGCCTGTGAGGATGGGGCGCACACGAAGACGAAGCTGTCATGGCACAAAAAAAAAATGAACCGAACCGGTACCTGGCACTTTGATGTATTATGTGAATCGGTAGGAGGGTAAAAGGGTCCAATGAAAAGTTGGAGGAAAATTTTGGCAGAAACCTTAGCTCCTTTATTATTATTAGGTATAGACTGTAAATTTGCCCGTGCGTTGCACCGGGAGATACATCGTTAAAACATTATGTTGAAAATTAAAATGAGAAAGTAATAAAATAGAAAAGAATCATATGTGTTTTTACATCCTCGCCACTTCCTAGTAATATTTTTGGAGATCAAACTTCATCTATTCCTTCACTTGGCGATCGCTTCATATCAAAGAATGGCTCTATCAATTCGATTGAGGTTCACCTTGGGTTGTCTTGCAATTCTACGGTGGTAATTAAGCAGTGAAGAAGGGGCTTCTGGAATTTTATACCAAATGACAAAAACTGTTTTGTTAATAAATTGCATTTACAAGTATGAAAAATATAGAAACATTGAATACATAAAACACATAGAATGTAATTTTGAACCTTAAAGGATTACAACTCGTAAGAGATTGAAGTCTACTTATATTGGGAAGCTAGTAGTGCAAAAACAATAACACGTTGTGTCAGTTTGCTGTATGTGAGCTTCAGAATCAGACACATGCATTTAAGATTGTAGCATAAGATATGGAGTGATAGCAGCTGTGAACCCGTTTTTCTCACCTCTCTGCTGGGTTATTTTGGTGTCTCCAGCCTCCATCGCATCCGTCCCGTCTAGCCTGTAACGCGTGGCCCCTCCTCGTTCCCCTCCTCATCACACGCGAAGGGATAAGGATCGCTACTCTGTCTCCCATGCCGCGACTACCAGATGGTGAGCACGGTGCCAACGCTTACGTACCCGACTCTCGCCATGCGAGGGAGCACGGAGAGACAGTACCATGGGAGGATGAGTCGACGAATTTCGCCGTTTCTCGCCATGGAGGCGGGGCTTCTTTTTTCTTTCGTTCCTTCTCGGCTGATACTATTCTTCCTGAAATCCGCCGCCACCTACCCTCTTCTTCTATGGAGCTGTCCGCTGCGGGTAGAACCGTCTCCGGCGGAACGGTGGCGGCGGCCATGGTCTCCCGCCACGAACATTTGCCTTGCTGTCGGATGGGTTAGATGGGGTTAGCGAGGAGGAGCGCCAGAGAGGGGAAAGGCTGAAAGGCCTCGCGGTCTTGCCTCTGCGGGCCCCAGGCGTGGGTAGAGCCTAGTCAGGCGGCGGCAGCCTGGTTTAAGGGAGGAAGAGGAATAGAGGATCCCCTGAGGCTGAGAGGCGTTGGCGTCCTGGTCTGCGGAGGGGAACGGAGGGCGGTGGCAACGCAGAATGATGTTGATTTGTTTTTGGTCGATCTATGTGTTTTCCCCCGCGGGTGTGAAGAGGGACGGGATGAAGCGGTATGTTAACTTGGCGGTGGCAGGGCAGGTAATTATGGCATAAAAATAGGGGTAAAAATAGACGGACGAACAAGAAGCCTTATTTTTCTTTATTATTAGGTATAGAGTATCTATATCTATACCTAATAATAAAGGAGCTAAGGTTTCTGCCAAAAAGTTTCGTCAACGCTTTTTTTTGGACCGTTTTGCCCTCCCACCAAAACGCATATTACACGCTTTTACCACATACCGGTTCGGGTTGGTATTTTCGTCCATATGGTACCGGTTGGTTCTTCTATTTTCCTCCCCCACCCCGCATCATGCATGGGCCAGAGAGCCGCGTTTGTTGGCCTTGTTAGCCTGCTCGGCAGGACCAAAATCCCATGGTGATGTGCGTTCATAAGCTGAATATTTTGTGCAAAATAGTCCCACCTCGCTTCATTAGAACACATTTGGCTGGTTTATATACGTCAATTTCGCTGGAAACAACAAGCCTCGTCACTAAGATCTGATTAGAACTATCGGATGGCCGCAGTGGCAGTAAAGGGCGAAAGGATGCGAAAGGATAGCGAACGATGCAAGGAAACCAACAGAAAGAAGCTTTCCCGAGGAAGGAAATAACAAGAAAGGAATAGAGAAATCGACCAGCAAAGGTCTGCGGGCCAAGAACTCAGAAACCATGACCCAATTCAAGTGGAGGAAATAGTCGCGCGGTGTGCCTGCGAGCAAGCTGGCGACGGGCGCTTGGAGGAGGCCAGAGCAGTAGAACGCGTGAGTGGGGTGGCGCTGAAGAGGAGAAATCTAGCGGCAGGGGGGGTCCTACTGTCGTCCGCTGGCCCGACGGCGGAGCCCTTCCCGACCTCTTCCTCCTAGATCCTGTCGGCTGAGCGACAGGCGCGACGCCGGTGCCTTCTCAGCGCCGCCCCGGCCCGGGGCTGAAGGCCTTGGAGGAGACGGAGGTGCGCAGGCCCGGAGCTTCGTCCTCCGCCGCCGCCCTGGTCGGCTGGTCCGAGTGCTTCTTGCGGCGCATCGCGGAGACTGCGGGCCGGCCTGCATATGCCGTTTTTTTTTTATTCATTTTCTGTGGGAGCTCGCGTATGTGGTTAACTGGGCCCAAACTGCGGCGCCGTAGACGGACCGCTGCCGCTTGCACCCTGAAACTCGCCCATTGATTTTGATCATCCGTTTGGCTTAATTCTTAGAACCAATTGTATTCCGATGCACACTCCCATTTAATAAAGTGACGGCTTCTTTCACCCTCAAAAAGCAAAAGAAATAAAAAGGGGGTTTGGGGAAAATAAAATAAAAGGGAAACATTTTTTAAAATTCGTGAAACTTTGTGGCAGTATTTTTTTAAATACAACGAAATCGAAAAATAAAAGCCCCACATCTACCAATCATCCAGTGCAAAGTAGAATGAAGTAGGGGCAACAAAAAAGGGTTCACCCCACATCTACCAATCATCCAGTGCAAAGTAGAATGAAGTAGGGGCAACAAAAAAGGGTTCACAATAGAGGTATTGAATTGGGATGATGGCGAACTTTGAGGACACATTATTCTCGAAACGTCTAGATGGGAAGGATGAAATGGTGGTTCACTAGGTTAAAGACACTATCGGCGTCGAAGGTGAAACCGTAATTGGGGCGAGGATTACTGCGACTCTAGGAGGGTCGCACGTGCAAGAGCTAAAGCGGCGACGTGCCAGCCGAGCAGCCCAGGCAAGGGGGTGTCGTGGCCCCTGTGGCACGCCAGACATACGGGACGGGCTGGTAGCTGCCTAGCGACGGGGTAAAATATGTGTGGATTGATGTGTTATATATAGCACCGTAATATATATAGTGTAATTTAGAAAATCCACCATATATACGTGGATATATAGAGAGAGCTATTTCAGTCCATGATACTTTGGAGGAGAAAATGGGAAAAGGCAAAAGCAAGACTAGGGTTTACCTAGATTGTCAGAAAAAAATTAAGTAGTACAGATGTTTTGAGTCCTAAATTTCTGAGCTGTTAGCAAAATATTATATGCGTCCTATATATAATATCGTTTGAATTCATATATTAATGAAATTTAAGAATGATACCCACCATGTTACCGGTATGCGGTATTGCAAGTTTATTTTTCCGGTGCAACGCACGGACACTTTTGCTAGTAGATATAAAAAAATACTGTACATGTTATCACCGAAGCAGAAAAACCTGCATGCCAATGGTTGCCACTTGCCACAACATTTCGGACACACTGTAGATGGCGCAGGGAAGCACACCTAACCATCTAGTTGAACAAATCACCGACGAGAAGAATGCATAAAGCTGTATGGTCGGGGTCGGAGACTCGGAGTAGGCTACAGGTGATTTACACAAAAATAACCCTTTGTTCAACCTCCGGGCAAACTATTTCACCCATCTAACCCTTTTGTGTGGCGCCCCTCCCATCGGCGTCATACATGACTGTGTGGCGCCCGTGCCTGCGGCGCCACTCTCCCAGTCGACGTGGCGCCCTCGACGCTGAGCTGTGCACCGATCCGACGTGACAGGATGTGTGGCGCCGCTCCCATCGGCGCCACACATGCACTTGTAATTGCCCAAACCATACTGTGAGACAAATCGTCTGGGACTTAGCCGTTTTGGCGAGGCTGTTTGTGTGGCGCCGATGCCATCAGCGCCACACAAATAGCCTCGCCAAAACGGCTAAGGACCAAGCATCCGGAGCCCCTGGATGTTTTCGACATATAATCAACATATGTGGCGCCGACGCCACGGGCGCCACATAGTGAGGTGTGGCGGCAGCGTGAGGGGCGCCACTTGTTGACTTGTGTTAAACCATGAAAATTCTTGCCGTAGTTAAACAGTTTTCAACACAACAATTTCATACACATAGAATATACACATATAACACATCATAACTCACATCGTAGCACATAGATTCAAACAACACGTAGCAACAATAGACATGGTTCAAAGTGTGGCGCCGGCGAGAGCGGCACCACACATCCTGCCACGTCATATTAGAGCACACCTCAGCGTCGAGTGCGCCACGTCGGATGGGTGTGTGGCGCCGGCAGCACGGGCGCCACTCGGGCATGTGTGGCGCCCATGAGAGGGGCGCCACACAAAAGAGTTAGATGGATGAAATAGTTTGCCCGAGAATTCAGTCTGTGCTATAGTTTCACAAAAGGGTTATTTCTGTGTAAATCGCCTAGTCGCCTAGGCTACAAGCATGCTTAGCATTGCACTGCCTTAACTTTTTTTTTTTGTGATAAAAAAGAAGGAAAAACTACTCGACTGGGCAAGGAGGCTGCAGCCCATTGTGGCCCAAGAAGAGAGCAGTACATGTCTACAGGTTATCCTGAGATGTTGGCATGTTGAGATCTCATTGTCCAGTCTAGGGTTATCCTGAGCCGCCGTCTCGCAGGCACGGCCGGAACGCCGCCGCCCTCGAAGAAGGAGAAGGTAAGGCCCTCGCATCCCTGTTCTAGTCGCCGTCGACAGGGTTTGGTGCTTGGATTGATTTTCAGGCGCAGAGTAAAAATTATTCTGGGAGACGAAGAGGATCCATTTACCTGCCTCTAGCCGTCTAGCGAACGCCGTGAGATGACCCACCACCTTATACAGAAATCGGCGAAGGAAATCACACACCTTTTTTAGAATCGGCGAAGGAAATAACACGTGGTTGCGGATTCATCTCGTGTCAGCGCAGTCGTAAGGCTGAACGAATCGATTTCAGCTCGGATAAGTCGGAGGTTCTCTACTTCTGGTTCTGGTCTGACACGTCTAGAGCCTCCTGGTTCTCTCTTAATAAAATAGAGACGATCGATCTCTTGAGAGACAAGCGTCCAGAAATAAAAGACTAGCGCTCATGGCATCCTGGACTCGGAGGCAGGATCGGAGGTTATTATCTGTCGAGTCAAATAATGTGCATGGCCATGTAAGTTCTTTGATACCTTCTGTCTAGATTTCGTGTTTGCTGTACTCTGCCTTTGGTGTCCTGTTCAGCTGTGCCATGATTTGTAATAATGATGAATAAATGATTTTAGATATCAGAACAGTAGCAATGCAATGTTCTTGGCAACTATTACTTTTGCTTCAATCTTAACATGTTGACTTAACTGTATTCATGGGGATTGTATTATTGCTGCAGAAAGTAGAGCAAGAAGATAGTCTCAGCTCGCTGGCCGATGACATCTTAATCTCTATCTTGGGGACAGTCGACCTTGCCATGGTAGCAAGGACTAGCGTGTTGTCGACGCGGTGGAGAAACTTGCCTTGGTTACTTCCTGAGCTTAAACTTCATGTCATGGACTTCCTTAGTGCGCCATGCCCAGGGGCTGCACAGCAGATCGATCAAGCAATGGCAGCTCTAACAAGAGCTACTAGCAGCTTGTTAGCTCAGCCCCGCAGGAAACAGATCATCACTAAGCTATGCCTTAAGCTCTATCTCATGGGCAACTACTCGCGTGACATTGGCCTGCTAGTTAGCAATGCCATTGACAGCGAGATTGTAAAAGTATTGGAACTTGCAATCTTAAACGAGAAGGCCCCCGAGGACTCAAAAAACGAGGTTATGTTACAGCAAGCATGGGATGTGTGTGGATTTTTCAATATGTATCCTAGTGTTCTTCGTTGCCTCACAAGACTCCATCTACATAATGTTCGCCTTGCTGAATGGGATATGAATTACCTCCTGTTTGGCTGGTGCAAGCAACTGCTGCACCTTAGTCTGGACCACTGTGACACCGGGGATGGTTCTGTATGGAAGATCAATGCGCCAGATTCAGTTATCAGAGTTCTAGAAGTCTACTTGCCCTCATTGAAAAGAGCTGAGGTGCTCTGCCTTCCAAAACTAGAGTGTCTCCGTTGGCAGCACTGGGTGTATTATGAGGCTCCCTTGTGTTTTGGTTCTGTCCGGTCGCTGAAGGAAATGTGCCTCCTCTGTTCTGCAACTCTCCGCCACCAAGAGTTTAGTTTAAGCCAGGTTCTACATGGTGCCACAAACATACATACTCTAACTTTAAGCTTTCAAGGAGAAAAGGTAACTTCAGTAGATAGTTGTTATATTGTGGTTGTGCTATTTCATAAAGTAGGATCAGGGCCAGGATTTTTCTAGTTTTGCTGGTTCACTCCTTGATCAAGTTATTTCCTTTTATTTATGATTTATATTTATCAGGAAGCATTCCATTACTTAGCAACTGACTATCCTAGTGCACACTAACTTGCCTCTGTGTACATACAATCTTTTTCATTCTTACCTTTTCTTTATTTATTTTTATCATTAGATCTGGATGCAACCAGAAGGAGAACAACTCTGCACTGCATTCAATAGTCTAAAGAAGCTGTCTATTCATGGCATCTATATGGAATTTGACCTGTTATGGATATTAAATCTCCTAGAAGCTGCTCCATACGTTGAAATGTTTGATGTTGAGGTACTTGTACTCATTCTTTTTAACTTTTAATTGGAATATATTTAACTCTCGATCTAAGAACACCAATGTACTTTAGAATAGGCTTAGGTGGGAATTCTACTATACCGTTTTTAATTTGGATGTTGGTGGTTGAATGCAGATGTTCTTTCATCCATGCCGTGAGGGTAACGAAGAAAGAATAAGATATTTTGGTGCTGAAAAAGTTAAACCTTCATGGAAGATGCCTAGGTTCATGAACTGTAACAAGTGGCAATTGAAAGAATTCCAGTTTGCTGGTTTCAGGCCCCAACTGCAGCAACACTTGCTATTTGTAAGAAACGTGATGGATCGAGCTCAGGACTTGAAGTCGGTTATTCTGACAAACGGTTTAGTGTCATGCAAGCGCTGCAAGGCAATGGTTACAATACTTCCCCCTGTAGGAGGCGTCTTTCCAACAAACAGGGATGAGCAGGAATTAGTAGCAAAGCAACTTAGGGACAAGGTCTCGTCCTCGGCACGGATAATAATATTTCGTAGTGTTGGTTCAACATTTATATTGTAATAATCTATTTCTCTCTCTATATATATACCTCATTAATATTATTATTATACACATACACGCTACTAGCAAATATGTCCGTGTGCTGCTACAGATTGAATTCTATGAAATATTCTTCTGTGCTTTGCATGTTGGAGCATATAAACAGAAGAGTACAACTTTAAAAAGTAGTGAGTAAGGACATATGGTGCTCTGGAAAATAACGAACTGAGATCCTTACATTTTCTCTATCTCTACTATCTAAACATAATCCCTATTCTCCCCACCCTCAATACCGTCACCAATTTGGTCGTTCGTCGATCTCATCGAATCTCACCAAAACAGGGAAAGTCAAGCTACTACTTTCCCTTAGGGTTTCTCGAACCCACGGACACCGCCGCCGCCTCCCCCTAGCAGCCTCAGCGCGTGCCGCCGCCCATCTCCGTCGCTCCACCACGCGCGTTGCCGCTTGCCTCAAACGCTCCACTACACGCGTGGCCATCGCCGGCCTCATTTGCTTCCCCACGTGCGTGGCCACCGCAGGCCACAATCGCTCCACCACGCGTGCGGCCGCTGCCGGCCTCATTCGCTTTCCCACGTGTGCGGCATCCGCCGGCCACAATCGCTCCACCACGCGTGGTGGCCATACGTGCGAGATGCCTTCCCCGACTAAGCCCTAGAAGTAGGTGCGGGGGGGCCGTCCGAGGTGGCTGGTGCCGCGAGGAACGACGGCGTCGGCAGCCCCTTCGCATCCTCAGTCTATGCCAATCTTGCCGCGGAGGCCGAGCGCAATATCCAACTTGCCGCTGACTGGCTCCACATGGACATCATGGTACGATCCATCCACTCCCGTCTCCACATTTATATTTCCTTAACACACCCAATCTTGGTTCGGTCAATCATTTCTGTTAACTTGGTTCATATAAAAATAGGATTGACAGGCCCACTGCTGTGGTAGCTTGAATCAACTACCGCTGCGAGTGGTAGGGATAATATAGGATTGAACTACTGATCTAGAAAAGTAGACATGGTCTTTTGTTTTCTGCACACCATTGATAATCCAGTAACACCGGAATTGACTGTCTTATGGAGGACTACTTTCTGCTACTGAAACTCTCAAGGTTCATCTCAACATCGTTATTCGGAGCAGGACTATCATGTTTGCATTAGTTTCTGGTTGAGATGTGCTATTGTGCAGGTGCACTAATACTATTCAGCGATGGTGTCTCATTTTGCGAGTATTTTTTTTAATCATGGACATTCAACCTTATAATTCACTAAAACTGATATGTTTGCTTCAGGATTTGCACTGGCACAAATTATATGCATTTAGGTTAGTTTCTTATAGCTTTTGCAATAGCGTTTGACTCTGTTTGGAGTTCTGTCAATAAATCATCTTACCATTTAATTTTGCTATCGGTTGTCTCCCGTGAGCTTATGTATGTTCTATTAATGTACAGGACTGCAGGTCGCTGGGTTGCATAGGCCTGGCAGTTTCTTGCTGGAGTGACTCAGCCAAGCAACATTACATTATGAGTAAAAGTTAATGCTATGTTGGTGAACCCTGTTTCATGAAGGATGAGCAAATTGAGCTGTGCAGATGGAGTGGTCTATGTGTGCTTGCTAGTGATCAGCTTAGCCTCTCACCGCTGATTCTGCTCAAGCTTTGAATTGTGTCGAGTTATATAATGCGTGAAACCATACTTATCAGCTTAGCCTCTCACCGCTGATTTTGCTGAAGCTACGATTTGTGTCGAGTTATATAATGCGTGAAACCTAACATCGGTATATATGTAACTTAACATGTTCAGTTTACCACAACAAAAAATAAAATAATTTAGTTTTTCAGAATATAACCTTTTCCTGTCATTGTGTTAAGATGTTGAGAATACTTAAGAAAACAACCAATATGTCAAATCAAATAAGATTATTCTTAGATACACTTTATTTCGAAGAATTGGATACCTACTTTTACTGGTGTTTCTTAGAATTTGACTTCATTTCTTCAACTATAGCCATTATTATTTGCTAACATCCATCTTTTATTTGATATATACAGATATGTCGTGTTCGGACTTGACCACATCGATTGCAACAGTTTAGAAGTTGTTATTCCACAATATATGTGCTTATGCTGCGAATGAATAACCAGATGGACTGGAGAGTAGGAAAGGGAGACCAGATCAATATCTGGGAAGATGAATGGATCCCGGGTAATTACCGGAGGGTTTTTACAAGAAGGGGTCATAACATTCTTACAAAGGTACAAGATCTCATTGATCCAATTACTAATCAGTGGGATGAGGATATTATCAGGCAGAGCTTCTTGGGCATTGACGTCCAGAGAATTCTCGTCATTCCCCTACCGACGCATGAGATGGATGACTTTGTTGGCTGGAGCATACATTGCTGAATGGGAAAGTCATAATCGATCTAGAGTACAAGATGGAGAAAGGAGTGGAAGCATAAAATCACACCCTATGTGGGAGAAAATATGGGGTTTAAGAGTACCATCAAAAGTAAAGATCTATCTATGGCGAGTGATGCAAGAAACCATCCCTTGTAGAGCGGTATTGGCTAACAGACACGTCAAAGTTAGTGCCCAATGCCCTCTCGTGAGATCGGAGTGGAGGATGTGAAGCACATGCTCTTCCAATGCGATCGGGCGAGCCAGGTCTGGGGAAATCTTGGGCTGGAGGAGTTGATCACTGAAGCATCAGAGGTCGACCGATCGGGCCAAGCGGTCCTGGAATATCTTCTATTTCATCGGAGTTCGACGCAGACAATCTTAGGCCGGCCGTTGATACCTGAACTTGTGGCGATCACATGCTGGTACTTATGGTGGGAACGGCGGCAGATCACGCATGGCGAGCAAGTTAAGAGGCCAACAGATACGGCATTAGCCATCGGAGCCCTATATACTAACTTCACAGCGGCGCATTCACCAAAACCGAAGCGGGTGAACAGGGGCTGGGTAAAGCCAACGACAGGTTTTGTCAAGTTAAAGGTCGATGCCTCTTTTGATGCAGATGGCCTAAGGGGCTCGACGGGAGCTATTCTTCGGGACTGCAAAGGTAACTTTGTCGCCGCTAGTAACAGCAGATTAGACTTTGTTTATGATGTGATGTCGGCAGAAGTCCATGCTTTGAAGGAAGGTCTGATCCTTGCCCAAACTATGGGGTGCAACAGAATTATTTGCTGCTCTGATAATATGGACGTGGTCAAAGCAATGACAGATGGAGGCTTCTCGAACGGAGCTGCTGCAGCTATTCTAGATGATTGCTATCATATGGCAACAGAGTTTGTGAAGATCCAGTTTGAACATAATCCCCGTGAGTCAAATACAGTAGCACATGAACTAGCTAGACTTGCTAGAGGACACGAGCAGAATGTTTGGCTCGGCGATCCCCCTGCTTCTATCATTCCTATGCTTATCAGAGATGTAACTTTCGTGATAAATGAATAGAAAGTATGGTTGTATCAAAAAAAATAAAAAAATAACCAGATGGACTGTGCTGTTGAAGTCACCTGCCAGAATTGATGCATGTATGGCTTTCAGATGCACTTGACCATTGTAGACAACAGTGAAGAGGTCTTTGAATGGTGCGTTGGGCAAACAGGTGCAGATCAATTCCTTCAAATATCTCCTAATGAATATGTAGTACTCCCTGAGGTATTAACTCATCAACTTATCAAGCACTTATACAATGTACCGATATTTGAGGCAACACTTTGCAGTATCCGCTTAAAATAGTTAACTGGAACTCTCCTTGGAGCTTGAGCTCCATGTAGCTCGACTTTTCGAAAAAAATGGAATCCACATTTTAAGATTTCAAAAATATTCCCAAAAAATTATGGATGTAGCTAACGATGGTATTCTATAATCATGTAAAACCTCAATGCTAAATACCTTATACTTTGGGATAGACCAAAATGACAAGTTCTGACAAATTTTCAGACTTTCAAAATGTGTACTATTCACTATATTAGATGTTTAGATCTACACATTTGTCATTTTTTATAGCCCAAAATATAAGGTATTTCGTATTTGTATTTTATACAATTGTAGGATACATCTATAACTACTTCCAGATTTGTTTTCAGATTGTTTTTGAAACTTCAAACATGGTTTTCGATTTTTTCAAAAAGAAGGAGCTATGTGAAGCTTGAGCCCCAAAATGCCACTTTTACTCTACCATCCCGTGGGTGCTTTTGTTTCTTCTAACACATAAGCAATAGTGCCCTGTTTTAACAAGGCCATTTTATTTCTTACTTATGAGCAAATGTATGTTTTCTTACCATTACTCAACATGAAAACACGTGCATAACCCATCATTTCGCTTATCGAAATATTGCCTTTGAAATTTTTATGAGCTCCATTATGTGCATCATTTGAGATGCAGCCTCCACTCCAGTGGTCTGATGTACAGGTCTTGTCGGCATGTCAGGTTGCTACTGCTTGCTAGCATGATTTGTACCCAACTATGCTCGTACTGAAGTTTGGTGTGATGATGAACCACCAGGTCGAACATGCAATGTATCTCTTCACTCTCCCAAACATGAGCTTTACGGTCTCTACAGCAAACACCGGCAAGTGGGTCAGCATGTATGCCGAGAAGACTGGGGACCTCCTGGTGTGGGAGATCACAAGAGCCCAGAAATGTGAATTAGCTCCTCATGTCGAGGCTAGCGGAGAAGGATTGTCGGTGTGAGGACGAAATATTTTGTGTTGCAGTGTGTCGGGATGATGGCCTTGAGCCCTTGCCTATGTTTGGTGACACATGCGTTAAGCATGTTATGCAAATAGAGTGCTGACACATCTGCCACCGGGAACCATATGCTTTTTTACTCCTTGATGAAAATATGTTTCTAATGGTTCTCTGCTCGGACAAGCATGTGGTTCAATCTAGAAAAAATGTGAGTAGCCTTTCCATGGCGCTGTCTGTTATTGACCATGTCTACTATATTGTGAATAGCCTCTTAGATATTCTTTCTGGATAAATTTAACTTTTTCTCTCATCCTCTTAATAAGAAATGCATCTCCAGCTCTTATGAGGATACATCACTGCCTGAAAAAATTAGCATCCGCACCACCGGCTTGCCCGATGGAGCTTTTTTACCCCAACCATTATTGAAGACTATGATTGTTTTGTTGAGTTTAAAGTTATGACGGAGCTTTTTTACCCCAACCATTATTGAAGGCTACGGTTATTTTTTTGAGTTGAAAGTTATGACAACCGAGAACATAGGTGCTTACCGCGGTAGAACTTGGAACCACGCAGATGCATAACAATGTTGTCTTGTTATTGCGTTCGTTATTATCATGTTGTAGTACATTATGATATCATTGATTTGATTTGAAATTTTATAGTGAGTTGTGAATTATATATGTGCATTTTGAGAAATAAAATTTAAACCCGTAGCAACGCACGTGCATTTGTACTAGTTGAAATATAATGTAATCGTTTATAATGTGACACTTTTTTATGGTCAACTTAAGGTGAGCATGCATATGATTATGATTAGATCTTGAAAAAAAATATTATGTTTTGTGTCTACTAACTTTTTAGTAAATTTGATTCCTTACTTCAAGCGAGTTCTTGATAAGAGGTAACGGCCAGCCAAATAATTGACATAATTAAAAAATTAAGGACTCTAATTTGGCCTAAGCCTACACGCAACTCTGCATGGAAGTTGCGAGGATAAAAGTAGTTATTGGACCGGTAACTTAGCCATTTATTTTGGGAGAAATCATAAGTTTCAATGCAACCCGTCGTTTTCAAAATCGTGTGATGAGATCGCGTTGCGCCGTGAGACTAAAATCTGTACCGATCCAATATTTGTGCAAATTTAAAAACATAGACATAAAAAACCAAAAAAAAAAAAACTAGTAACCGCCGTTGCCGCCACGCCCTAGGCCTAGGTGCCGGTGCATCATTGCCGCATAGTCCTCCTCGTTGCTGGGCTCCTCCTTCGGCTCCGGGAGGTAGCTGCAGCCCTGGCCGGCGTCCCCGCGCGGGCAGCATGTTGAATTGGCCAGCGTCGTCGTCATTCAAGTTGATGACGAGGCCGAGGCGACGACGGCACTCCTCCTCCGTGCGGAGATGATCGGCCACGCTCCAGGCCTCGGCGAACTCGTCCGTCGCCTGGAACGATTAGAGTTGGGCGAGGCGTAGCCTCGGGAACTGGGTCGTCCTCCGCCTTGACGATGGACGCCACCGCCTTGTACTCCGGTGGTGGCGTCCACTCCCGCTGCCGCGGCGGAGAAGGTTGGCGCCCCTCACGGATGATGCTGCCGCCGCCATGGCGGCGCCTGCGAGCAGTAGGAGCCTCCTCCGGCTCGTCCTTCACTGCCGCCAAGAAACGTGGCAACGACGTGTTGTACGACGAGGAGCGCGAAGAGGAGCGGGAGGAGGAGGAGGAGAGCGATGACGAGGAGGACTGGCGCCGCGCCGCCCAGTGGCCGTTGCCTCGCGAGGACGCCAGCTGGAACTGCCGTGGCGCCATTTGCAGCAGGGGGTCTTTCCCATCGGCAATGTAGCTAAGGACCCACGCGAGGATCTTCCCGGGTGTCCTCCACCACCAACGCCGTCCACTAGCATTTTTGTTCACTGGTGGATCGCCGTTGCCGTCGTAGGAAGCGAGGCGGTCCTCGCGCTGGTGCTGGAAGAAGGCGGTCTAGGCGTGGTCGTTGTCGGGGGAGCTACGCGGGTCGTTGCGCTGCTCCGGCGTCAACTAGCCCCAGAAATGATCATAGATGGCGACGGCGCACGCCGACCCTGTCAGCAGCGGCGGGACCGCCAGGCCGCCACAGCTGAGCGCCCATCCCCCCGGACATCGCATGTCCGGTGGGATGGGGTAGCGTGCATTCCAGAGGACGCGCCTCGGCGACTTGAAGCCAGTGGCGGAGCCAGCAGGGTGGAAGGGTGGGGCGGGCCCCACCCTAAGATTTGGCCCAATCCATATATATTCTATAGAATATGGAAAAAAATATAAAAAAAAACCCAACCTAGTTAGGCCTGCCCCACCCTAACAAAATGGGCTGAATTCGCCACTGCTTGAAGCCAACGGCGGCCGAAGCCGTTGGCGGCGGTACCTTCCTGTTCTTGGCGGTCCTGGCGAGGGCGCCGGTGCTAGAGAAGTTTTGGAGGAGATGGTGAGGGCGTCGGTGCTGAAGAAGTTTTGGAGGGCGTTAGCTGGAATGTGCGGCAAGGGAGCGGCGCGCGGGGTTTATATGGTGCCGAGGGGGCGTTGGAGAGCATTAACACCGCCGCTGAGGACGAGCAGGCGCTGAAGACGAGCAGCATTAACGCCGACGCTGAAGGCGAGCAGGCGCCGGAGGCGAGTAGCCTTTGACGGGCGTGGAAGGTGAGGAGGAAGACGACTCCGCTGACACTACTGCCCGGAGGCGTTTCCTGCGCCTTCTTCCCGCATCGTTCCGCCAACACACGGGGCGCCGGCGCCTCGCTAGCTTCCCTTCCTACTGGGTTCGGCCTGAGGACGCAGATGGATAGTTGAGCCGCGCTGGCTGAAAAACTATTTTCAGGGCCGCGGCTGGGTGTGATACACTCCCGAAAGGGCTTTGGGGGACGAGTGGAGATGCTATAAATCGTAAGGATGTTGTTTGTTTGAATCGATTTCGTCTCGGACAAGTCGGAGACTCTGCTTATGGTTCTGGTCGGACCCGTCTGGAGCTAGAATTGTTTGCTGTCTCCTCCTAGTCTCCTCTCTGAATAAAATTTAGACGATTGATCGCTTGAGAAATAGTAAAAAGAGGAGCACCTTGGTTCATGGCATCCTGGAATCGGGAGCAGCGTCGGAGGTTATTATCCGTGGAGTCAAATATTGTGCACGACCATGTAAGTTCTTTGCTAGCTTCTCCTTTTGTTGATTTTGCTGTGCTATGCCTTCCATTTGCTGTTCAGCTACCCCATGTGATTTCTTTTTTCGATAAAGGGAATATATTAATATCAAGAAGATACCAATTACACCCAGCTTCTGCAACAACGCACCACCCTAATGGCACTACGGATGCACACAGCCAAAAACAAGAAAAGAAAACTAAGAAATAAAAGTCCCGCTAGAGTATCTCGGGCCTAACAACAGCAATACATCCACCGCCAAGACAACACCTGAATTACAGACTAGTCCCCGCTCTCAAAACAAATGCCTCCACCAAGGACATTGCCAGGCACAACCAATTAAGGCCAGACCTTGGGTTTTCACCCTGAAAGGTAGGACTCTGCACTTCACCTGTGTTGTCGCCCCCACTTTCATACCGCTGCTGTGAAGCCCGAAACACCAAGCAAGTCCCTCAACATCGCAAAGACTTGAACCTCCCTTAGCTAGTCCTCCCCTCTGGCCTTCATGAAATTCTCTTCTTCCGACTTTCATCATGGATCCATAGTCACTTGATGTCAATCAAAGAAAAAGAGCTTCACGCCGCTCCCTCCACAACCAATCGGTCGGAATAAAAACACGGGTGCGCACGACCGAATACCTCTGATCCAACAAACTCCAGGCAAAAGCACTGTTACATTCATCGGCGGAGCCTTCCGGAACTCAACACTCCGGCCAGATCACGAGTCCAGGCCTCCGGTAGGTCCTCCTCTTCACGCAAGAGAGGCCCTAGGACCGCCGCCTTTATTCAGGTCGGACCCCCACGTCGGCGACCATCCCGGGCTGGCCACTCCAACCCACCACCGGCGACACCGACGCCGGCTTCCAAGCTCCTCCATCATGCCGCCGGAATGCGGTGATAGATCGATGGATCCACCACCACCAACCGCAGGCCGACCCTCTCCGACGAAGAAGATGGCCACCTCCACCGTCGTACCCAAGGCTGCTGCCCCGGGCGACCTCGTGGCGCGAGAGAAACCCGAGATCGCCTCCACACACGGCCGAGAGGCGGGGGCAAAGTGGCGCAGATCATGGCCTGGCCGCTGCCCGCCACCAGCCCCTCCGGCGTGCTGCGGTGAAGATCCGGCGGAAGGCAAGGGACTGCCGCTTCTGGCCGTCGCGCAGAGGTCTGGCCGCCGCCGCCGCCCATCACCAAGTCCGACCGGCCGCAGCGAGCGTCGAGGGATCCCGGTCGCCGTCCCAGCGCGGCAACAAGGAGAGGCCGCCACCGCCGCCACGCCCCGTGGCCTTTGCCCGGAGGCGCTACCGGCGGCGGCGGCGGGGGGGTGTGTTTAGGGTTTGGGAGGGGTGCGGGAGGAGGGGTCCCCCATGTGATTTCTAACTATGACAAACAATAGCAACCCAATGTTCTTTTGAGAGATGACACAGCTATTACTTTGGCTTCGATCTTAACATGCTGATTTAGCTGTATTGATGGATGATGTATTATTGCTGCAGAAAGTAGAGGAAGAAGAAGATAGGCTCAGCGCGCTGACGGATGACATCTTAATCTCCATATTGGGGACAGTCGACCTTGCCACGACAGCAAGAACTAGCGTGCTGTCGACGCGGTGGAGAAACCTTCCCTGGTTACTTCCTGAGCTCGAACTTCATGTCAAGGACTTCCTTAGTTCCCCATGCTCAGGGGCTGCACGCCAGATCGACCAAGCAATGGCGTCTCTAACAAGAGCTACTCGCGGCTTCTTGGCTCAGGCTCCGAGGAAACGCACCATCACTAAGCTATGCCTTCAGCTCTATCCAATTGGCAACTACACGCGTGACATTGGCCTGCTAGTTAGCAACGCCATTGACGGCGACATCCTAAAAGAACTGAAACTTGCAATCTTAAACGAGAAGGGACCTAGTCACCTAGGGACACGGAAAATGAGTCTATGGTACAGCAAGCTCGGGATGTGGTTGGATTTTTCAGTGCGTATCCTAGTGTTCTTCGCTGCCTCACAAGGCTCCATCTATACAATGTTCGCCTTGCTGAACGGGACATGCATCACCTCCTGTTTAACTCGTGCAAGCAACTGCAGCACCTTAATTTGAACCACTGTGACACCGGGGACGGTTCTGTATTGAAGATCAATGCGCCAGATTCGAATATCAGAGTTCTAGAAGTAACCTTGACCTCATTGAAAAGAACCGAGGTGCACTGCCTTCCAAAACTAGAGCGGCTCCTTTGGATGCATTGGGTCAAATATGAAGCCCCCTTGTGTTTTGGTTCTGTCCCATCACTTAAGGAAATCTGCCTCTACTGTTCTGCAAGTCTCCGTCACCAAGAGTTTAGTTTAAGCCAGGTTCTACGTGGTGCCACAAACATACATACTCTAACCTTATGCTTTCATGGAGAAAAGGTAATTTCAGTACATAGTTGTTATATTGTGGTTGTGCCCATTTCATAAAGTATGAAGTTAAGGTTGGATCAGGGCTAGGGTTTTTGTGGTTTTGTCGGTTCATTCCTTGATCGAGTTATTTCCTTTTATATGATTTCATTTGTCAGGAAGCATCCCATTACTTAGCAAATGACTATCCTAGTGCACACTAACTTGCCTCTATGTACATACAATAATTTCATTCTTACTTTTTCTATATTTATTTTGTTCATCAGATATGGATACAACCGGAAGGAAAACAACTCTGCACTGCATTCAACGGTCTAAAGAAGTTGTCTCTTCATGGCATCTATATGAAATTTGACCTGTTATGGATATTAAATCTCCTAGAAGCCGCTCCATCTGTTGAGATATTTGATGTCAAAGTACTTCCACTCATTCTTTTCAACTTGTAGTTGGAATATATGCAAATTAAAGTTCCAATCTAAGAACACCACCGTACCATAGAATAGGCTTAGGTATGAATCCCACTATATTTCTATAACTTGGGTGTTGGGGGTTGAATGCAGATGTTCTTTCACCCATGCTGTGAGGGTAATGAAAAAAGAATAAGTTATTTTGGTGCTCAAAAAGTTAAACCTTCATGGAAGATGCCTGGGTTCACAAGCTGTAACAAGTGGCTGCTGAAAGAGTTCCGGTTTGCTGGTTTTAGGCCCCTACTGGAGCAGCACTTGTTATTTGTAAGAAACGTGATGGATCGAGCTCAAGACTTGAAGTCGGTTATTTTGACAGATAATGAAGTGTCATGTAAGAACTGTGAGGCAATGGTCACAATACCAAGTCCGGTGGGAAAGACGCCGCCCACCGGAAAGACGCCGCCGTCGCCCGCCCCGGCACCCTGCCTGTTGGAAAGACGCCGCCCACAGGACTTGGTATTGTGACCATTGCCTCGCAGCCGCCGCCGTCGCCCGCCCCGGCACCCTGCCGCCGCGTCCGGCCGCCGCCGCTGCCTCTTCCCCGTCGCCCCGGCCCTCTCTGTCCCCGGCCTCCCGTCTCCGTCGCCTGCCGCCTCTTCCCCGGCCGCTCCTCTCCGCCGCCCCCGTCGCCGGCCGCCCTCCTCTCCGACCCCGGCTTGCCCGTCTCCGCCGTCGCCCCGCCGCCCCGCCCCCGGCTGCCCGTCTCCGTCTTCGCCGTCGCCCCGCCCCGGCCGATGCCGGCCCGCCCCGGCCGCTCGTCCGACGTCCCGCTCGCCAGCCGCCAGGCCTTGGCGTCCCGCAGATACCGTGCGTGATCTTATTTGAAAAAAGAGAGAGATATGTCTTCCTCGCCGGGCTATGTTGCGATTCCTCACTGCCCGGTGATTTTTGATGGCGCGAATTATCCTGATTTCACTGCCTTCATGCGCGTCCACATGCACGGTCTTCGTCTTTGGGGTGTGCTTTCTGGCGAGGTCTCCTGTCCTCCGTGCCACGTTGCTCCTACGACGCCTATTGCACCAACACTCGTTGCCCTTGCCCCCGATGCTACTCAGGCGGACAAGGATGCAACCAAGAGTGTTGATGATACTGCTCTGGCTGAGTATGACCGGAAGGTCCAGGACCACTCTATTGTCTTTGCGACATACCGGCTGGATCTGACTGACTACACTCAGTGGATAGATGAGGATGCTCGTGCTGCTGCTGTTCTCACTTCCAGTGTTCTGCCTCAGTATGCTGCTGAG
Source organism: Lolium rigidum (assembly GCF_022539505.1). Classification (NCBI taxonomy): domain Eukaryota; kingdom Viridiplantae; phylum Streptophyta; class Magnoliopsida; order Poales; family Poaceae; genus Lolium; species Lolium rigidum. The sequence goes on along the minus strand of NC_061514.1, from coordinate 329,975,212 downwards.
TTCATGGGTCTTCCCACTGCTGCTCCTCAGTGGGCTTTTCTTCGTCAGTGCTATCAGCCGTCTGGGGATGCTCTTTATCTGTCTGTGGTCCACCAGGAGCATGCCCTTCAGCAGGGTGATTCTACTATTGATGAGTTCTACACTCAGAGTGCTGCTATTTGGCGTCAGCTTGATTCTCTTCGTACAGCTGTGTGTGCCACCTGTCCCTGCTGTCTGATTGTGCGTGTGAATCTGGAGTTTCAGCGCGTTTTTGAGTTCTTGTCGCGGCTCCGCAAGGAGTTTGAGCCGCGTCGTGCACAGCTGCTTGCCCGTGGTCGTGTTCCGCTCTCTGAGGTACTGGCTGAGCTTCGTGCTGAGGAGACTCGTCTTCGTGGTGCTGGTCTTCTTGAGGTTCCCTCTGTACTTGCTGCTCGTGGCCCTCCTGTGCCGTATGCTCGTGGTCCTCCTATGCCTCCGGCTTCGTTGCGGTCTCCAGTACCGCCGATACTCTCTACTCCTCCGATCCAAGGCCAGAGTCAGCCTCAGCAGCCTCGTGGTGTAACAACACCTCCATGCACTGTGGCAGGTCTGGCCACGATGTCTCTAGCTGCTGGAAGAGGGATCCCAGCTTACGTCAGCGGTACCATGCTCGTAGGCAGGCTGGTTCTTCAGGATCTTCTGCTGTTGCGCTATCTGATTAGGACATTATCCGTGGTCTTTGTGGTCTGCTCGCTGCTACAGGCTCTTCCTCGTCGGGTACTGCTAGTTCTGTGCCTAGCTCTTCTGGCACCACGCGACCACCAGCTTCTACACAATCAGGTACGTCATCCCCGTGGTATCTGGATTCTGGAGCTTCTTTTCATATGATTTATGTGTCTTATATTCTTTCTTCTCTTCGCTCTCTTGTTTCTCCTGTCCGTGTTATCGCTGATGGTACCTCTCTTCCTGTTTCCAGTCGAGGCACCCTTTCTACTTCCTGTTTCTCTGTTCCTGATGTTTCTTATGTTCCTAGTCTTAAGATGAACCTGTTTTCTGCTAGTCAGCTTACTGATTCTGGTTGTCGCGTCATTCTTGACGCTGATTCTTGTGCTGTTCAGGACCGCCGTACAAAGACCCTGGTTGGAGCTGGCCCTCGCAGCCTTGAGTCCCCGGGGCTCTGGGACTTAGACTGGCTTCGCGTTCCTCCCGCTGACACTTCATCTGCTAGTTCTCCTGCGGTTGCTGCTTCTGTCACTGGATCTTTTCAGCAGTGGCATCATCGACTGGGTCACCTTTGTGGCTCCCGTTTATCGTCATTAGTTCGTCGTGGTCTTCTGGGGTTTGTCTTAGGAGATGTGTCTTTACCTTCGTGTCAGGGTTGTAGGTTAGGCAAACAGATTCAGCTTCCATACCCTACTAGTGTGTTTGTATCTCAGCGACCTTTTGATTTAGTTCATTCAGATGTTTGGGGTCCGGCTCCCTATCCTTCAAAAGGGGGCCATCGATACTATATTTTGTTTATTGATGATTTTTCACGGTACACTTGGTTGTTTTTTATGCGCTCTCGCAGTGAGGTGCTCTCTATTTATCAGCGCTTTGCGGCCATGGTTCGTACTCAGTATTCCACGCCTATTCGTGTGTTTCGTGCTAATTCTGCGGGAGAGTATATCTCCCAGCACCTGCGTGGTGTACTTGCTAAGCAGGGCACCCTCGCTCAGTTCTTGTGTCCCGGCGTCCATGCTCAAAATGGTGTCGCCGAGCGTAAGCATCGTCATATTCTTGAGACTACCCGTGCTATGATGATTGCTTCCTCCCTTCCGCCTCATTTCTGGGCTAAGGCTGTCGCTATGTCGACTTACCTCATTAACATGCAGCCTTCTGCTGCCCTTCCAGGTGGCATTCCTCTCGAGCGTCTTACTGGTAGGTCTCCAGACTACTCGACTCTTCGTTTATTTGGTTGCGTTTGCTATGTCCTTCTCCCTCCTCGCAAACGCACCAAACTGACCGCTCAGTCTGTTGAGTGTGTTTTTCTCGGATACAGTGATGAGCATAAGGGCTATCGCTGTTAGGACCCCGTTGGTCGTCGGATGCGCATCTCTCGTGATGTCACGTTTGATGAGACGCGTCCCTTCTATCCTCGCCCCACCACTGGTACTTACTCGGTGGATGATATCTCTTTTCTTCTTTTTTCGGATGCACCTCCCGCTGTCCCTTCTCCTCCACCTCCTAGTTCTGATGCGCCCCCTTCGATTTCGGCGTGATCCTCTCCTCCGTCTAGTTCCCCTAGTACTCATCGTTCTCTGGCTTCGAATCCTTCCTCTGTTGTTCCTTCTTCCTCTTCTTCTGATGAGTCGTCCTCCATCGATGAGCTTCCCTCTTCACGGCCTGTTTGTCAGCGTCGTGCTCCAGTCCCTTACTCTCCTAGTCAGTATGGTCTCTCTGTCGTCTCCGAGCCGACTTCTTATCTGAATGCCGAGCATCATCTTGAATGGCAGCTTGCCATGGCTGAGGAGATCGTTGCGCTTGAGTGCACTGGCACCTGGGATCTTGTTTCTTCCCCTTCTGGTGTTCGTCCTATCACGTGTAAGTGGGTCTATAAAATTAAGACCCACTCAGATGGATCTCTTGAGCGCTATAAAGCGCGTCTTGTGGCTCGTGGCTTTCAGCAGGAGCACGGCCGTGACTATGATGAGACTTTTGCCCCTGTGGCTCATATGACCACTGTGCGTACTCTTCTTGCTGTTGCTTCTGTTCGACGCTGGTCTGTATCCCAGCTTGATGTTCAGAACGCTTTTCTTAATGACGAGTTGACTGAGGAGGTTTACATGCAGCCTCCTCCTGGGTATTCCGTTCCCGATGGGATGGTTTGTCGTCCTCTTTATGGCCTGAAACAGGACCCTTGTGCCTGGTTTGAGCGCTTTGCCTCTGTGGTGACTGCTGCTGGTTTCTCTCCTAGTTTTCATGATCCAGAACTTTTCGTTCACACTTCTCCTCATGGACGCACTCTTCTCCTTCTCTATGTTGATGATATGATCATTACTGGTGATGATCCTAAGTATATTGCCTTTGTCAAGGCTCGCCTTCGTGATCAGTTTCTTATGACTGATCTTGGTCCTCTTTGCTATTTTTTTGGGATTGAGGTTTTCTCCACTTCTGATGGCTTTTCTATCTCTCAGGAAGAGTACATTCATGATCTTCTTGCTCGTGCTGCTCTTGGGGATGAGCGCACAGTTGACACTCCTATGGAGCTTAATGTTAAGCTTCGTCCTACTGATGGTGATCCTCTTCCTGATCCCACACATTATCGCCATCTTGTTGGGAGTCTTGTTTATCTTGCTGTCACTCGTCCTGATATTTCTCATCCTGTTCATATTCTGAGTCAGTTTGTCTCCGCTCCTACCACCGTTCACTATAGTCATCTCCTCCGTGTTCTTCGTTATCTTCATGGAACGATCACTCGTCGCCTTTTCTTTCCTAGTTCCAGCTCTCTCCAGCTCCAGTGCTACTCGAATGCTACGTGGGCGAGTGATCCTACGGATCGTCGTTCACTTTCTGCTTACTGTGTGTTTCTTGGTGGTTCGCTTATTGCTTGGAAGACGAAGAAACAGGTAGCGGTTTTCCGTTCAAGTGTTGAGGCTGAGTTGCGGGCTATGGTTTTGTTGATTGCTGGGGTGACCTGGTTACGGTGGTTGCTTGGAGATTTTGGGGTATCTGTTACGACACCCACTCCACTTTTGTCTGACAGTACATGTGCTATCAGTATTGCACATGATCCGATCAAGCATGAGCTGACGAAGCATATTGGTGTTGATGCTTTTTATACACGTGCTCAGGTGCAGGATGAGGTTGTTGCGGTTCATTATATGCCTTCAGAGTTGCAGTTGGCGGATTTTTTACAAAGGCACAAACTCGAGCGCAGCACGAGTTTTTACTCTCCAAACTCAGTGTTGTGGATCCACCATGAGTTTGAGGGATGTATATTGTAGTTTTTTCATATATTAGGGGGCTTCATGCGTATTTGCAGATGTACATGTACTGTATATTGTGGCATTTGGCGCTCTGGTAATACAACAAGCACATTACGCTAACACTATCCTCTGGGAAAAACAACAGTCATGGTACATGTTGTGTCTGGCGATCGAGTGAATAACTTGCAAATACTGTCTTAAGGATGGAGACTCTGTATGTACAAATTTCTTCATTATCGTTGCTGATATTATTCAACAGTAGATCAATCACGCCCACTCTCTACGCCTCATACAAGAACTAACCACCATCCCTTCTTCAGTACTGACGACACCCTAGTCCTTGCAAAATCTTCCACCACAGCCTCCAATGTCATTGATTTTCACCTAGGTCAAATTCCGAAGACATTTAAATATGTATTTAGTCACCATCTTTTATTTAAGAAGAGTGAACTTTTTATCCAAGTAGCAACTGGCTCATCTTTGTATTACAATGGATGTATGTGGATGTATCGGTCAACACTTTTTATCCAAGTAGCAACTGGCTCATCTTTGTATTACAATGGATATATGTGGATGTATCGGTCAACATAGTGAAGATCAAATGCTGAAAAGTTGAACTAAAGTTAGGCATGGGCGGCACACTGAGCGCACCTTCGGATCTCATTCAGGAAGAAGAAACCTCTCGGTGTGTCACGTGAAGGTCATTATACATGTTGTGATTTACTTGTTTAATTACACCATTATACATTTGGAAAGTGAGCCTAGCTCAATTTGTTGGGGAAGTGCACACCTGAGTTCAAATCCTCACGAACGCGAACTAAGATTCCTATTTATACTTAAGGCTCAGGCTGGTCCTGGTACTCATGCAATTTATTTTGAGAACTATGCTTTAATCTTAACCAAGATTAAAAATCTTAGTACTCATGCCCCTGGTTGGTGTAGAGGCCAGGAAGTGAAATAAGGGTGATCTGGGGGCGACCCTCCTCCCCCCTCCCCCCGCGCCGCCGTCGGAGGAAGCTGCTAGGCGGGCGAGCGTTTCTCGCGGCGGATCGGGGCAGGATCTGGTGGGGTGCTGCCTTGCGCGCGGTTCTCCGGGCGTATGGCGTCGCGGCCCGGCGAGCGGTGGTGGGCGCCTCCGGCGGCGTGACTGGCCGGCGGCAGTGGCGGAGCCAGAACATCAATATTGTGTAGTCAGTTGAAACTTGTGTAGTGGAATACATGTAGTTGTATGTATTTCTTATTTTTTCTTATTGCCTACTTGAAGCATGTATTGCCAAAAACTGTGTAGTCAATTGACTACACAACTAAGACGTGGCTCCGCCACTGGCCGGCGGCAGAGGTACGAGTTGGGGCGGGCTGGATGGGGTCAGACCCTAGGTCCTTTCCTCCTTGCCTTCTCCGTGGTGTTGGCAGCCGACGATGGAGGGCTTGCTATGGGTCTGCAGCGTTGCCCCGGCGGGTGCGGCGTCTTCGGACTTCATCTCCGGCCGGCAGCCTTGGCAAGCCTAGGATGGTCGCCGGCGTGGGGGCCCGACCTGAATAAAGGCGGTGGTCCTAGGGTCTCTACTGGGCAAAGATGAAGACCTGCCGGAGGCCTGCCCTTCATGATTTGGCCAGAGTGTTCAGTTCCGGAAGGCGTCGCCGGCGAATGTAACAGTGCTTCTATTGCCTGGAGTTTACTGGATCAGTGGTATTCGGTCGTGCGTGCCCATGCTTTTACTCCGACCGTTTAGTTTTGGAGGGTGCTGCGCGAAGCTCTTTTCTGTGTTGACACCAGCTGATCCATGGTGAAGTTAGAAGAAGATAATATCATGAAGGCCGGATTTGGAGGACTATCTAATGGAGGGTCAAGTGTTTGCGCTGTTGAGGGGCTTGCTTGGTGTTCCGGGCTTTGCAACAATGGTATGAAAGTGGGGGCGGCAACACTTGTGAAGTTTGGAGTCTTACCTTTCAGGGTGAAAACCCAAGGCCTGGCCTTAACTGGTTGTGCCCGGTAATGTTCTTGTTGAAGGCATTGTTTTGACAGCGGAAACCATCTTCAGAGTGAAAATCTAAGATCTTTGACCGGGCGACGATAGCGCTGGTGCACTGTTACCTTCTTGGAGGCGTTGCTTTTGAAGAGTCTGAATTTCAGGTGTTTTCTTGGTGGTGGATGTATTACTGTTGCTAGGGCTAGGATACTGTAGCGGGACTTTGGGAGGCGAACCCAGTGATTGTCCCGTGCACGATTTCATTAAGTATAATTGCATTTCATTGTGTGTGACAAAATTGAAATAAAATGAATCTCAATGAAACTTGAGGAAACAATGTGGCACGAATCTTAAAGCGAGAAATCAACGGCACAAACATGCACATGCACGTGACCTCCTGTGCACGGGATAAGAGCATGTCTAACAGGCCCCGTATTTTTTCGCCCCGTAAAACCCGAGTAGAGGGCCCTGTATCCGGTTTTCACCGGCCGAAAACTCGGACGAGCTAGCAGAACCCGTATCCCCACCCCGTAAAACAGAATATTCTGTTTTACGGGGTGGGGATACGGGTTCTGCTAGCTCGTCCGAGTTTTTGGCCCCTCAAAACAGGGTTTTAGACAGCAATTTGCACAACAATTTCACATCAAACATAGCACATCCAAAATATGTGATGCATAATTCATAGTTTTAACATCACAACGCGATCATAGGCAATGTTCAAGCCACGGAAGTTCCCAAATGTGATCAACCATCAAGGGATCCATCGCCACCGTGAAAGATCGAGATGTCGCCTAGAGGGGGGGGTGAATAGGCAATTACAAACTCTTGCGGATTTGTCTTGTATGAATGCGGAATTAAACTATCGTTTAGTTTACAAGCACAAACCCTAAATATGCTAAGCTCAACTAGGTGTAACAATAGCAACTAGAGCTAAGCAAGATATGCACAAGATATATGTAGCACAAGTGATAGCAAGATATATGTACTTCAAGCACGATGGCTATCACAAGGAAAGAGAGCTCGGGTATAGAAATAACCGAGGCACGCGGAGACGAGGATGTATTCCCGTGTTCCCTTGCTTTGCAACAAGGTACGTCACGTTTGGAGGAGTGGAGGTCCCACGAAGGATTCCCCGCGCCACGAAGGCTCACCCTATTCTCCGAACCACACCCACGAAGGATTATGGCCCTTTCCTTATGGTTAGCTTTTCCTCCGCTCCGGAGATGGCAAGCTCCACAACCACTTCACAAGCTCCACGAAGGAGAAGCCCGGGCCCCTTCACAATCTTCCACGAAGAGATCACCGGGACACCCACCAAGCCAACTAGGAGGTCACCCTCCAAGAGTAACAAGCTCACGGTCTCTCACTCGAACAAATCGTGGTGGAGAGCTCAACACTATGCAATGATGCAAAGCAAGAACACCGGAGGTGTTCAAGTCCTTCACACTCAAATCCCACCAAAGCAACGAATGCTAGGATGAGATTGGAGAGGAAGAACAAGGGGGAAAGTCAACCAAAGACTCCAAGATCTAGATCCCAAGAGATTCCCTCACTTAGAGAAGAATTGGTTTGGTGGAAGTGTAGATCTAGATCCCCTCTCTCAAATCCTCAAATATGAGCAAGAATGGTTGGAGGAATCAAGGGGGAGAGCAAGTTCTTCAAATAGTAGCAATGGAGGAGAGAGAATAGGAAGAACTACTTGGGCTCAAGGTGGAAGAAAGGTATTTATAGCCCAAGTGGAAAAATAACTGTTGGGGAAAAAGACAGAAAAAACGGGCAGAAAAAAGCTCCAAAAAGCAGCCCAGCCGGCTGCCAGGCCGGCCGACCGGCCTGGGCGCTGAGGAGCCCAGCTGAGGGTCCGGCCGGACCGGCCCAGCAACCGGGCGGAGCTGGGCGCGCGCACGGGCGGCGGGGAGCAAGGCAGCGCGCGGGGGAAGGTGGGCCGCGCGGGGCGCTAAGGCCCAGCCGGGCGGGAGGCCGGCCTGGCCGGGGCGGGAGCCGGGCGGGCCGGCGGCTGCCGGGCTCGTGGCCGGACCGGACCGGGAGGCCCTCTGGATGCGGCCCCGGATGGCACAAGCCTCCAGGCCGGATTCGGCCGGGTGGGCCGGCGCGCGGCCCGGCAGGCCGGGCGGCCAGCCGGCAGCCTCTCCCCTTTTTTTTTTTAAATTCTTTTCTCTTTTTCCCTTTTCTTTAATAACTAATGCTCCCGAACTCCGAATCGCATGAAACCAATTTTGTTTGGAAGATAACAACAAATGCTATCTTATAGAAAGTGAAAACCCAAGAATCTGTAGGAGGGGATTTTATCATGAGTATAAAAGGTAGAACCTTATATTATGAATAACCGGTAAAATCGCCCAACCTTGAAAACGCAATAGAAGATGCATGCGAACTCCGTTTTCGATGAACTTGGGCTTGTTGTAAAGCTAGCAACAAGCTCAAGAACCTCACACCGAGAAATACCAAGAAGCAATAAGAATATGCAAAGTATGCAAAATATTGAGCTCCCTAAGACGATGTGGTCAAGTTACCCAACCGAAAGCCCCTCTTAATAGTGCGGCTATCTATCCTATAATCCGGTCTCCCATCAACCACCTCGAGACCGGTAAAAGGAAAACCTATCAAGGTCATACCTTTGCCTTGCGCATCCCATCACTTGATCATTTGTCGCTTCGTGTATACTCACAAATGCTCCCCCATACACTATGATGGGAAAGCTTCATTGAAGCACATCTTCATATGTCCACTATCACCAAATGGACGGCAAGCTTCAAGCATGTGATCCACTCAAGATGCTCATCTTGAACTTGCCCAACTCAACCTTGTATCTTCTCATACTCACTTAAGATAGAGCATGGCTAATATTGAGTTCCACATAAGAACTCCATCTTCATTTCATCTTCTTGATCATATCACATATATATCTTCATACCGATGATCTTGATGCCAATACACAAGGTATATCTTTATCTTCATGGCATCCATACTTGAATCCAACACATGGAGAGCAAGTAGATCCTATGGAATATTCCTTCATATAAACTCAATGAAAATATTAGTCCATAGGGGTTGTCATTGATTACCAAAACCACACATAGGGGCAATGTACCCTTACAATCTCCCTCATTTTGGTAATTGATGACAACCACACTAAGAGGGTTTATATAATGAATATTAGAAACAAGTACGCAACTTATCCGAGAATAAGTTGTATACAAGAGGTTGTATTTGATATGGTCAAGTAACACAAAGCTACTAGCCCATCTCAAAACCGGCTCTACTCACACAACTACAACAAATGCAAGAGATGTGAGTAAAACCAATATATATAGAGAAGACTCCCCCACAATATATGCACGTGTGATGAATATGAATTCATTGCATATATTGTCAAGATTAACCTTTGGGATAGTTTCCACTATATATATACAACCATGCAATACATATAAATATGGGATGCATGAGAGGCAAAACACTTAAGCACAAACCAATCTTAAGTATAAACCATTCCCTTAAACCCTCTAAACTTCTCCCCCATTGGCATCGATTGTCAAAATGGGTGAAAAATTTAGAAGACCAATATAATGTGAGTTCCTCCCCAAAGTGTGCACTTCTCATAATTTGAGTGGAATCAAATGCACATATCCAATGATGAATACTTGAAGGAAGTCAAACTATATTGAGGATCAAAGATTGCATAAGAGTCACATGATGGAGAAAGTTTTCACAAATAAATCAAGCAAACAAAGATCCAATTGGACAAACAAAGATATCATGATAAGAGAGATATAGTGCTCTAAATAAAATAAGAAAGCTCCCCAAGGTTCATGTGCAATTTATAATGTTTATATTTGAATACAATATGCACAAACATGAAATCCTCACTCCCTATATATCATTTAGAACACAACTAAGATAAAGTGAATATGCTTATCAAGAACAACTTGAGTCCAACAATTACGAGATATGAGTGCATGAAGAAAAACAAATAAACCAAGCACTCATAAATCTTCTTTACCAACAACACTAAAATCAAAAGGATAAGAAGATGGTTGGCAAAGAACAAGGATATCAAGGTGATGGATTAGCCCTCTTATGTATATGAGTTTCTAAAGTGGACAAAGTGATCCATAAAGAAACATGCACACACGAGAGGTTAATAAAGTAAATAAGACAAGATATCCAAGATGAAGTCATAGAATATACCAAAGGATGTTTGCTTAAAAAGCACATATAGCCTATGGCTCCAATTTTCACTTATGGTATATGAATGAGCTTCAACCAAGTAAAATCTCAAAAGCATCACAACCAACAATAAGGGAAGTAAAGCTAGTTGGAGTGTTTCGAGAAAAGCAACAAGTATCATAAATACGGATTTATTTCGCAATTTCATCAATCTTGCACATAAGAGTTCTTTGAGGAATTAATATGCAATAAATTGCTAGAGGGCATATTTGGGATAGGTGAATCATCAACATGATTTATATATATCTATATATCCCCATCATATGCATCTTCTCAAATTACTCAAGTGTACAATAAGAAGTTTTCTTTAAAAGGATTTTTCAAGAACCTCAATATTTTCGAAATAAGGAATTTCATGCCAAGATGCAACTTACAAGAGGTTGGATGATATATGAGTATGCATGAATAAGATACTTGTTACCGAGATAGCAATGGCTTGATGTAGTAGATAAGAGTTCATCGATCATCCTAGCTTGACTCCAATTCTCATATGGTGATAACACCTTCCTTATAGATGAGACAAGCCTCCATTGCATCTCCAATGTACCTAAAACATCATTCAAGTACATCTTAGCCCCCAAACTTATTGGGTCCAACATGGTTAGACAAACCACAATATATAGGACACACTCCATATAAATATGTGCATATTTAGATGAAATTTGAATTTTATGCACATCTTAGCCATTTAGGATTTGATGGAGTATACCCTATATAATGGATCAAACAAAGCAAGCATGCTACAAATATAAACAAATTACATATAAGCACACATAAAGACTTTAAAGATCCAAGAAAGATATACTTTGGACAAAACACCAAATGAATCGAATAAGGCATAAAGGTGTAACCAAACAAATTTGTTGTCCAAATTATATCAAAGACGCAAATCACAAAAGATTTGTTCAACAAAGTTCAACAAATGAACTAAGAGGAAACCATTGAGCATAAAGGATGAAATAAAGCAAACATGCTCAAGGATATATCTCATTCAAGCAAACAGAATATGTAAGAAGGAATGAGATAGCAAACTCCCCAAAAGAGCAAGGTTCAAACAAAATAAACCAAACCCTATACACTTTTCACAATGGCACAATGTACCGTAAGGAAAAGGTTTGTCTTCCAAAACAAACACTTGATGTGAATCAAGAGAATTTATCAAAAGATTTTTCAAAGGGACACGGAAGACACGTGGGAGCAACAAAGATTTCTTGGAAATAATATAAGGAAATAAGAAGCAATCCAAAGTGAAGGTGATCCATAGATTCAACCACATACAAGATTGTCAATTGTCAAAGACAATGAGAATATTGGAATTAACTTCCGGTGGTATATTAACAAGGATAGTAAGGATCAATTTCACAATAAAAGGCATATGATAAGTATATAGAATTAAGCACTATGCAAGGATGAAGATTCTTGATAGCTTCAACTAGTCAAACAATCACGCACGGCAATGATTAGAATAACTTGAAGCAAACGGTGTCCCAAATAAGATATAGAGATATGTATTTGAGGAAAAATGTACCAAGAATTTCTTACTCAAACAAGAACTCATAAGATGAGTAATAAAAGATTTTTTTTTAAATAAGAATGGAGCTTGTTTGAGCAAACATGCCACTTAGGAACAAGATAATTAAGAGTATCAACTATAAGTGGCAAAACCTCATATGTTCACATTTCCTAGGTTTGTGATATGTACAAAACATATTACTCCCCCATAATGTGATAAAACATTTCTTCTTAATCAAGAGGCAATTGAAATTCGACTAGAGATAATTAATGGACATTTAGAATTTGAATTTCTCATGAGTATGACACACCACATAGTGACTAGATAATCTTGCAATATCAATACTAAGTGGTGATACCCATATACACACATTTTATAGAAGGAGAAATGCACAAAGCATAACACTCCCCCAAAATGGGATGTTCCATTAATCACTCAAAGAGAGCCAAATAAGATGTCATCAAGATGCATTAGGCTCACAACAATACACAAGTATATGAAGAGTCAAACAAACATACTTGAATACACAAGATAGGCAAGTAAGACACAACACATACAAACACATATTTGGTACAAAACCAAACATGCAAAGGGGCAAGTAACTTACAATAAACATGAAGATTTGAAGTATAAGTTACCGCAAGGAGGAACATTGGATATAAGATATAGATGATGATCCATATGACTTGGCTTGGTCAAAGTATAATATATGAAGATCCCTTAATTCTTCATGAAGTAGCCAAATCTCCAATGCCCTCCACATGTACCTATTGTTCAAGTTTGAGATTGTTGGTCCCCAACCAAGTTGGGTCCTAAGAGGTTAGTCACAATAGGCTTGGCAACCCAAATGGTTCTTTTCTTGAAACCACTTTGAGTTCCAACAAACTTGGCAAACACATTGCCATTCTTATCCTTCCCTAGAGAATAATCATCATCAACAATTATAGGGTTAGATAAGGTACCACCTAAGCAAGAAGAAGCAAAGTGCCCCTTCTTACGACATAAGTAGCAAGTGTTCCCCTTTTTCTTCTTTATTGATTTCTTCTCTTGGGGAACAATATCTTGATTCTTCTTGAGAAGTGGCCTATCTTCAACTTGAGGTCGAGCATGAGCTTGACCTTGACCTTGTGGCCGTTTCCCTTGTTGTTTCTCACTCAAATGCTTCTTCTTCTTCAATGGGCATGATCTAACATGGTGCCCTTCAACTTTGCACTTGAAGCAAACAATCTTGGCCGAATCCTTGACTTTGTCTTGGCCCTTCTTCTTGTTGTTCTTGCTCTTGGACTTGTTCTTGTTATTGGAGTTGAATCCAAGTCCACTCTTGTCATTGGGGGATTGTTGCGCACTCAACATCTTGTCAAGTGCGGATTTCCCTTCATGACGCTTTTCCAAGTCTTTCTTCAAAGAAAGAACTTGAGCCTCGAGCTCTTTTATTTCCTCTACATGGTTAGTAGAAATACAAGTACTAGAGGAAGTAGAAGCTTCATTGTTAGAGCAACAAGGCAAAGTGAGTAATCCAACACAAGGTGTATCACTAGTTTGACTAGATGGATTACAAGGAATAGCACATGGCAATATAACATTTGTAGTAGAGATTGTGCTAACATCCATATGAGGCTCACAAGATGTTACCTTAGTGATACTTGCCTCATGAGCTAACTTTAGCTCATCATAGGAAATTAGAAGATCATCATGAGAGCTTGAGAGCTTTTTATGACTTTCTTCCAATTCCCTATAATTGCTAGTTAGCAACTCAAGTTGAGCCCTTAGCTCAACATTCTCCTTTAAGGTCGATGCTTCACAAGAATTAGAGTTAGTAGCACAAGCATCAACAATAGTTTTCTCATTTTCATGCATATAGGATTCAATTTTTTGTGTAAGCATGAAATTAGCATGCTTCTCATCTTTTAGCTCATGCTTGAGGAGAGTGAATCTCATTTCCCCATTTTCAACATGGGACTCCAACTCCACTATGGTTTCCCTATATTTATTCAAGGTATCCATAGAGTGTTCAAGATAAGCACGAGCTTCTTTATTACCATGAAGAGAAGCATATACCATTGCCATATCATGCACCAAGATATTATGTTCTTCATCATTATCATCATCATCACTCTCATCATTAGAGGATGTGTTAGGAGTCAAAGTAGGAGATACCTTTGGTCCATTTGCCATAAGGCACATGTGCATACCGGAGGATGAAGACGAAGATATTCTTGAATCCTCATTTGAAATCATGTCTTGATCCATAGAGTGTTCGGTTTCCTCTACAATGTTAGTCAACAAGCAACTAGAGGAAATAGAAACATTTTGATTATGGGAGCAAGACAAGGCAAGCATATCCTCATGAGATCTATGTAAACAATTTACACATGATATGCAAGGACTATCAACACAAGCATGTAGATTATTTTCAATGCAAGATGTGTTTAAGTCCAAAGAGGAAACATTGCAATGAGATAGAGATGAAGAGTCATCACTATTGAGCACAATATCAACATTGCAATTTCCCTCACCACTCACCATATCATTACCTTGTGTCTTGCAACACGTTGGTGAAGTGGAAGAAGATGATGACTCATCACGGCCGGAGGTGGAAGCAACTTGGAGCTCTTCATGATGTGAAGAAGAAGAGAGCTCCTCGGAGTCACCACCGACCAAATGAGAAGTGGATCCACCAAACATTTCCTTAAGCTTGATCCACATCTCATGAGACGACTTTCGCTTTATATATATCAAGAACCTACGAAAATCGGGTCTCAAGGAGAATAAAAGCTCATTAGATACTTGAGCTTCAAGATGTAAGTTTTCTCATCCTCTAAAGATAGATTTTGAGGATCCATCGGAGGAGAAAAACCTACATCTAGAAATTGCTCAATGTTTGGACACAAGGTCCGAAGTTTACAAAGCAAGCAATTTCGCCACAAATGATAATTTGTGCCAACAAAGATAATTGTGTCATTATGCACTAAATTACTAGCCGACATCTTTACTCTCAAGGCGGTGAAGCCTAAAACAAGGAGAGACCTTGCTCTGATACCAATTGAAAGATCGAGATGTCGCCTAGAGGGGGGGGAGGTGAATAGGCAATTACAAACTCTTGCGGATTTGTCTTGTATGAATGCGGAATTAAACTATCGTTTAGTTTACAAGCACAAACCCTAAATATGCTAAGCTCAACTAGGTGTAACAATAGCAACTAGAGCTAAGCAAGATATGCACAAGATATATGTAGCACAAGTGATAGCAAGATATATGTACTTCAAGCACGATGGCTATCACAAGGAAAGAGAGCTCGGGTATAGAAATAACCGAGGCACGCGGAGACGAGGATGTATTCCCGTGTTCCCTTGCTTTGCAACAAGGTACGTCACATTTGGAGGAGTGGAGGTCCCACGAAGGATTCCCCGCGCCACGAAGGCTCACCCTATTCTCCGAACCACACCCACGAAGGATTATGGCCCTTTCCTTATGGTTAGCTTTTCCTCCGCTCCGGAGATGGCAAGCTCCACAACCACTTCACAAGCTCCACGAAGGAGAAGCCCGGGCCCCTTCACAATCTTCCACGAAGAGATCACCGGGACACCCACCAAGCCAACTAGGAGGTCACCCTCCAAGAGTAACAAGCTCACGGTCTCTCACTCGAACAAATCGTGGTGGAGAGCTCAACACTATGCAATGATGCAAAGCAAGAACACCGGAGGTGTTCAAGTCCTTCACACTCAAATCCCACCAAAGCAACGAATGCTAGGATGAGATTGGAGAGGAAGAACAAGGGGGAAAGTCAACCAAAGACTCCAAGATCTAGATCCCAAGAGATTCCCTCACTTAGAGAAGAATTGGTTTGGTGGAAGTGTAGATCTAGATCCCCTCTCTCAAATCCTCAAATATGAGCAAGAATGGTTGGAGGAATCAAGGGGGAGAGCAAGTTCTTCAAATAGTAGCAATGGAGGAGAGAGAATAGGAAGAACTACTTGGGCTCAAGGTGGAAGAAAGGTATTTATAGCCCAAGTGGAAAAATAACTGTTGGGGGAAAAAGACAGAAAAAACGGGCAGAAAAAAGCTCCAAAAAGCAGCCCAGCCGGCTGCCAGGCCGGCCGACCGGCCTGGGCGCTGAGGAGCCCAGCTGAGGGTCCGGCCTAACCGGCCCAGCAACCGGGCAGAGCTGGGCGCGCGCATGGGCGGCAGGGAGCAAGGCAGCGCGCGGGGTAGGTGGGCCGCGCGGGGCGCCTAAGGCCCAGCCGGGCGGGAGGCCGGTCTGGCCGGGGCGGGAGCCGGGCGGGCCGGTGGCTGCCGGGCCCGTGGCCGGACCGGACCGGGAAGCCCTCTGGATGCGGCCCCGGATGGCACAAGCCTCTAGTCCGGAATCGGCCGGGTGGGCCGGTGCGCGGCCCGGCAGGCCGGGCGGCCGACCGGCTGCCTCTCCCCCCTTTTTTTTCTTTTCTTTTCTTTTTATACTTTTCTCTTTTTCCCTTTTCTTTAATAACTAATGCTCCCGAACTCCGAATCGCATGAAACCAATTTTGTTTGGAAGATAACAACAAATGCTATCTTATAGAAAGTGAAAACCCAAGAATCTGTAGGAGGGGATTTTATCATGAATATAAAAGGTAGAACCTTATATTATGAATAACCGGTAAAATCGCCCAACCTCGAAAACGCAATAGAAGATGCATGCGAACTCCGTTTTCGATGAACTTGGACTTGTTGTAAAGCTAGCAACAAGCTCAAGAACCTCACACCGAGAAATACCAAGAAGCAATAAGAATATGCAAAGTATGCAAAGGATTGAGCTCCCTAAGACGATGTGGTCAAGTTACCCAACCGAAAGCCCCTCTTAATAGTGCGGCTATCTATCCTATAATCCGGTCTCCCATCAACCACCTCGAGACCGGTAAAAGGAAAACCTATCAAGGTCATACCTTTGCCTTGCGCATCCCATCACTTGATCATTTGTCGCTTCGTGTATACTCACAAATGCTCCCCCATACACTATGATGGGAAAGCTTCATTGAAGCACATCTTCATATGTCCACTATCACCAAATGGACGGCAAGCTTCAAGCATGTGATCCACTCAAGATGCTCATCTTGAACTTGCCCAACTCAACCTTGTATCTTCTCATACTCACTTAAGATAGAGCATGGCTAATATTGAGTTCCACATAAGAACTCCATCTTCATTTCTTCTTCTTGATCATATCACATATATATCTTCATACCGATGATCTTGATGCCAATACACAAGGTATATCTTTATCTTCATGGCATCCATACTTGAATCCAACACATGGAGAGCAAGTAGATCCTATGGAATATTCCTTCATATAAACTCAATGAAAACATTAGTCCATAGGGGTTGTCATTGATTACCAAAACCACACATAGGGGCAATGTACCCTTACACACCGGCGCCACCGCTCGCTGGAGACTCACCTTGAGCACGAGCTTGACGCGCAGCCTTCTTCCTCGCAATGATGTCCGCCTTGGTCTCGTTCCACCACGCCAGCTGATCCTCGTCCATGCCGTCGGTGCGCATCATCATGATTTACCTCTTGTTGCGGTCAGAAACCCACCGGCGAGCAGCGACGGGCAACACAGTAGAGCCGGGAACAACTTAGGGCTGCGGCTGGCCCTGGTCCCTCCGAGCGACGGCCCGCAAAGCCTCCGGCACGCACGTCCGATGCCGGTGCAAGGGCGTGCCACCTGACCTATACCCGGTCGGGAAGGTGATGGAGATGCCTCGCTTAGTTTCCTCGCATGGCATACACGTAAACATTAAATACGAGCCTCGATCGGCTCTCGGGTTGTCTCGTGAATCGGCTCAAGGAGCCGATCCACCCATGATTCGCACGAGGTGTACGAATATATGGTGGTCCTGCTTGATCAAGATAAAGCTAAAACGATCTACGACGATTTGGGGTTTTCACCGCATAACTGGATCATCCTACTCACGATTGGGCCTCGCGGCCACGCACGGTGATCGTAAGCCGATCCTAGACAGGGCCTAAAAACCAACACGAGGTTGATCCCCGGAGCATCCTGTCTAGGGCTAGCAAACGACACCCTACGCGCCGCTGGATCCTCCAACCCTTTGTAAGGCCTAACTATTGCAGATATTAAACTAATCCTTGAAGAACAAGGAGCAACCGTAACGGATCGGATCTACTAAATAATGATCAAGCGGGGTGCCGCCCCTACACCTAAGATAGGTGTAAGGGCGGCTAGATGTGTAAGGGTTGTACTACGACAGCATATGATACGAAGAACAATGCTAACCCTAACACATCTAAGATAACTACGTTGCTCGCCATCAAAAAGGCTTCAGTACGAGCAACGCATGAACAACGAAATAAGCTTATGCTGCCTAGATCGCAAGATGCGATCTAGGCAGCATGATGCTTACCGGAAGAAACCCTCGAGACGAAGGAGTTGGCGATGCGCCGAGATTGATTTGGGGTGAACATTGGTTGTTGTTTTTTTTCATAAACCCTAGATACATATTTATAGTCCAGGGGACTTTCTAACGTGGGAATAATCCCAACCGTGCACGAGGCAAACTCTAACTAACCGACACGTATCCTATTATATTACAGATACACGGGCCAAACTAGCCCAAACTTTGCATAACAGGCCGATTCACGTATTTCTTCCATGTGTATTCTTCAAATCCATCTTGATCGCGGCCCACCTCTGACTTGGTCAAATTCTGGTGATAACACATGCCCCCTGGTTTTGGAATTGATAATTCCAAAATCACTCTGTTTTTCTTCGTCGGGTCATGTCGTGGCAGAGCAGAACCGTCGCAGTATCCTTCATCATGATGCCTTGTCTTCTCAACTTCTCTGCAAAATTTGATAGCTTTAGCATCATTTCCTCGGAAACTGCAATGGCATTAAATCTCCACTAGGCTCCTCCTTATTTAACTGTGCCGATTGATTAGCCCTCTTCATCCCCTTCCTCCGTTCTAGCTATCGGCACCGAAAAAACCCTCTTTCCCTGTAGCAATGTCTTCCTCTTCCTCCGTCTCCTCCGGCCTCTCCCTCCAGTCTTTCTCCTCAAGCGAGCCGGAGTGGAACTTCGACCATGTGCCAGACGGTCCACCCGAAGCATTCGTCGGGTCAGATGGCGACCTGCCTCTGACTGATGGGGAAGACGACCTCAAGTTCCTCATTGAAGGGGAGCTGATAAGCGAAAGCGAAGACGACCTCCATCCCTGGGTGAAACCCACCTCCTCCGACGGGAAGGAGGAAGAAGAAGAAGTAGAGGAAGAAGAGGAAAAGGAGGAGGATGATTCCTCCTCCCCCGCTAAGCATCCGCCGGCAAAGCGATTCCGCACTTGGGCGGACAGCGAAGACGATGATAACGATGAGGAGGAAGAAGAGGAGGATGAATCCTCCTCCTCCATCGGATACCCGCCGACAAAGCGCTTCCGCTCTTGGGCGGACAGCGAGGATGATGATGATGATGAGGAAGAAGAAGCTCCGGCCGAGGGCTGGGGCAGCAGCGACGAGGAACTTCCTGGGAGCAGCGCCGACGGCATCGACAACTGCGACGATGAGGACATCGACGACTAGTAGAGTAGGACTAGTAGTAGCAGTGCACTAGGCACCAGATCCCCCTTTTGAGTGCCATCGGCTCTTTCCTGTAAAGCCGCTCCTTTGAATTAATGAGAATTGTTCTTCCAATTTATCTTTCAATTAATCCAATTTCAATCCTTCCGCTTGCCACACCAAGACCGATAGCAACGTATCGGATTTTTTTTTCTTAGACGCCCATGAAGCCGGACTCAGATATCGATTAGACCGTCAGTCAAGCACTTCTCAAATTCAGACTGTGATTTGATACCTGACCATGATATTTCGCAATCCTATAGCCGATGACTGTTCATCGGCTATTTTGAGAATCCAGTCTCCTTCCTTTTCTTGCAGCAACAAGACGGTCCAAACCCTGTAAAAGACGACGGCTTCCCTTTCCGGCCCATCTCCGTAGCTTTAGCAGTCTTCTTCTGCAAACAGCTCACCGCTTTCAGAGAAGGTCATGATGCAGGGTCAGCCGATGCAACTCCAATCGGCTCCCAAAAATAGAGCATCTACCAAGTTAGTTGCCCCCCGAGCCTCAGCCAAGGCGAGAAAACTGGTGAGGATGCACAGATCAGACCAAAGGCTTGGAACTCAGATGATTCTGAGACAGCCACCCTGCCGATTCAGCCGCTCCTGACCCCATCGATTGCCTCTTCCCCCGTTGAAAGCCGATGTTGTATGCCAAAACTGACTTCTCACAGTACTGTTGCAGTCGGCTCATTGCAGCTGAGGAAGCAGAGGGCCTCACAGATGAACTGGACTTGGTCGAAATCCGTGTCTTGAACCCGCAACCGGTAGATCTTGTGTAATTGTACTAGAGTCGATGGCTGCGCACCGGCTATATATCGTGAAGTTTTTTTTACTGGCCGATTTTTTCTATCGGCCCCCAACATTTCACTGCACACATGTCCATCTGCACATGTTCATCTGACTAGATGCCCCCCGAGCCGAATCTGTCAGGGAACTGCAGATATCGGCTCTGTAGTTAACCAAGGCACTGTATTTGCACGTCGGTTCCGGTAGGACCAATGTTGATTTTTCTTAACTCATCAGCCGACGTAAAACCGTTGCCCAGTAGATCGATGTTGAACACAAGCAGAACATGTGGTGAGGATAAATTTTGGCCGATTGCTGGAATCGGCCTCCATATTGATCGAAGCGCTCAATGAAGGTTTTGTAATGTTCCTTCATAGATCTTTGGGGCCGATCCAAAGGATCGGCCTCGCCACGTTTGCTCATCGGTTTGTTCTTGCTACTCGGTCAGGCCAGTGGATAAGACCAGCCTAGCCCCATCCTCTGTCACGTCGATACGCTCGCCGTCGTCTAAATTGAGTGCATCGTTTAATCCTGGAGCACTAAACTCCGTTGGAAGGATGAGCACCATGTTTGTGCCAGCCGATGTCTCATCATCGGCTTTCCTTTGCTTGGGGCGCCACTCCATTTTTCGTGGTCGACCCTCTTCATCCAGGGTTCGCTGGATCTTTGCGGCCAGATCAGGCCGCGCCTTCCTTAGTGTGTGCAGGTATAACCTTTCGGCTTCTTCCAAGCCGCGCAGTCGCTGAACCCTACGTTTTTGGGAACGGCTGAGTCCATCAGGGCACCACCTTGGCCGGTGGTACCTGTCTTCTTCTTCTTCATTGTCTTCCAAATCCTCGAGATCTTCTACTCGAGGGGACTCAGCGTGCTTGTTCCGAGGCGGGAGAGGCCCTAGGCGTTGGAACACGGACACGTTAGCTGCCTCCTTCTTCTTCTGGTTACATTCTAGGCAATTGCCGATTGTGGGCAATCGGCTCATTCCTGAATCCCAGCAGTGTCTGAAGAAGGGACAGTCCCAGTGCCTATCTTCGTCGTCTTGCTCCCTCGACTTTCCCTTGGCACGGCGCTCGTACTCCTCCTCATCGCGATCATGCCGACGATGTCTCCTGGCGTCCCTAGCCAGACAGTCTCCATCATCATCGTCGCTGGACCGTCGGCGTTGGTCATACTGACTCACATACTTGTTGAGGAGGTGATCAGAGAGAGGTCGCTGATATCTTATGTTCTTCACTTCTCCCTCTGTGACGTAGCGCTTGCCATCATGACGGAGCCGATCGCGTGGAGCGGCCTCCTCTGTGTCCTTGCTACGAGAGCAGCTGCCCTCATCACCATCCTTGCCAGAGTGGTGTCCAGGTCCTACCATGTTGATGCTGAACGAGGATCCTGGCTGGCAACCTTCAGGGTAAGTGCACTCCACCATGTTAACGGCGGGGAAGGGGTGGGTGTCGACCTTCATGGCGTACTGGTTGAAAATCAGACGCCCTTGTTCTATCGCCATTTGGATCTGCTGACGCCACACCCTGCAGTCGTTGGTGGCATGGGAGAGCGAGTTATGCCATTTGCAGTATGGCTTTCCATTCAGCTCCTGTACCGTGGGGATTTTGAGGCCTTCGGGTATCTTCAAGCTGCTTCTCCTTGAGTAAGAGGTCGAAGATTTGCTCGGTTTTGGTCACGTCAAAATCAAACCCTGCGGGCGGACCTGGTGGCTTAACCCATTTGCGGGACACGGGGTTGCCCCCGAGTCCATTCAGCCACTGCTACCTCTTGATCTCCCGCGAGCCTTCGTCTTCATCTGCCTCAACCGGGACTACCGCACGCTTGAATTTGTCCTGGTACAAGTCCGGATGGCGCTGTTCATATGCTGACAGTTTTCGAACCATGTGCGCCAGTGAAGGGTAGTCTGCTTGGGAGGCCATATCCTTGATTTGTGAGGCAAGGCCCACCACTGCCAACTCGACTGCTTCTTTTTCAGTCACACGAGCCGAATAACATCGGTTCCTCAGATTTCTGAAGCGCTGGACGTATTCTGCCACAGTTTCTCCACGCTTCTGACGTATCTGTGCCAAATCAGCAATGCCGGCCTCGGAAGCTTCTGAGTGAAACTGCATGTGGAACTGTTCTTCCAACTGCTTCCAAGTCCGGATCGAGTCCGGTGGCAACGAAGTGTACCACCCGAAAGCCGATCCCGTGAGGGACTGTGCGAAGAACCTCACGCGTAGTGGATCCGACGCTGAGGCCGTTCCTAGCTGTGCCAAATATCGGCTCACATGCTCGATGGAGCTGGAACCATCTGATCCACTGAATTTAGAGAAGTCAGGGAGCCGATATTTGGGTGGTAGCGGGACCAATTCGTACTCGTCGGGGTACGGCTTGGAATAGCCGATTGTCCTCCTTTTCGGCACCATGCCGAACTGGTCTCTCAGGATCGTGCTGATTTGATCCGCGGTGCTGGCTGCGGGAGTCGAACTGCGAAGATTCGCCGGGGTGGCGTGCTTAGCCAGCCATGCTTGCTTTTCCAGCTCGAGCCAAGCTGCAGGAGCTGAGCTGCGGAGGTTCGTCGGAGTGGCATACTTAGCTAGCCACGTACGCTTCTCAAGATACGTCGGCGACGTTCCTCCTGCTTTTCCGAAGTCCCTAGCTGTTGCGGCCTGGTTTGTGAGCGCCCAGTTACCGCAGTCTGGCGCGTATGTGCACATGTACCCGTGAGGGATCTCCTTAGGCGCCTCATGCAAGAACTGGCAGTCACTAGGGTCACCACCGATCTTGTAGACGACGAATGCCGGTGAGCTCGGCACTTCTGGTGCTGCCAACGCAAATGGCAGCGGTGGACGGGACTGGAGTGGCATCTCTCCTTGATGTGTCCCGAGAGCTGGTCCTGACGGAGAGTACTGGTGCCTCATGATCTCCTGGATCACCCGAAGAGTGACACGCTCCAAAGTGTTCACCGGAGTTCTCGGAGTGGCGGTGCGGCGAGTGAGCCACCATGTAGTTAATCTCCTGACGCAGGGACCTGGTGCGCTCTTCTGACGGGGCAGACAGGTCTATTCCATCGAGCGCACCATCAGGCGAGAACCCTTTCCACCTGATGCCATGTGAACGGGTCCTGTGAAAAGAGCCGATGAGATCGGCCTCGAGGATAGCTTTGACCTCGTCATACTTCTTCTTGAGCTGGTCGGTCAGATCCTCGTACGTGATCGGGGTGCCGTCCGCCATCTCGGATGTAGATGGCGATGTGGTTGATGTAGAAGATTGTCCCACCGGTGCGTGCGAGAATGTGTTGCGGTCGAAACCCACCGGCGAGCAGCGACGGGCAACACGAGTAGAGCCGGGAACAACTTAGGGCTGCGGCTGGCCCTGGTCCCTCCGAGCGACGGCCCGCAAAGCCTCCGGCACGCACGTCCGATGCTGGTGCAAGGGCGTGCCACCTGACCTATACCTGGTCGGGAAGGTGATGGAGATGCCTCGCTTAGTTTCTGCATGGCATACACGTAGACATTAAATACGAGCCTCGATCGGCTCTCGAGGTTGTCTCGTGAATCGGCTCAAGGAGCCGATCCACCCATGATTCGCACGAGGTGTACGAATATATGGTGGTCCTGCTTGATCAAGATAAAGCTAAAACGATCTACGACGATTTGGGGTTTTCACCGCATAATCGGATCATCCTACTCACGATTGGGCCTCGCGGCCACGCACGGTGATCGTAAGCCGATCCTAGACGGGGCCTAAAAACCAACACGAGGTTGATCCCCGGAACATCCTGTCTAGGGCTAGCAAACGACACCCTACGCGCCGCTGGATCCTCCAACCCTTTGTAAGGCCTAACTATTGCAGATATTAAACTAATCCTTGAAGAACAAGGAGCAACGCAGTAACGGATCGGATCTACTAAATAATGATCAAGCGGGGTGCCGCCCCTACACCTAAGATAGGTGTAAGGGCGGCTAGATGTGTAAGGGTTGCACTACGACAGCATATGATACGAAGAACAATGCTAACCCTAACACATCTAAGATAACTACGTTGCTCGCCATCAAAAAGGCTTCAGTACGAGCAACGCATGAACAACGAAATAAGCTTATGCTGCCTAGATCGCAAGATGCGATTTAGGCAGCATGATGCTTACCGGAAGAAACCCTCGAGACGAAGGAGTTGGCGATGCGCCGAGATTGATTTGGGGTGAACGTTGGTTGTTGTTTTTTTTTCATAAACCCTAGATACATATTTATAGTCCAGGGGACTTTCTAACGTGGGAATAATCCCAACCGTGCATGTCGTTGCCTAATCGACGGTACCTCGGAGGAGGGATCCTCACGAGGGGGAGAAGAAGTAGGGGCCATAAGGTGGAGTGCACACGGGACGGTGGTACGCGAGTTACCCAGCTTCGGAACACCTGCACGATGACGGGGCCTACTGCCTGCTTGTCCGGAATTATCTGGGCGCTTTCGCGTTGTTACAATGAGTTGTGGTTGTGCCTCTAGGGCTCCCGGGATCCGGCTTATAAAGGCGCACGGATCTAGGGTTTACATGGAGAGTCCTAGCCGGAATACAAGTTGCCTATCTACGGTACAAAGTCTTGCCGTGTAAGGATCCACCTTCCTTCTAGGTCACGCTGGATCCGGATACTTCATGGGCTTCCACGGATCCGGCCTCCTTCGTAGGTCGGTTTAGGATCCGGCTCCTCGTTCCTGGGCTGGACTTCATCCTTCATGATCTACAGCAACTGGGCCGCCCGATGGGCCACATGCCTCACCACCAACTATGGGCCACCCGGGCTTGCCGGATCTAGGCCATGCCGTTGATATACCCATAAAGTATACCCACAACAGTAGCCCCCGAAGTTCTCCGAGATTCATCATTCCTCCGACTTCATTCAACTCGGAAACGAAGAGAATCTCGAAGAGCTTCAAAACTTCTTACTTGATTCCGGGTTCATTCCTTCGGAAATCCTTCATCTTCAGATCACGCACAACAATGGAAGCTCCGCTTTTCCCGCGCACAACCTCCTCATTTCCCGCGCTAAATTTTCGCAGATGCAAATCTTCAGCCGGAATTTTCGGGAGTGCATGGTTAAGTTACCTCCACGTCGTTTTACCGCACTTGACCTAAAACACGTGTCATCCATCCAACGGTGTGACCGTTCCGTTTCCACCGTCGGATCCGAATCCCGAATCTCCGCGTGCGGTCTATAAATACCCCGCGGCTCGGTAAATTTTCATTCTTTCACCTCTCCTCACCACTTCGTCTTCCTCCTCGCGCCGCGCCGCCCGCCAGATCTCGATTCTGGCGAGCTTCGCCACGGTGAGCTTCGCGCGCCGCCAATCCAAACCTCCCCTCGCGCCAAGATTCCTGCGGTTGAACGGGAATTCCTCTCCGCCGCCGATTCGTGGTCACGCAGGACGGTTTACTTCAAGTCCGGCGACCTCGTCTTCACCGGAGCTCCGTCGAGCCACCGCGCCATTAGCGGTAAGTGCGCCGGCCTCGTAGAAGATAGACTTAGTGTAGAAGATAGACTAAGTGATCCGGGTACTCAAACACTCTGTATGGGCGCAGCCAGAAGCATTCCACTCGAATCGTCGCACTGTACTGGTAGCTCTCCGAGTAGCCCGGATCCCAATCAAATAGAACCCATATGCCCGGATCCCATATCATTCCTGCCACCATATATTTCCGACATTAGACTAGCTCAACCTTTTTCCGCATCTTCCAGCACCGCTCCAAGCCGGATCCCCTCCCTCCAAGAGCTCCAAGAAGAACTCGAGGGACAAGCTAGGATGGCAGCAAAAGTGCAGGAGGTGGAAAACAAGAGGGCGTCCAAGGCCCGGATCCGCGAAGGAGAGCGGGGTCAATGGTGGCCCTGCGCAACTACTGATGTGGAGCTTAGAGAGCTCCAGAACGAGGGCATGATCTCCACTCATTGGAGTTTCACACGTGACTCCGACGTCCCCAAACCCGAAGCCGGAGAAATTGTTATGACCAATGCTTGGGTGGAACGCGGACTTTCACTTCCCTGCTCGGAGTTTTTTCTCTCCGTCCTCAACACATACGGGCTCCAGCCCCACAACATCTGCCCAAATTCATATCTCCTCCTCGTCCAACTTCGTAACTCTTTGCGAAGGGCACCTTGGGATCCGGCCGGATGTCAAGTTATGGCAGTTCTTTTCCGGGTGAAGAAAGAAACCAAGGACAAAGCAATGGTGAACTGCGGGAGCATGACGTTTATGCTCCGCCCTAGCCGCATGTATCCTCCCCACGACTCGCACGAATCCGTCCGGTACTGGAACGCCGGATGGTTCTATGAGAAGAACGCTTCAGTTCCGGATGTCCATGAAGGCCTGCCCCAGTTTATCAACGAGCCTCCGGAAGAGCTCGCAAGCTGGAGCTTCGTTCCTTCGCTCGCCCAGACCCCAATCTTGGAGAAGGCAGCGCGGAGAATCTCCTGGCTAGTCCACGACGAACTGACCGGAGCCCAGCTCACCCTTAGCTGGTTTTCCCGGAGAATCCAGCCACTGCGCTACAACGCACGCTTGATGTGTGCTTATACCGGGGCGGACGATCTCCTCCGGGTTACCCGCCACGATCTTCCGGCCGACTCCCTGAAGAGAAGGTTCAAGACTTTGGTGAAGATCCCCAGGGGCCAACAGGTCCCGGAACTGATCAAGGACATTTACACAAATGACCAGTGCCCTCCGGTAAGCTTTGTTCTTTTCGTTGCTTCAAACTTCACAAGTTTTTGGATGTTAACTCTAACTTTTATTCATATTCCTTCCAGCTCAACACTTTGGCGGAGGAAAACTTCCGCACCATTCTTCGTGTCCCTGTCAGCGGCGACGCGGCGGAGGAGGTTCCGGACGACGATGAGGAGGAAGAGGACCAGGCACCCCGCAAGGCGGCCCCTCGACCTACAAAGCGTCCCCGCGCCAAGGCTTCCGGTTCTGAAGCCGGAGCTAGCGGCGAGGCCTCCGCCAAGAAGCCCAAAACCACAAAGCCACCTCCGCTAGACTCGAGGAAAGCGGAACGCGTGCGCCTGAAGATGCTCTCAACAGCTGGCCAGCGCTCACGCCCCATCATCCCCGGCGCCCCGTAAGTTTCCGAACATGATGCAATTTTATCTTGGCGAAATTATTTCGTACTTAACCTCTTTCACTTGTTTGCAGGAATCCGAGTACCACCGCTACGCGGACCGCCAGCCAAGAGCCCATCACTAAGTACATGAAGAAATCTCCGGCAGTCGGTCCTGCTACTCCAGCCCCGCCAAGTACTTCCCACCCTACTCCTCAGCCGTCTCCCCCTCAGGCGGATCAATCTCCCCCTCCTGCCGCAAACACTCCACCGGAAATAATTCCGGTTAGCAGCGAGAAGGTGGGCAAAGAAGATCCTAAGGCCAAAGGCCCTGCCCAAGAAGACGCGGAAGAACAAGGCCAAGGAGAGGCTGAAGTTACTTCTTCTGAGAAGGCCGGAGACGGCGCTGGCGACATCGTCGTTTTTCCGAAGAACTTTGGAGATCCGGCTGACACCACTTCCACTCCCAAGGCGTATGCTACCAAGTTTTTTAACAAGCTGTCCGAGGCGGAGAAGTGGGAGCTTGAGCAAGACTTGCTCAACGCCATTCTGAACAATGCCTGGGGGAAGCCGGATTCCGGGACATCGGAAATCCAGGACTTCAAGAAGAATGTCGGCCAGTTCTTCGACAGGCTCATCTGCAAGCAAAAGGTACTCCCCAGTAGCCCCCAAGCATGTAAGCGGAAACTCAAAAAATAGTTAGCGCTTAGATGCTTAGAGAAAGATTACTTCCGGGAAGGTTGTTAAATTGGATCAGTAGCCCCCAAGCATTATGGCGGAAAAGTTCCGGCAATAATGCTTTAGAGGAAACCACTTTTACAGGCGGAATTTTTACTCCTGCTCTGTCTATGTTTTACAGGAACAGCAGGCGCTGCACTATGAGCTGCACAAGAACATTGCCCTTCAGCGCCGCGTTACTCTGAATCAGGCGGAAAATATCCGGACTCTGAAGGATGAGAATGCGGAGCTGACCAAACAACTGGCGGACGCCCAAGGTTGGTTTCCGCCTTCTTCGTCATTGGCCACATTCCGACTTTGAACTTGCTGTTAACTTATGTTATTATAGGCGCATCCTCCTCCCTTGCGACAGCCTCGTCTGAACTTGAGAATCTGCGCTCCTCGTACCAAGATTTGGAAACGAAACTAAAGGAGGCGGAACTAAAGAAGGAGTAGGCCGAGAAGCAGCTGGCGGAGAAAAACTCCGAGCACATCAGGGAAAAGGGCGAGCTGATACTGAAGAAAAATGCTGACAGCGAGACCATCAAGAGGCAGCAAAAAGAGCTCAATGGACTCCGGAAATATATGGAGACCGCGGAGCATCACTGGGACTTGCTCAACGAGAACATTTTGGGTAGGATACTGAAACCTTGTCCAGATGTTTGCTCCGACTTTTTACTTTGTGCTCAAATTGCGTGCTTATATCCTGATTATCTTATGCAGAGCCGCTTGGGTATCCGGAACAGCGTCGGAATTTGTTCCCGCGGGATGACCTTCTTCAACTTGCAGGCGATGATTGCAAAGATCTCATCTCCGCCTCCCGCAAAATATGCTATAACTTATCCATCAAGAGGAGTCGTACTTGCAACGTTCGCAAGCTTGTTGGAAAGATGGACGTTCTGCCGGAGCTGGTGACGGATCTACAAGCATCATCGGCCCGAGGCGCAGCTGCAATGGCCTTGACTATGTGCCTAGCACATAATCCGGATCTTGATCTTGATCAGGTAACCACGGGCGTTCCTCCGGATGCGGATGTTAATGCGCTCCTGGATGCAGTGAGCGGCTACGACACCCGTATCGCGCGCAGGATCCGGCATGAGGAATTCTACGACAAGGTCGTCCTTCCTGCAGACGAGCCCTTGGAAGCGGAACTTCAAAAGGAACTCGACGCAAAGGCGCGACCTGCGGAATCCAGAACTCAATATACCTGGACCAGCTCCAAGGACGCTCCCCAAGAAGAACCCAAGACCAGCACTGCAGCTTCTGGAGAAGAAAAAGAAAGTGATGAAGACGTGTCATCTCCGGCCGAAGACGCCGAGAAAAAAGATTCAGAGGGCAAGACTTCTCCGGCCAAGGGGGAGTGAAAACTTTTATTCCTGCGGGAGAAACAATGCATTATTTTGGCCCCAGCGAGGGTTTGTAATATA
The DNA here is from genome assembly GCF_022539505.1 of Lolium rigidum. Taxonomy (NCBI): domain Eukaryota; kingdom Viridiplantae; phylum Streptophyta; class Magnoliopsida; order Poales; family Poaceae; genus Lolium; species Lolium rigidum. The sequence goes on along the minus strand of NC_061514.1, from coordinate 329,945,954 downwards.
ACTTTAAATTCTTAAGTATCTAGGGACGAAACAAGTATGCATGGGCGGAAAACTTATCCTGCTATCCGTTTGAATTATTTGCATGTTTCGTTTGGAAAAAAGCAAGTGCTGGTTTGTTAATTTTCCGGCTTACTCATTTGACCTTCCACGAGCCGGAAAACCTTTGGCCGGAAACGCTCGCCTGCGGCGACGAAGCCCAATGGCGTCCATCCATAACCGCGGAAACAAGCCCCCAGCCTAGGTGCCGGAAATCGCTACCAGGAATCCACGAGTTCGCAACGAAAAAAATTTCCACCAGAAAACTTAAGCTTACGTCCTAAAGGACGATTTTGAAAATCACAACTTTCATACACGCCTAGGCGGAAACATCCAGCTCTGCGGTTTTAGTCGGAAAAAACATACACGATCTAAAATGAACAAGTAAAGGAGGTAAAAGACTCAAAGAGTGAACCATAAGCTTTATTTCATTGATCATGTATAACTATTACAGAGTTTGTAACTCGGAAAAAATATGCTAAGTGTAGAAAGGACGTAGCTGTGCGATATTCCAAGGGCGATCTGTTTCATCGTAGATGTCATCCGGATCCTCACGCTTGCGTTTCCGATGCCAATTAGCAGGTCTATCCCTCATCTCGCGGAAATCAACAAGGTAGTACGACCCGTTATGAAGCACTTTGCTAACGACGAAGGGTCCTTCCCATGGAGATTGCAGCTTATGGTCTTTCACCTGTCGAAGGCGGAGGACCGGGTCTCCTGCCATGAAGGAGCGTTTCCGAACTCGGCGACCGTGATAACGTCGGAGCTTCTGCTGGTAGATGGCAGAGCGCTGGTCAGCTAAGTTCCGAGCTTCCTCGATCAGGTCCACAGATAGCTGTCTGGCCTCATCAGCTATTTCTTCATTGTAGGCGGAAACTCGCGGTGAATCGTGGATGATGTCGGAGGGGAGCACGGCTTCGGATCCGTATACCAGGAAAAATGGGGTAAACCCTGTTGATCTGTTAGGGGTGGTTCGTAAACTCCACAAAACAGCTTCCAACTCATCAGCCCAAGCTCCGGCTGCTCGTCGCAGCGGTTCTTCAAGGCGCGGTTTAATTCCTGATAATATTAGGCCGTTAGCCCTTTCAACCTGACCATTGGATTGTGGGTGAGCCACAGATGCAAGGTCCAGCCGTATCCCCATTGTTTCACAATAATCCCTCAACTCTCCTTGAGCGAAGTTTGTGCCATTGTACGCTGATTATGCTTCGTGTGGGATGCCGAATCTCATCTCGAGGCTACGGACGAATTTTAGTGCCGTAGCACCATCGGCTTTTCTCATCGGCTTAGCCTCGATCCATTTGCTTGAACTTGTCAACGGCGACCAGGAGGTATTCAAAACCGCCAGGAGATGATCTTTTAACTTACCAACCATATCGAGCCCCCAGACCGCAAATGGCCAGGTGATAGGTATGGTCTTCAGCTCTTGGGCTGGAGCGTTTGGTTGAGTAGCGTAGTACTGACAACCTCGGCATGTCTTGACTATTTTGTCAGCATCTTCTTTAGCTGTGAGCCAATAGAATCCTAACCGAAAAGCTTTTGCAACAAGTGACCTGGGAGCGGCATGATGCCCGCAATCCCCTGCGTGGATCTCTCTGAGGATCTCAATGCCATCTTGATTGGAGACGCATTTGAGAAATACCCCTGCTGCACTTCGTTTGTAGAGCTGTCCATCAACTATTGTGTAGGATCTTGCTCGTCTGACGATCTGTCTTGCGAGGACCTCGTCCTCGGGCAACTTCGATCGATGAGGTAGTCCAGGAAAGGCTGTGTCCAAGCCGGAATGATAGCCATCACTTCCCTAGCCGGAGATCCGCCACCTCCGGGTTTTCCGGGTTAGCGCCCTTCACCGAGGGTATCCGGAGATGCTCCAAGAAAATGCCGGGCGGAATTTGCTTCCTGCCGGATCCGAGCTTGGATAGCATGTCCGCGCTGTGTTATCGTCTCTCCTGACGTACTTGACTTCGTATCCGAGGAAGCACTTGGCGATCTCATCAACTTCGTCTCCGTAGGCCGCCATGACGGAGTTTACGGCGTTCCAGGTTCCGGCTACTTGTTGTGCCACCAGGTCGGAATCTCCACAGCATATGATGTGCTTGATCCCAATTTCCTTAGCGATGCGCAGACCGTGAAGTAGAGCCTCGTATTCCGCCATGTTGTTTGTAGCTTCGAAGTGGATCTGCAGAACGTACTGCAGTTCTTCTCCGGTAGGGGACTTCAGGGTGACTCCGGCTCCTGAGCCTTGATGCTGCTTGGATCCATCGAAGTGCATGACCCATGTCTCTGGTTCCGGCTCCAGACTTGCATCCGGAGCTTCTGTCCAATCTGCAACGAAATCTGCCAAGACTTGGGATTTTACCGCAGTCCTTGGCTTGTAAGCGATGTCGAAGGCGGATAATTCAATGCCCCATTTAGCCGTGCGTCCTGTTGCATCAGCGTTGTTGAGAATTGTTGACAGCGGAGCCTTGCTCACAACTGTTACTGGGTGCTCTTGGAAGTAGTGTCTCAGCTTCCGGCTGCCTAGGAACACCCCATAGGCTAGCTTACGAAAGTGAGGGTATCTTTGCTTTGACTCCGTCGGCACCTCGCTAATGTAGTAGACAGGTCTCCGGACGTCATATTCATGACCTTCTTCCTTTCGCTCCACCACGATGACGAGGCTGATGACTTTGTTGGTAGCTGCCGGATAAAGGAGCATTGGCTCGACTTCTGCTGGAGCTGCCAAGATAGGTGGGGAGGTGAGTATTTCCTTCAACCCCGAAGAGCTGCGTCGGCTGCGTCGTCCCAGAACAAATTTGTCTGTTTTCTTCAGCAGCTTGTACGGAGGTAGCGCCTTCTCGCCAAGACGGCTAACAAACCCTGCTGATTGCTGCGACGCAACCGAGTTAGTCGTTGCACATCTTTGAGACAAGTTGGCCGTTTGATACACAGGATTGCCTTGATCTTTTCCGGGTTAACCTCAATGCCTCCGTGAGAGACTATGAAGCCAAGGAGTTTTCCGGGCTGGCACGCCAAAGACGCACTTCAGCGGATTCAACATCATCTTGTACTGCGGAGGTTGTCGAAGGTTTTACGTGAGGTCGGCTGATCAAGTCGGATCCTTTCCGGGTCATGACCGCGATGTTGTCGACGTATGCGTGCACGTTCCGGCCAATTTGGTCCTTCGAGCACCGCTGCATCGTACGTTGGTAGGTGGCACCTGCGTTTTCAAACCAAAAGGCATAGTAACATAGCGAGTAAGTACCAAACGGGGTAATGAATGAAGTCGCCTTTTGGTCGGATTCCTTCATCCGGATCCGATGATACCCGGAATACGCATCAAGAAAACACGAAGTTCCGCCCCCGCCGTCGAATCAATGACTTGGTCAATGCGCGGCAAGGGGAACGGATCCTTCGGGCAATGCTTGTTCAAGCCGGAGTAATCGATGCACATTCTTAGTATTTCGGTGTTCTTTTTGGGTACAAGGACGGGATTCGCGACCCAATCGGTGTGGATAACTTCTATTACAAAACCTGCTTCTAGTAACTTTGCTAGTTCCATTCCTATGGCGCGGCGCTTCTTATCTCCAAAGCGTCGCATTGCTTGCTTCACTGGTTTAGCCCCGGATTTATGTTGAGGTAGTGCTCGGCGAGTTCCCTAGGTACTCCGGACATGTCGGAAGGTTGCCATGCGAAGATATCCATGTTAGCGCGGAGGAACTCGACGAGCGCGCTTTCCTATTTGGGGTCCATGTTGGCTCCGGCCGAAACCTGCTTGGAAGAGTCGCCCGGGATGAGGTCGTGCTTCTTGGTTTCTATCGCGGCCTTGAAGGAGGTTTTCTGCTCGGAGATCTGCTTCTTGGTGGTCCGCATCTCAGTCGGATCCACCGCGGCTCTGTAGCCTTTTAGCTCTTCTCCGGATATCACAGACTCTGCGAAGGCGGCTTCGCCTAACTCGCACTCATGAGCCTTTTTTTAGTCTTCGGTTATGGTAATCATACCTTTAGGACCCGGAATCTTGAGCTTGTTGTAGATGTAGCACGCTCTTGCGTGGAACTTGTGGTAGGTGGGCCTGCCGAAGATGACGTGGTAGGAGCTCTTGAAGGGCACAACTTCAAACGTGATCTTCTCTTCGCGGAAATTATGAACATCGCCAAAAGCCACGGGAAGTGTGATGCTGCCGAGGGAATTCGCCTTCTTACCCGGAACCACGCCATGAAACTCAGTGGTACTGTGTTTAAGCTGTTCCTTGGTGAGGTTCATCCGCTCTAGAGTCTCCAGGTACATGATGTTCAGGCTGGCTCCGCCATCCATGAGGCACTTGGAGAAATCATACCCGTCTATGCGGGGACTTACGACCAAGGCGTAGCATTCTTTTGGCACAATTGCGGGGTGATCCTTCCTATCAAATGTGCACGGGATTTCCGACCACCTGACGTACTACGGCACAGCCGGAACTATGGCGTTCAGGATCCGGGTAGCCTGACTTGGAGGCGCGTGCTTGTTGGGGTCCCGAGGAAAGTGTGGTAAGCCCCCACGCTCTTTTTGTCGAATGGGTTGGATTTACCTGCGGATCCTGCCTTGGGATCCGGCGAGTTATTATCCTCATCCATCGCCTCGGAACTATCTTCCTCTTTGTCTTTGTTCTTGCCCTTGCCACCTTTGCCGCGTGGGCGGTGCTTCCTGGCGCGCTTGTATCCTGCCTCCGGGTCATTCTTTAGATCATTGACCCACTTGCAGTTGCGGTTGGTATGAGTGGACTTCCCTGTAACCAGATCCAGGTGGGCCAGGTAGGGCATGTCTCTGTACTCCTCGTAGGTTTGCGGAGCGCGGGATCCGCCAGCCGTGACCTCAGAGGTACGCTGCTGACCCCTGCCGGCTCTGCCTCCATGTCCGCGTCCTCTTCCGCCTCCTGAACCTCCGCGTTGAAACGCCATGGCGACCATCTCGGATCCGCCACTCTTCTGGTCATCAGGGTTCTTGCGCTTGTGGCTGCTGCTGCTACCGTTGTCACGGTTCTTCTTTTGTTGATGCAGGGGGATTGCTGTAGCTGCGAGATCACCGCCTGCATCATTATTGGCGGCAGTATGATCACTGACAATGGAGATCATCTCATCCAAAGTCAGCTTGCTTGAGTTAGCCAAACGAGTAAGCGTATGCCTCAGCAATCCTCCCCTCTGCAGTCCACCAATGAAAGCGTACATGGCGGTGGTGTGGTCGACGTTTTCGCACTCGTTCCTGCATGCCAACCATCGTGTGAGGTAGTTTCTTGAGGTTTCCCCTTTCTTCTGGATGCAGGCTTGCGGGTCGCTTGCCATGGCGAGGTCTTTTGTAGGTGCCTCCGAAGTGTTTCTCGAAAGCGGTCTTCGGGTCGAACCGGCAAAAGATGGAGTTCTTCTCGAGGTCACCGAGCCGGATCCGGGCTGGACCTACAAGGTACAAGCTGGAGCATGCGGCAAGCGATGTTAGGGGTTCCTCCGGCAAAGGTTCTTGCATTATAGTAATCCTCGATCCAGGTATCCGGCCTTTCGGTGCCATCATAATGCTTCAGATTTCCGGGTAGCTTGAGGTTCATCCTTGGCTTTGGTTCCTCTCGAATCATCCTGCCAAAGCACTTCGGACCAATGTAGTCGGTTCTGTATTCGTTAAGGCGATCCCGTGCGTCGCGCGGGCCGTGGCAAGGGGATTGTGAGCGAGAGCGAGATCTTCGGCCGTCGCCTCCACCTCCGCCGCCACCGCTAGGTGGTGGTGAGGGAGACCTGCGAGGTGGGCGGTCCGATTTCTTGCTTCCGCCATCTGATTCTCCTCGGCCTTCCTGGTGCTGGCTCCGGCTCCTGTGGCTGCCTTCGCCCTGGCGCTGGCTGCCCTGGTCGTTCCGGCGAGGCTCCGGGTCACGGCTCCGACGAGGCTCTGGGTCACGGCTCCGACGAGGCTCCGGGTCGCGGTTCCGGCGAGGCTCTGGGCCGCGGTCTTCATTCCGACCCCTCCTGGGCTCGGGCTCACGAACATTGTTCTGGTTCCGGCGTGGTTCCGGCGAGCGCTCCCTGTTTACGTTTCTTGGCAGCACGTTGTCGCGGATAACAATCCCACCATGCCCCGGGGGCCTGGTGTTTCCGGGCTGGACTACGGCGGCGAGGGGGTCGCGGGTAACCATTAGGCGGAGGGGAGGGGTTGCGATATTTGTCTCGTCCAGAGTACATTGCATCCTTTCCCTTTCTTGGATCTGACGAAGGCGTCTTTGACGGAACGGGGATCGGATTTGGGTGTTCCCTGGTTCTTCTTCTACGTTCCGAGGATCCGGTGTGTGATTCATCATCGGGATGCCGATCGGTGCGGGCGTCCTTCTGCGCGGTAGATACACAGTTATCCGGATTGGATTCCAACCTGCGCGAAGTATCCGCCTTGCTCTGCTGCTGCATTGCTGAAGCGACAAGTGTGCGGAGGTAGTTGATATCAACTTCTTCGTCCTTCTTCTTCAACAGTTCCGCAGCTTTTTGCATGTTGTCTTTTGGGGTTTCCAGCGGCCGGTGCTCTGCGGGCGTGTTGAAGGGTATTCTGCGAGGCGGAATTGCTTCTCTAACAATTCGATCGGCCTCCGCCTGCGCATAGATCATTTTTACTTCCCACTCTGCCCTCATGCTCTTGACCTGCTCGAGTGTGGCAGTAATCTCGCGATCCTGTCTGTCGAAATTTTCCGCCAATCCTGCAGCTTCTGCCCTCTCTTCCCTTAACGCGGCTTCGGTCTCGGCGAGCTTCTTGGCAGTGGCCAGCATTTCCTGTCTAGTGGCTTCTAGAGCCTCCAGATCTGCGGCGTCGCCCGGGGTTATAGGTGTGTTAAGAACTGCTCGCGCGGCCATCTCTTCAGCTGACAGGAGCTCCTCCGAGGAAGAATCCCTGCGGGGTCGCTCCCGAGACATTGGAGATCCTTGTTGGGATGGCTGAGGGTCGGATTGGCTGGTTGTCTCTTCAGATCCTGTTTGTCCCAGCGCTGCTACAGTTGCGAGAACCTGCTTAGGCTGGGCGGAGTCGACTTCAGGCTGATCACCGAAACCGTACTCCCCTAGCTTGCGGTTGAACTCATCAGTATCCATGGAGGGGGTATCTCCGGAAATTGGGCTCAGATTGCCCAAAATCGACTCTTCAACCGGAGCTTCACTTTCTCCGACAGGCTCAGCCTGATCCGGATCTGCGCCGTTTTCCGGTGCCTCTACCTCGCTCGGGACCAGCTCCGTCTTCTTGAGGGGCGGTTCCGGCGGTATGGGCCAAGAAGTGTACAAAGTGGCACCTCTGCTTTTCTAACACCTGGGAGACCCAGGCGGATCTGCATTGGTCTTCCACCGTTGTTTCCTGCTCAGGGGCGGATTGGGTGGGCTTTGAAATTTCCAGATCCGAGGCGGAAATTCCCTTAGGAAGCTCCTGCATCTCAGATCGGATCTTCGCGACAGCGTCCAGCTCTGCGGCGGTCGCGTCTGTGTTACTTACCAGTGGGTTTCCGTCGGAATCGACGGTTTCCCCGATGAAGATGTGTATGCCGCCAATTGGGACGATGGAGAGCTTGACGGGGTTTGTCTTAGCCGGAATCCAGCACTCATCCGGAGGGACGATCGGCAGATTTCCGGCGTAAAGGACGCGCCCCACATCGATGGTGTCGTCGTAGCTTCCCATGGCGGAACCCTCCCGGTTCCGGCCTCCAGACGCCACGAGGCCCCACGGTGGGCGCCAAGCGTCGTTGCCTAATCGACGGTACCTCGGAGGAGGGATCCTCACGAGGGGAGAAGAAGTAGGGGCCATAGGGCGGAGTGCACACGGGACGGTGGTACGCGAGTTACCCGGCTTCGGAACACCTGCACGATGACAGGGCCTACTGCTGCTTGTCTGGAATTATCTGGGCGCTTTCGCGTTGTTACAATAAGTTGTGGTTGTGCCTCTAGGGCTCCCGGGATCCGGCTTATAAAGGCGCACGGATCTAGGGTTTACATGGAGAGTCCTAGCCGGAATACAAGTTGCCTATCTACGGTACAAAGTCTTGCCGTGTACGTCAAGGATCCGCCTTCCTTCTAGGTCACGCTGGATCCGGATACTTCATGGGCTTCCACGGATCCGGCCTCCTTCGTAGGTCGGTTTAGGATCCGGCTCCTCGTTCCTGGGCTGGACTTCATCCTTCATGATCTACAGCAACTGGGCCGCCCGATGGGCCACATGCCTCACCACCAACTATGGGCCACCCGGGCTTGCCGGATCTAGGCCATGCCGTTGATATACCCATAAAGTATACCCACAACAGTGCACGAGGCAAACTCTAACTAACCGACACGTATCCTATTATATTACAGATACACGGGCCAAACTAGCCCAAACTTTGCATAACAGGCCGATTCACGTATTTCTTCCATGTGTATTCTTCAAATCCATCTTGATCGCGGCCCACCTCTGACTTGGTCAAATTCTGGTGATAACACCTCTCCTCGGCCAAGAGCTCCTTCATGGCCTTGGCTTCTTTGGCTGCGATCATCTTCATGTCAAGCTCGGCCTTCAACTTGGCATCTTCCCTCCTTGCTTGCACCTTGGCAAGCTTCACCTCACTCTTCTTGTCGGTGATGAGGAGCTTGGTCTCCAACGTCTTCATCGTCAATGCCTCCTTGGACTTCATGAGTTGATCCAACTTCTCCCGGAAGCTAGCTGCTTCAAGTTCTACCTTGACCCTCTCCTTGGCCTTCTTGTTGCCCTCGGGCTTGCCGGTGTTTCTCCCACTCATGTCCTCTGCTTCATCATCCATGGTGAGAAGTGCCTCCTTCTTGCACTTTGGCTCGTTGTCCCGCAACTTCCATTTAGGAAGATGTTGAAGGATGGAAAAGCAATGTTGAAATTGAAATTCCTTGTTCTTTGAGCCGGCTATGTCCTTGTACCGTTGTTGAGCATACTTGGGCTGCACAACAATAGTATGAGGAGATGTTTCCACATCATCAACACATAATATGGATAGCTTGTGATGTTTCCACATCATCAACACAAGGAAAACTTACATAGTCCTCCGGCACGCATCCACTAGGAGGGTTGTCGGCCACTTGATCCATGGCAGCACTCCAACGAGAACAAGCCGGCTTGATGATGTTCCATCGGCCTTCAAGGGAGCGGTAGGATCTGTCCGCCATGCTCTTCGTGCGAGGCTTTAGCTGGTGGTACAAATCCTCAATGCGTTGCCAATAGCGCTTGCCGCCTTGGTCCACTCCGGTGCACGCATCCATCCCCACCTTGCTCCAAGCACGGACCAAGATGGCGTCTTCGATCTCGCTGTAGTTCGCCGTGCATGGCTTCGGCGTCGACGAAGAACCGGCGGCAGCCGGATCAACCTCAACCACCTCCTCCTCGTCACCCTCATCCTCCTCCTCGTCATCAAAGTCTTCAACGTTGCACTCCCCATCGAATGCACCGATACCGGCGTCCAAATTCACCGCGGAATCGTTGAGCATGTCCAAGTAGGATGTTGTGGACTCAACATCGAACACCTTGTCTACGTCGATGGTGGGTGGCGGCGGCGCGGGCGGCGCGGGCGGCGCAACGGCCGGAACGGACGGAGGAGGGGTCGTGACCTTGGAGGGCGGTGGAGGCGCGAGGCCGATGCGGCTGATTGCCTTTGTCCGCACCTTGGCCGGCGCGGCGCCCCTCGGCCCGGCCGCCTTGGTCTTCACCCGGCCCGTCTTCTTGGCAGCCGGCGGCGCTTCGCCCGGTGAATCGGCGGCCGCCGCAGGTGCTTCGAAAAATTGCTTCGGGATCCTCTTCCTCTTCGACGGGATGGTGGAGGCGATCATGGCCGACACGACGCCGGCGGCCGGCGGACCTCCGACGGGGACATCAACCACCGCGCCCGAAGGAGGTGTACCGCCGGCGGTAGGCGGCTCTTGCGGACGGTCCATGGCGGCAGGATCCGGCCGGGAAGGGCGCGGGGGAGGAGATCGGGCGGCGGCGGCGGCGGTTGGCTTCAGTGAAATGCTTCCCGCGGAGTGGAGTGGGCGATACTGGTTTCGCCCACTATCCCCGCTCCCACCCCGCACAAGTAGGGGGCGACGACCCACCCCGTACTCGAAAACAGCAAAAAACGATGCGGGGGCCGTTTTTACGGGGCGTGCTAGACGACCGGGTAGAGCCGAAACCCTCAAATCGGCGGTTATTATACGGGTTTGCCCCTTTTACGGGGTCTGTTAGACCTGCTCTAAGAGCATTTCTCGGACGCACTACGATCGTATACAGTCCTGTATTACTATGGGCGGCCGAGTCAAGGGCAGTTCAATTCTCAAAAGGGCAAATTAGATGGCCCTAACAAGAACTCTAATTAGCACACGGATGTGCGAAATACAAGTTATCATATCTAGCTGCTCAACTTAGCGAACTTGCAGTCATTTCAACCTTATGCGGTTATGCCAACAGTTTGCAGGTCCTGCAACTTATCATACAGACATGCATACAGTACATTTCATCTCCATGCAAATTAAAGGGTCGACACGAGGTAATTAACAAGATCGCTGTAGATCTTTCGACTTGCCAAGTTTCATCGGCCGTGGAAGGAGAAGCCGGCGGGCAAGAGGTGGAAGATACCGCCGAGCAGCCTGGTGAGCGGGCCCTGCAGGTAGGACACGAGCTTCCCCACCGGCGGCAGCTGGGCGTCGCACTTGATGAGCGGCGTGTCCACCACCAGCGAGCACCTTCCGATGAACGCAGCCAGCGCGCTCGTCAGGTCCGCCTCCATCGTGAAGGACCCGTTGATGTTCGTCGTCGCGCCCGCCACCACCTTCCCCGCGCACCGCAGCTCCACCTCCGCGTCTGCACAGATCAGAACATATCGATTAGTTAGCCGTGTTTGTCACCGTCACCAAGATTCAGCAAAGTGCATGCACGTGCTTGGGAACGCGGGGGAGGTGGCGATGTCGATGAGGCTGCCGGTGCTGCACGGCACGACGCCGGTGACGAAGAGCCTGCCGAGCTTCGCCTCCGCGGCGCCGAGAAGGCACGCCGCCGCCACGATCATGGCTGCAGCGAGTGCGAGGAGAGTGGGCTTGGATGCCATTGGTCGGGTCAGTGCGCGTCAGAGCTCAGCTCAGATTTGGCTCCTGTGACAACTTGCTTCTGTACAAGGATAGCCTATTTATAGACACGGGAAGGGGAATAATTACCCAGGCGCATACATTTCAACCCTAGTTAACTTAATTACTTCGCTTTAGTCTTGAAAATCGACTGTCACTGAGGAGGTTTGGTGCGCAAAAAATCTTGCAAAAATCGCCTTTATGTTTTTTGTCTGACGGACTAAAGATCCTTCTGAAACCGACCTGCATGATATCAGTTGCGTTCTTAGTGCATCCAAATACAAGCTTTTCAGTGCAAGCGCCGAGTGCTGTGGAAAAGAGGCAGAAATGATCGATAAACACAGCGCTAATAAGGAGATAGTCCTGCCATGTCGGCAATTGTTTATCCAACAAGGCACCAAGGCCAGTGCGAGGAGTTTATATATTCCCACTTTGCGAGTCATGAGCTGCCAATATACAAACACGAGTGTCCTCTACACTGGCACTTTGCGCCGCCTTAATGCACTCGTGACTACCTCGATTACGTATAAAGTACTGTAGTACACCTTGTGTATTAGTATGAGGAATCTGCTGTAGAGCATCATTACAACTGGCTGACGAGGGAGCAAAAGCTCCGGTTCTCCCAGAAAAGTATCAGTCTCATAATCTCATCCCATTGATTCCAGACAGACATGTCTTTTTTTTCAGGACAGACATGTTCTTTCTGGGCGTGCCCATTTGATGATTGGTGCATCAGGTTTATGCTCGTGATCTACTAGGCTGATTGGGGTCGATTTGGGCGGAGGAATGCACCAAAACATTGCGCACCGTCTTGGGCCGGAGAAGAAATGGAAGCGTTGGGCTAGCACTGCACAAATTCAAGCCAATGAGACAGACGGGTTAGGCAAAGACTGGATGTAGCTTGCAATGCTTCTTGGATTTTCCGCGTTTTTTCAGTTATAGCCCGGTAGATGCTGCAAGAGGCGGCGCCGCTCATGTCGAAGTGCGGCTATGAGGCGGATATGCCCCCAGGGCATGAGTCGGTGATGACGACGGTCAGTGGACGACCGGAGCAGGCTCGTGTGGGTTTCACAACCGTTTGTCATCGCATCACATATGAGTACTAGACCATAAAAGCGCGCGCTGCTGCCTCCGTCCATATCGATAAATGGATAATAGAAGATAGGTGAGAATAACTGGTTAGTTTAAATACTGAGAAATATGTACATCATATGAGTGGTGTGGATCCTGCAGAAAAAATCTATATTTTAGTATATCATGCAAATATTTTACAAGCGGCAGTTTAAAGGATCACAACGATCGATGCAGTATTTGGAGCTACTTTTTAAAACTTAGGATACCATTCAGCCAAAGAGCCCTAAGGACTGACTTGAGGTCGTTCCTGCTAGCTGTTCCATGACCTTCTAAATTTGCTTGGTTGTCTTGTTAAGTCTTGCTTCCAAGTCATTGTACACATGATCACTATAGTAAAATTGGTTCAGAAAAGAAGAATAAAATTAGGAGTGGCTGTTCCATAACATGGCTCTATTGATTTGAGTCCATAAGCACATCGAAAGAGATGTATATGATGAATAGTAGGTAATTTGCACACGAAAATGTGAAGTCTAGCAAACACAGTAAGTACACATAAATTTTCCTTGTATATTTCTTGAGAGGCAAACCACATTCTTTGTCTGTATGGCGATACTTCTACATGAATATGATACACATTACCAATACCACCGTTTCGAACAATACGTGCGCACAGGCGCGCGCGCGCACACACACACACACTTTGAATGGAATTATTGTCAGTACTAAAGTCAATTTTGTTGGCAGCTAGATTACAAATACAAATAAAAAATTTAAAAACAAACAACAAAAGTCTGTAACAAGCAAAAAAAAAAGGACAATTTTAACTGTATATGCTTACAGGAGGCTCCATATTGATTTGATGGCCTCCAGTATTTTGTTCTCACGGACATAGCAGTTTCTAGGAAAATAAGCCAACTTTTCTATAGTATATACGAAATGAGTTCTGGCAGCAGTCCATAATGAGACAACGTGAAGGTTGAAGCCAAACAACAACATCAATAAAAGATTGAACCCCTGTTAAATATATGGACAGAGCCATCTCCTCAAATTATTTCCCAGCATGGCAGCATTACAAATCTTATGAAATTGCATAACTTAATTTTTGCCATCTCAGAGAAATATGTCAAAACATGAATGACATTACATCAGTGTCATGTTCGTGTCAGCAATTATGTGTTATTCCAAATGTTTATGCAGCTTCCAAAGCTAATCTTGGTGCGAACCCCAATTTTCCATGTACGGAAAAATAAAATTCTAGCTATATGCCATATGAACTCGTGTAGAACTATAGACTCAACAAGGAAAGTTGCAACACTACTTTTATCAACATGGTCTACAGGGTAATCTTGTTAGGAAAGGAAATCCCAAAACTCAAAATTCACAATTAAGAATAGAGGCGTGATCGTTGCTTTACCTTATTCATGGCGAGCTGACAAACTGGATCTGGCGTTTGACCTACATCAATTTCCCATGGAGGCATGGATGCTGGAGCGCCATGAAGTTGGATGTGTCCACTGTTGGTTGATCTGTCAGGTTCGACAGTCATTTTCAGTTAACAGAGAAAAGTCAAAACTTAACGTTAAAGGGATGGGCCCACTGGACCAACGTCCAGGGCTTGATCTGTACGTGACCTGTTCTCGTATGTAACAAACGCACCCTGATCGGGGGTGCCAAAACCAACTCGATGGTTTTGGTCCCCGTTGCTGCTGTGCCATATAAAGGGGGAGTACGGCGGAGATCGATACCCAAGTTAACGATCTAAACATCTGCTTCCCCCACATCCCAAAACTCTACCGATCTAGAGTGGCCGGAAGCAACGGGAAGAGCGGAACCTCGCCGTGCTGTCCCGGGGCGGTGCGGGTGGCGCCCGGAGGGGATCGGGAGGATCTCCCGATCGTCATCGACCCCAAGTTCGTCATCAACACCGCCACACCAAGCCTGCCTCACGCAGGCGTCGATGGGATCGTCGGTGCCCGAGTAATGCAACACATCTACTCTCTCTGTTTATGTTAACTAGGTGTTCTAGTTGCTACTTTTCGCGATCTTGTCTTGCGGCGGTCGTATTAGGTCTAACAATGGTATCGGATGCCTAGTACGCAAGCACTAGAACCCTAGTGGTGATGCGAGATCACGTTTTTTGTATACGGATCATGTTTTAGGCAGTTTATGTAGCGATCTCATGATGTTTTTAGCCCCTGTCGAGTTTGGAGACTCACCTTACGCCGCCGGGTCGTTGCCTCTCCCTTCGGGGCCCGCCGGAGCAGCGATAGCTCCGGCGAGGGCAAGGATCCCGCGCCGCCGCTCTCTCCCGACGGAGGAGCGCGGATGGACGCGCGGTAACGCGCGGAATGGCTGCCGGCCTCGCCGGCGAGCGCCCCCCCTGCAGACGGATACGGCGCCAGTAGCCACGCTCGACGGAGGAGCGCGCCGGACATGGTCCGTCGCACGCTGCTCCGGCGAGCGCCGCCACCGCGCCGGCATGATGAAGGGCGCCTCTGGCCGCCAGGCAAGGCCGCCTCGCGCGCCTCGGGCCGCCGGGCGTTGCCGCCTCGCGCGCCTCGGGCCACCGGGCGTGGCCGCCTCGGGCTGCCGGGCGTGGACACCTCGCGCGCCTCGCGCCGCTGGACTTGGCCGCGTCGGTGCGGCAAGGGGAGGGGGGCGGCGCCGCCGCCGGCGTCGTCTCTATCTCTCTCTGTCGCGGAAATATCGGGGGGAGAAGAAGAAATGAACTAGGGTTTCGGCCGGCTTCGTAGGTTTTGTTCTGGCCGCGGGGGATCTCGGCCGTCCGATCGATCGGACGGTCCAGATTGCTGCGGGAAGGGGAAGCCGGGCCGGGGGTCCTTTTGGGCTCAATCTGAAGATGGGCTTCGACCCAGGTTGTCGACGATCCATGAAGTCTTGGGCTGCTTGAACGTTTTTCTGTCACTGTTTCTGTTTTTTTCAGTGCATATAAATGATTATTAAGTTGATGTTTTAATGTTTTTGCACTGTTTTGGACAGAAATTAAATTGTCTAAAATAATATGATCAGCAAACATGCTATTTTCTCTAGACAGAAATGAACCAACGAGATTTTTTGTTGAGAGTATTTAGTATGTTTTTCAATGTTGAATTATCAAATTAAGCATCACATATGTTATTCCTTAAATGATTTAAAGTTGATGTTTATTTTGAGAATGTCATGACTGCAAAAATAATTCCGACCAACGTTGTATTATTTCTGCAAGTCAACTCCCTAATGTTGTTCTAATTCGTGTCATTTCTGCCCAACGGTGTTTGACATAGAATAAGAATTTATGGCATGTTTGTTTTATATGCATGCAATTTTACTAATGAATGTCCATGTCAAATTTCAGCTTCCGCTGCGATGCGTTATGATGTCTGTCGAGCGGTTGACCGGCAGCAACTTTCCTCGTTGGAAGAACTCGATTGAGCTATGTTTGGCTTTCAACGAGTTTGATTATGCCTTAAGGGAGGATAAGCCCGTGGCGCCGATTGCTTGGTGCTACGGGGTATGATGAACTAAAGAAAACTTATGACTCCAAGATGGAGAAGTGGGACAAATCCAATCACGTTGCAATGCTCGTGATGAATTCTTCCATTTCACCTGAGATTATTGGGGCTCTCCCCAAGAAAGATACTGCTAAGGAATTTATGGAAGCCTTGGAGGAGCAATTCAAAGGCTCTGAAAAGGTTTATGCTCATGAGCTTTTTCACAAGCTACTTGGCAAGTATAAAAATGATGGTGATGTTAGGGGACACATACTGAGAATGATAAATGCTTCAAATAAACTGAAGCACCTAAAGTGTGAGCTCAGTGACAACCTCCTTATCATCATGATCTTGGAGTCCCTCCTCGAAGAGTTCGATCAGTTCAAGATCAACTACAATTCCATGAAGGAGAAGTGGACACTTGCTGAGATATCCCCTCGGATTGTCCAGGAAGAAGAAAGAATGATGAGGCAGAACAAGGATCAGGCTTTTCATGTTGCATCCTCAAAGAGAAAGCATGACGGGCCAGGCCCTTCAAAGTTGTTATTTTGTGATCCAAATTCATATACTAAAGGGAGGCTAACTTCTGACGAGCGGAGCGAGGCCCGTCGCCGGAGGCTTGGGCCGAGCGGAGGCTAACTTCTGACGAGCGGTACGGATCGTTGCCACCGCCTATTTATATTCCCTGTAAGCCGCCGCTAGGGTTATCATCGCATCATTGTACACCCACGGCGTTTGTAAACACCACCGAAATAGTGAAGTTTTGCTGGCTGGCGCCCGTGGTTTTTTCCCTTGTGTGTTGCAAGGGTTTTCCACGTTAAAATCTCGTGTCCCCTGCAGTGTTTTACTTTTCGTTCTTCGTTTATTGTGCATCTCGATTATAACAAAAGTCGCCAAAGAAAACCTTCAAGAAGGAAATGCCAAAGTTTAAAGGAAAGGAAAAGGAAAAGGATAATGGACAGTCTTCAGAGCCCACTGATAATGTGTGTTTCTTTTGTAAGAAGGAAGGCCATTACGAAAGGACTCGTCATGAATACCTCAAGTGGATGATGAAGAAAGGTACGAGATGAAATCACTTTTGTTGATGAAATGTTATATACTGATTTCTCTTGTACATCATGGTGGATTGATTCAGGTGCAAGCTGCTCACGTTGCTAATTCTATGCAGGGATTAAATATGATCCAAACCGTAACAAGCGGGGCAAGACGACTTAGAGTTGCAAATGGAGTTGAAGTTGATGTTGAAGCTGTTGGGTCACTCACCTTGGAGCTCCACACCGGCTTTCACCTTCATTTAAATAATGTTCTTTATGTACCTACTTTAAGTAGGAATTTGATTTCAGTTTCTTGTCTCGATGATAACATGTTTGAGTGCAAGTTTGGTAACAAACAATTTGTTTTAAATTATTGTAATAAAGATGTTGGCCTCGGTGTCCAGACGAGGCAAACTATATATGTTATCTATGAATGATTATGTTTTGCATGTGAGTAATGTTTCAAATGTTGAGAAGAAATGGAAGGGTACTAGCACTTCTTCGAAATTGTGGCACTGTCGTTTAGGCCACATTTCGAGGGGGAGAATGGAAAGACTTATTAAAAATGATGTACTCCTCCCATTAGACTTCTCTGATGCGGACAAATGTGTTGATTGCATCAAAGGTAAATATGAAAAAACAATTAAGAAAGGAGCGGTAAGAGCCACGAGTGTCCTCGAACTCATACATACTCGACATATGCGGACCTCTTAATGTTAAGTCTATAGATGGTTTTGATTCGTTCATCACCTTCACGGACGACTTTTCCCGTTATGGGTACATTTACCCTATACGTGATCGATCGGAAGCTTTGGACAAATTTAAAGTGTTCAAAGCCGAAGTTGAGAACCAACTGAATGCAAAAATTAAAGTTGTACGATCTGATCGCGGGGAGAGTATTACGGTAGGCACGCTCCTTATGGGCAAATTCCAGGACCTTTTGTTAAGTTCCTAGCTGAGAATGGAATTGTTGCCCATTATTCAATGCACGGTGAACCTCAACAAAATGGTGTGGCTGAGCGCCGCAATCGCACGCTTTTGGATATGGTACGTAGCATGCTCGATCATGCAAGTTTGCCGGTAAGCCTATGGATGGAGGCATTGAAGACGGCTGCACATATTTTAAATCTTGCTCCCACTAAGTCAGCACCGAACACACCTCACGAGATGTGGACGGGAAAGAAACCGAGCTTGAACTATTTACGTGTGTGGGGCTGTCCTGCTGAAGCTAGAATTTTCAATCCACAACTTAAGAAGTTAGACCCAAAAACGGTTAGTTGTTTCTTCATCGGATACCCGCACAGGGGAAAGGGATATCGTTTCTATTGCCCCGATCATACCACTAAGTACGTGGAGACCCGGCAAGCGGTATTTTTTGAGGATAATGAAGTTAATGAAATAAGGAAGATCGATCTTGAGGAAAAGCGGGTGTGTGCTCCATCCCCGATTATCCAAAAGGTCGTTCTACCAATGCGAGGAGAATCACTTCTAATGTTGAGACCGAACCTCACGGTTCTGGTCCTCAACCCGATGGTGATCCTGAAACTAATGATAACGCAAATCCGGAAGGTGAAGAAAATCACCGGTCGGATAATGAAGAAGATCCTCATAATAATAATGCCCCTCCACCACCATCGCCCGTGAGAAGATCACATCGAGAAAGAAGAAAAGCCATCTCGGATGATTATATCACCTACATGAGTGAGGATGTAGATGATATAGGGAAGGTGGAGGATCCAACCTCATACAAGGAGGCCATTAAGAGTTTGAATTCGTCTAAGTGGCAAATCGCCATGGAAGACGAGTTGAAATCTATGAGCTCAAATGATGTTTGGGACCTAGTAGAAGTTCCTAATGACGCCAAAAGAGTAGGCTCCAAATGGATCTACAAAACTAAGTACGACCCCAAAGGGAACATCGAAAGGTTCAAAGCTAGACTTGTGGCAAAAGGTTTCACACGAGAGAGAAGAAATTGATTACAATGAGACTTTCTCTCTTGTGTCATCTAAATATTATTTTAGGATTGTCATGGCTCTGGTAGCCCATTTCGACCTAGAATTGCATCAAATGTACGTTATAATGGCATTTCTAAATGGTGACCTTAATGAAAATGTATACATGACTCAGCCGGAAGGTTTTGTTGTTGAAGGAAAGGAACATTTGACATGTCTTACGAAGAAATCCATCTATGTCTTGAATCAAGCATCAAGACACTGGTATCTCAAGTTCGACAAGATTATTAGAACTTTTGGTTTTACTTGAAAATGTTAAGGACAAGCTGCATTTATGTTAAGTTTAAAGGCGGTAGGTTCACAATATTAGTCCTGTATGTGGATGACATATTATTGGCCTGCGGTGATAAGGATATGCTGCACGAGACCAAGAATTTTCTCGTCTTCCAATTTTGATATGAAAGATCTCGGTGAAGCTTCATATGTCCTCGGCATTGAGATTCATCGAGATAGGTCTAAAGGTGTGTTGGGACTATCACAAAAGGCATACTTTGAGCGAGTACTAAAGAAATTCAATATGCATAAGTGCTCCGGCTCACCTGCCCCGATAGTCAAGGGCGATAAGTTTGGGACATTTCAATGTCCAGGAACCAAATTGAAGCTGATCGGATGAAGTCGGTTCCTTATGCTTCGGTTGTCGGAAGCATCATGTATGCACAAGTTTGTACACGCCCTGACTTGGCTTATATAACCGGGATGCTTGGCAGATTCCAATCAAATCCAGGACTAGACCACTGGAAGGCCGCAAAGAAAGTCTTGCGTTATATGCAAGAGACAAAAGGGTACATGCTTACGTACAGAAGGTCTGATAACCTACAAGTTGTTGGTTATTTAGATTCTGATCATGCCGGTTGTGTGGATAGTAAGAAATCCACGTCAGGTTATGTATTCACACCTGCCGGAGGAGCTATATCGTGGAAAAGCTCCAAACAAACGATAGTTGCTTCATCTACGATGCAAGCAGAGTTTATAGCATGTTATGAGGCCATCTGGGCAGAGTCTGTATGGCTAAAGAATTTCATTCCCGGACTTAAAGTGGTCGACGGCATTTCAAAACCACTTCTATTGTACTTGCGATAATGAACCCGCAGTTTTCTATGCGAATAACAACAAGTCAAGTGATGCTGCCAAACACATTGACATTAAGTATCATGTTGTGATGCATAGGATCCAGGATCAAACAACTAAGGTTAAGCATATAAGTACGACTCGTATGCTTGCGGATCCGCTAACGAAAGGCTTACCACCCAGAATTTTTCGTGAGCATGTTGCCGGCATGGGATTACTTGGAAGCTTTATGATTCCGGAATAAAGGGACCATAATAAGAACCACTCCCAATAAGTATTATGTTATCCATTTCAAGATAGGTCTGGTATGCCATAAGTGTTGAGGTTCAATAGCATTTCACTGGTTGTTGTAACACCTCACTTTGGTTTATTATTCCTATGGAGAATGGGCAAATGATGTTAAACCTAACGATCAAGGGGGAGAATGTTGGTTGATCCGTCGGGTTCGACGGTCATTTTCGGTTAACGAGAGAAAAGTCAAAACTTAACGTTAAAGGGATGGGCCCATTTGGACCAACGTCCGGGGCTTGATCCGTACGTGACCTGTTCTCGTATGTAACAAACGCACCACGATCGGGGGTGCCAAAACCAACTCGATGGTTTTGGTCCCCTGTTGCGTTGTGCCATATAAAGGGGGAGTACGGCGGAGATCGATATCCAAGTTAACGATCTAAACATCTGCTTCCCCCACATCCCAAAACTCTACCGATCTAGAGTGGCCGGAAGCAACGGGAAGACTCGGAACCTCGCCGTGCTGTCCCGGGCGGTGCGGGTGGCGCCCGGAGGGATCGGGAGGATCTCCCGATCGTCATCGACCCCAAGTTCGTCATCAACACCGCCACACCAAGCCTCGCCTCACGCGGGCGTCGATGGGATCGTCAGTGCCCAGTAATGCAACACATCTACTCTCTCTGTTTATGTTAACTAGGTGTTCTAGTTGCTACTTTTCGCGATCTTGTGCTGCAGCAGTTGTATTAGGTCTAACATCCACAACCCCACACACATCCGCTGGTCCTGCCGGTACAGCGGTACAGCCTACCTATCATGAGAATAAAGAGAGAAAAAATGATCAAAACCTATCAGATTGGGAAGACATATCAAGGTGAGAAACAAAAAGTGGAGTCCAGTAGCCGCTGCACCTTGAAGCCACAATGGCTGCCGAAGGGGAAGGGGCGGATGATGGAAGAAAAGAAAGAACCAAAGGAAGGCACCATGTATAGCAGGGGTAGGAAGTAACGTACGTCAACTTTGATTAAATGTAATGGAACGGGACGTAAGGGCTTCATCGTCATTACTCCTCTGTTGTCAGCCGTGCTTTTTTTTTTTTTGGTATCGCTACCGGTTTCTTCGCAACCAAGGAAGAGCTGCAGAGGAGAGAGACGATGATAGGGTCATCGCCGGCGTCAAGGGGAGATAAAGTGGCTCAAAGAACAAAACTGGGCCTTAAAACTATCCAAGAGTGCAACAACGAAAGTCTAGGAAAACCAGTTTTCAGTGCAACAGCCCATGATAAAATTAGCAGCCTCGCGGTCAAATCGGCCCAGTTAATAAGAAGGTGTCCAGCTCGATCTCCACAGTAGCAGCCCGCTAAAATGGGCCGGACGGGGACATGCGTGGCGGGACAGTAAAAATGTTCCAGCGATGCCAAGTCCGGGCTAACTAACGATCCAAATCGTTAAATAGCAGGATCGGACGGCTGGCGACTTCAATCTGTGAGGGCTCCTAACTCGTTCGTGAAGGGGAAATAAAGTGGCTCAAAGAAAAAAACTGGGCCTTAAAACTATCCAAGAGTGCAACAACGAAAGTCTAGGAAAACCAGTTTTCGGTGCAACAGCCCATGATAAAATTAGCAGCCTCGCGGTCAAATCGGCCCATTTAATAAGAAGGTGTCCAGCTCGATCTCCACAGTAGCAGCCCGCTAAAATGGGCCGAACGGGGACATGCGTGGCGGGACAGTAAAAATGTTCCAGCGATGCCAAGTCCGGGCTAACTAACGATCCAAACCGTTAAATAGCAGGATCGGACGGCTGACGACTTCAATTCGCTGTGAGGGCTCCTAACTCGTTCCATTATACTGTTAACTAATATGATTGACCGTTTGTAGGTGCCTTCATCATAGACAGTTCAAATTTAAAGCATCTTTAGCTGATCCCTAAAACAAGTAATAATTTTGTTTCACTCCAATAAACCACGCCTAGCCGAACCCTCAAACCGGTTAGAGGAGTACAATTTTTTTACTCCTTGGTCGCTCGGTTCCTTTTTTATACTCATCGACCGAGCGGTCGACTAAAACTCCCTCCACCCCAGCTGCGAGCCCCGAATCCCACCAAATCCGTGTTGGTTCCTCCCACCGCTACCGTAAGCTCACATTGGTGCCGCAGATGGCCGGATCCAGCCCCCGCCGTCCCCCTCTGCAGATTCGAAGCGTGGATCAACACCACAAGCAGATGTCCCGCAATGGCGCATCCCAAGGAGGCGGTAGCTCCTCCT
Source organism: Lolium rigidum (assembly GCF_022539505.1). Taxonomy (NCBI): domain Eukaryota; kingdom Viridiplantae; phylum Streptophyta; class Magnoliopsida; order Poales; family Poaceae; genus Lolium; species Lolium rigidum. Next base: position 329,923,692 of record NC_061514.1, on the reverse strand, counting down.
GCCGCGGCCTATCCTCCTTCTCGTGGTTCCCCGACCTGCCACCACCGCAGAGGAACTACCTCGGCGTGCACCAGCGGGCACGGGGGTTGTGGGTTGAGGAGATCACCGACCACGCCACCCACAAGAGGATTTGGATTGGAACCTTCCACACCAGTCAATGTGCCTCCATGGCTCCAATGCGCGGTGAACCTCCCATTGGGCAGCCACACGTGTTCGGAGTTGGCTTCCGTCGACACTGTGTGGCCTCCGCCCGCGTGCTGGGGGAGGACATGCAGGACTACGAGCGCCTCGAGGTGGAATAGATTGCTTAGTTTGGTAGTAATTTAGTTATCCTAATAGTTTAAGTCGAGTAGAATGTTCTAGTTTGAGTCAAATTTGTATAAAACAAATTATGTTTAAATTGGTATGAATTTATGTTTAATGAGTCAAGTGTAAGGGATTGGACAGAAACGACTAATTTAGAGGACTAAATTTACTCCTTAAAAAATCAGGGGCCATTTACTCAAAAATTTGAGGAATTGGCTAGAGATAGCCTTACCCCCCTCAAAGAGGAGTCATCACGTGACGGTGAACAAAAATGTTGTCGAGGATGCCTAAAACCACAAACGTTTTCTTCACTGTGCTATCAATCTATCTCAGCCTATCCGTGACAAGTGCTACTCCATACGGGGCGGTTTACCAGTGATCCAACATGTGTGGTAGGCCTTTTTTTGGCAGTATTACAATTTACCTTTCCAACAATTAAAACGTAGAGTGCTCCTCCTTATGCCTCGCATTGCTCGACAGGGGCAAAGGGAAATGGGGACAAGGTGTTTCTGCACTCAGTGTATAATATGCTTCTGAATTTTGAAATGCATTTTAAAAGTATTTTAACATGTTAATTTTTTTAAAAAATACCGCACATATATTTCGATGTTCTATATGCTCGCGAAGTCGCTTCGTGAAAAACCGAATTGTTTTGTATTATATGTAAAAAGGACAAATTTGAAGTAAAAACTACTCTTCTGAAGATATTTCTTTATCTTTTTTATACATGACATGGAAAAAGGTTCATTGTTTTTTTTTTGCAAAATTTGGCGTGCGCACATAGAATGTCGAATGTACGCGTCAATTATTTTTTGGATATTTTTGCCATTTTAAAATATTGTTTCCGGTGGCAGGAGCATATGCACATGGGATCAAAAGTGCATATACATATGTGATCAAAAGTGCATTTAGGAAGTGAGCTTAGCTCACTTTGTTAGGGAAGTGGCTGTATAATCGAGCCACCCAAGTTCAAGTTCTTAGGGGTGCAGATTTAGGTTCTTATCATTTCAAAAAAATCATTGTTGGAGATTCCCCAACTGTATTCCATAAAAGAATATCAAAGTACATTGCGTGGAAAATGGATCTATTTTTGTGCTAGGCGGAGATTTATGACACTTTGTACAAGACTTCCTCGGGAATAGCATCAAGAGTATGGTTAACTATCTGACAGTTTCCACTTTTAAAAAGAAAACATAGTAAATGCATACACTCCCTATCCATATCCATATGAGCACCTTTTAGAGATTGAGTATAAGAAACCACTCTAGCAGATCTTGAGATTGACGAAATCACTACAGACGTGTCGTAGCGACGGGAACTTCACCTCACACCGCAAATATATTTTGCTTTTATAAGAGAATGAAGTGTCAACACCAGGGGTTTGTTGTTTTGGCATATTATAAGATTTGGACCCTATATAATCTATTTTTGTTGGTGCAGTTTATCATCATTAAAAGTTTGATCCATAATAGTAGAACACAACTAACTGATGAGAATATATTTCATAAAAAGCATGAGTTTCACAGCATGTGAGTTCAACACTTTGCGATGAACAACTTATTTGGTCGTATAGAATGGCAGTTTACTTGAGAGTTCATAAACATATAAAAATACAACTACGTTAATAATTACACGTATGGCAAGGTAATTACATTATGATAGGATTACAAAAGTATAATTTTAACTAAAAGAAACAAAATAATTTACACTTCTACTATAAACCGTTTTATCACGGGCTTTGCAACTTCAGAAACCTTTATAATGATCAAGAAAAGAAACCTGTAGAGGATACTCATTCCAAGTAATATTGCAAGATCAACCCACTTAGAGTGGCCCATCTCCACCTGTAAGTTGTTCTTCAGTATATGCTGACCACTAATGTTGAACCTTCCAGCACCACCTATATTTTCAAACACCAAGCCCAAAAATTCATTTTTGTACAATGCTTGAGTTGTGTATTTTTGGTATGATATGTAATAGGTTGGGTACTTCCATACTAGTTTTGGAAGGTCACTTGGAAGCCTAAAGAAACCAGCATTTAGCATCAATAAACCTTGTATCCCAGAACCTGTGACTACACCTAGGATAAAATCAGGCACGATTGCTGCAACAATCATCATCATACCCTCGACTAATATACTGCATGCCCACAGAGTTGCAGCAAAGAAGGAAAAATGGTCAATTCCTCTTTGAAGCCCAACTAGGTAATATGCTATTGCAGCGGGTAGAATGGAAATGAGGCCCAAGAATATAGTTGATGAAAGTGTGTTGGCTATTACGAATTCAGTAGCCCCATAGTGTCCAGTAAGCCATTCTTTCTGAAATATCTACATTAGAAAATGGCGATTTAACACAAACTCGTAAGAAAAAAAAATTGTTTAGATGAAAGGATAATGTTGCCCACCTTCATATCCTCTACAAATGATGGAAAACTTCCAATTGCCATCATTGTCACAAAGGTAGAAGTAAACATAAGCATGGATGCTCGTGCCTGAAATGATCAAGAAATAAGAGCAATAGGTCATTAGTACTCATTAACTGCACTTCTTTATCGTACAAATTTGAAATTGACAACTTACTTGTATTGATTCATAGCTGTCACCAACATTGAAGAAAATGGTCCCAATGGTTAGAAAAAGACCGATGTTGATAACAAAGCGTAACCAATAGTAGCCTAGGTCTCTGTACATGTTAATCATCGATCTTTTGGTTAGCGTAACTGATTTGGTAAGGAATGTAGCTTGTCTTTTCTGAATTATAGACACACCCTGTGCAAGCAAACACCGTCAAAACAAAAAAAAACATATAATCGAGACATATATAATTTTCGAAGATAATAAGATGCATTGAATCTTCATCCAAACAAACATATTCCTACTTACTTCCACTTCGGAACTTAATATACTAAGAGAGCTGGATGAGGCCATCAAAGTTTGGATTACGTTGGCAGCGTGGGGCACATTTATAGTAGATCCTTCCTCATATTCCTATAAAAACATGATGCACACGCCTTCAAACTTCATGGTGCATTAAATTTTCAAGAGAAAATGGAAAGCTTTGATAGATCCGTTTCATACCTCAAAGTCCGTGTTTATCATTCTTAAGAAATGGTCAGATGGATTCCTCCTCATTGGACATGGGAATCCATTAGAGTCAAAGAACTACAAGTAAAACAAATCAGCATGAGTGTTTCTGTACACATTGTAGATTTTGTTTTAATAATTGGAACATAACATCCAACAACCCACACATAACCATGCACATTAATCTTCCTAACTCACACCTATAACTAAAAGAGATTGAAAATAAATCTAGAATCTGGCGAATGCCTGCCTCAATGTCTCGCAATCAACAACAAATGTTGTTACTTAGAAAATACACGAGTAATGTTTAAACAAAAACACCACATGTGTTAAATATCATATTTTGTTATATAGGCGCTTTAAATGAGCAGTTAAACATCTTTATAGCTTCGAATGATGCATGTATGGTGCGATCAATTAATTTTTGACCTTATAAACCTTGCAATGTTTTCAAGGGAACATTTGCCGTTAGGGTTTTCAACACGTGTCAATCATCCAACAGTAAAAATGGCTAAGGATAAGTTACCGCTCAAATTACCCAAAATGGCGCCAAGATTGGCGGAACCGTTTGAATCTTTCATGGTTCCGGGTAAGGATTCAAAACAACGAGCCGTTATCTCTGCATGGGAGTAACCCAAAGATCCGTTGTAAAAATAAGGTCGATGGATGAAGTCCCGCGGGATGAAGAATTTTTCCAACATGCGAGCTGGAAAAGGAAGAATCATGAAGTTGGAGTTCTTCAAGTTTCCCCAAGTTATCTGAAGGATTGTCGGAAGCAAGATGATTCGAACAAGATGGAAACAAGAGGTGAATCTCGGAGAACTCTGGGGGCTACTGTTGTGGGTATACTTCATAGGTGTACCATCGATAGTGCCTAGATTCGGCAAGCCCGGGTGGCCCATAGACGGTGATGGTGGCATATGGTCCATCACCGTCTATGGGTCACCCGAGCTTGCCGGATCTAGGCACCGTCGATGGTACACTTATGAAGTATACCCACAACACCAGGACACCGTTATTTTCTGGCGTTTGCCAAAACACATTGTCTGATTGTGTCTTTGTTGGGTGCCATTATAATTTTGTGGCATATTTGCCAGAACACACCACCTATCCAAAACGGAAAAAATGCACTTTTGGCTTGGGTGATTGCTACGACTAGTTTTGAAGAGAAAATGCAAAACTTTCTGTTTTTGGATAGGTGGCGTGTTCTGGAAAATGTGCCGCAAAATAATAATGGTACCTGACAAAGATAAAATTGAGAGGTGTGTTTAAGTAAACGACGTAAAATAACGGTGTCATGTAGCGAATTTCCCCCTTTTTAAACAACAAAACTACAATTTTTTATTTTATTGCAAATACAATATTTATATAGTGAATTTTTTTTTATCATAGGGACTTGAATAATTCGCCCTCAAGTTGTGCTATGCACATCTACTAAATTTGGCAACCAATTCTTATTATGATGGCCTTAAAGGGGATTAATTTTGCAAGATGAAATCATGGAAGAATTGAACTTTGGAAAGGGAATAACTATTGCACCCTATTCTCTCCAAATCTCTTGTTCTTTTCATCTATGTTTTTCTCACCAGCAAAGTAGCCAAGGCCAAAAAACTCAGTACCCGTCATCATCTAGGATTAAGAAAACTGATCCTTACAATGGCGAAAATTTCTTAGGTTGCAAACCTTGAAATTCCAATACCATTTAGTTAGCAGTATGAATCGACTAAATGTGGTTTTATTGTGACATGGTATTCCAACGAACATAATTTATCTTGTTAACATATTCTAGGGCATATTTGGTCCAAAGAGATTAATATAAATTTCGGTGGATAACATTTATTATGCTATTTTACATACAGAGCTAGCTTGCTTTCTAGGATTGTAAACCACATGATTTTTTTAAATGTAATCTACCTTTCATTTCATTCCAAACAACATTCCATGGAGTGTAACCTAACATAAAATTACTCAATTTTTGGGACAAATATGCCAACCAACTAGTCAGGAAAGTTCTTGTATTTTTCTTGTGGTGCAAAGATATATTTTCTATTAGAGATTCATGTTTTTCAGTTCTTGTGAGAAATATGGCACGCTATCTCAATCCAACATTTTTTCCTGAGCCTATGTCCATAGAATCCTACAAACCAAATATCCCCTAAGTACCAAAGGGGCACACATTACTTCAAAAGTAGTGATGCAGGTAGTTTGGTCCTAAAAACATACTACCTCTATCCAAAGCTTAAGGCTTATATTATTTTTAGAAAGTCAAACTATGTCAAGTTTAACTAAGCTTTTACGAAAAATGACTAATATGCAAAATACAAAATTAATATTATTAATAGATAATAAAATATATTATCGTATGGTATCTACAAAATATTATATTTGTTGATAGATTATTCTAACAGTTTGATCAAACTTTACTTGGTTTGACTTTTTAAAAAAATGCCTTAAGCTTTGGGATGGAGGTAGTATAAGTTAGTTTGAGTAGCTATGTGTAGGAAAAGTTGTGCCTACGCAGGGACTCATCTACAACCCTACACTATTTGAAGTTGCTCTTTCAGTTTCTCCCAAAGTTTAAAGTATACAACCTTTATGTTTGGTAGGTGTACAATATATAGTAAAATAGATTGTGGATTTGCAAAAGGTAAAGTTAGATTTTTTTTCCTTCAATATCAATATGTTAAAAAACTTAATACAAAAAATCAATTTCTATATTTATATGGTATCAACAAAACCTAAACTATTTTTTACACATTTCAGTTCTAATGTTCCAGTGATCTGAAAAGTATTAGGTTCATATGTTTTTTTTATTTAAGAGAAACACAAAAGACAATTTGCTACAAAGTGAAAGAAATGAATCAACGTGAATCTTGATGCAAGCACCTATGTCATAGATAGGGGTGTGTAGGTAGGGCCGCAAACAAATAGGGTATATAATATTGGCGCCGAATTTATTTCCGAATCCGTTTTAGAGTATCCAGTTTGACATTGGATACGATATAGGATATGGTATGAAAAATTGTGCCCGGATATCCCTATCCGAAATTATTTATAATTATTTGATGGTTTCTATCTTAATAATCTGATTTGGATCCGAAAGCTTGAAGATAACAAAACATGTTCAGTAATTAGTGAGTTGCCTAGTTTACCTGTTAACAAATAGCTCGCTTCCATAGTCACTGTATCGGATATATGCATGCTTTAGTGTTAGCTTAGATCTTGTGTTTGGCGTTAATGCATCCATATAAACCTAATTTCTTTATGTGGTTACGTTATATATATTCATTCTATTGTGTCACATATTTTATGGATACGTCTAGCGAGCGGCTGCATGCCCGTTGGTCATTCTGAGCGGTCATACCAAAATGGAAAGTGCTCACACAAACGGAAAGATGTGTCCAGCTGTCAAAGAAATGGTAGGCTAGCTCATATCACTTTGCCGTTTAAAAAAAACTATAACTTTTAAACCGTGCGACGAAATTACAATCCGTTTTCACTTTTAGAATCCGAACGACGAGAGCTTCGAAACTAGACCATATTTTCATATGTTTCGACGCAATTTTTTAACAAGCAAATTTGATGCGCGACATAGCAACTTTGTTTTGCAGGAAAACAATTTTGGTATGCGGCAAAGCAACTTTGGTGTGCAATGAAAACACTTGATTCACAACGATGGTAGACTTCACAACAGCTGCAGCAACAACTCCTAATGTTACTCGACACTAAAATTGCTCGGCCGAGTACCAAAGTTGCTCGCAGGACACTAAAAATTGCTCGGTCGGGCGCCAAAGTTGCTCTGCAGGGTTCAAAAACTGCGTCGCCGGGCACCAAAGTTGCTATGCAGGGCACTTAAGTTGCTTCGTCACACATTCAAATTGCTCCCATGGACACCAAAATTGTTGTCGGGCACTAAAGTTGTGTCTTCGTGCACCAAAAAGTATACATGTTCGTTGCACACCAAAGTTGCTTTGTCGCACACCAAAGTTATTTTGCTGCACAATAAAATTGATCTTTCGCGCATCAAAGTTGCTTGTTAAAAAAATCGTCAAAACATATGAAAATGTGGTCTAGTTTCGAAGCTCTCGTCATGGAGATTTTAGTAGTGAAAACGAATTATAATTTTACCGCACAGTTTAAAAGTTACAGTTTTTTTAAAATAACACATGATATCAGCTAGCCTACCATTTCATTGACAGCCGGACTAAATAGCTGTCCTCTAGTGCGTATGCTCGGGACGTTCATCCGGCACGCGGCCGCTCGTAAGATTTCAGGATATTTTATTTTATAAGTGTTTTGATAAACTAGTTTATCAATTACTTTTGGTTGTATGGTTTGCCGACCTACTTATGCGCTGCATATCAGATCATATTTGTGTCCGCTATAAGTCCGCTTCATTCCCATTCCGAATCCACGATCTCATATATCCGTATTTAAATCCATAACCGGCTATTATCCCATCCGTTTCGAATTTATCGAGAAAATACGATAACAGTAAAATCCGATCCAATCCTATAACATCCCTATGCGCAGCTGAGTCTCCACTACTATTAAACAAGCAAACTTGATCTTTCTTAAGTGCACCCGGCTAATCGTACATGAATCAACCATAACCGTCCGATCGTTTCCACTTTGTACAACTAACGTCACAGATGCAGCCAATTAAAGCTAATTGTGCACCCAGCGATTACCAGGGCGGAGCACACCCAGCAGACGAAAACTTCCGCCAAACATCCACGCCCACCAGCAGAAAAAAAACCCTGAATCAACGGTGGATGGACTAATTGCTCTCACCATCGCTCCAGGAAAAAAGGCAACATGCTGAATTAACGGTGAAGTAATATTGCTCTCAGGATCGCATACTCCAAAGCGCTCCAGGAAAAAAGGCAAGAATCTGAATTAACGGTGGACTAATATTGCTCTCAGGATCACCTACTCCAAAGCGCCTGTCACTGATTGCTCTCACGATCGCCTCCTCCACGGCGCCTGTCTTACCCGCGACCTCCTTCCCTGCCTGTCGACGCCATTCCCGCCCGCCGCCTCCAGGCCGCCACGATCCTGCCTGCTTGCCGCCAAGCCTGTCATATGCCATCCTAAACCATGCACTACCAGGCCTGCCATGCGCCGTACTGACCCACGCGCCACCTAACCTGTACGCAACTCGCCGTGGCAATCGCCCTGGAGACCGCGACCTGCAGCCAACGACCTCGACCTTCATACGAGGTATGATATTCTGGTTCTTCAGTCAATCAACATGTAGACCGGCCCTGGATGTCTCTTTCCGTGAAGTACGTGTCGACATACATGATTCTGAAATGTAAATGCATAAACATAATGAGTTCTTACAAATTCAAGTTGGGTCTATTGTTGGTGCTTTGTACCTACATCATAATGCATTAAAATTCCAGCCATATGTAAATCACACTGTCATGGGTTATTCTTATACCTGTTTGGCAGGTTTTCTGGTGGACGTCAAAATAAGTGAGAGTACTGGGCCTCTTATAAAACTTTGTGCTGTCATTTTTTCATCTTCTACATACATTCTACATATGGCTTCTAACGCTCGCAACGGGCCACGGACCCCGTTCAGGGATATAAGCAACAACCACTCCTTTGGTAAATATAATATCAACAACCAATACCTCATGATCCCTAACGGTGCTTAAATTCTCATCTATGTCATGTATCTATGCAGACCCTAAAGAAATAAAGAGGCAGAGGGACAGAGAACGGTATGCACTAAATAGAGATGACATCCTAACTATATGTTGCATTGTCAAGGGGAGTGTCAAGAAAGACGACACGGATTTTGGCCAAGCCGAACAATGAAGTTGATAAATCTGGGAAAAGCACCAAAAACATTGTCTATCGAGATGTTTTAGAGGAGTGAAGAAGGTGTGTTAGGTTTATTTGCATCTATGTTGTTGTATCTACATAACTATATTTGCTGCAACCATGTTTCTTGTTCATTTGCAGGTACAGTTCAGACCAAACTATATATAAGCATGAAAGAGGATGGACGTCGATGCTGGATATAAATGAGTCACTGATTTGTACAAGTCACCAGATCTGTATCTATAATACCCCCACTCTGAAATAAAGCATGGGATGCTTTGCTATTCAGTGACTATACAGAGTTTCTTTTTGTATTTTATCAACAATAAAGGTCATTTTCAGGAAGTTTTTGACCAATTTTACATTCAGAGCACGGTGCTTAATAGTTTTGGTGCCGCTGATGATAAACATAAAGCATGTGTGATTGTTATTTGTCATTTCTATGTTTATGCCGAATCTCTCAAAACTTGGTACTGTGTCTTATCTTATCTATCACCTACTTGCAGAGTCACTATTTTTTTAAGCTTGCCACATCCATGGCTATAATTACCCCACTCTGTAATAAAATAAAGCATGGGATGGCTCAACTATGTTCTCAATATGCCTTCTTCGCTTTGCTATTCAGAGCTGAATGTATTACACGATGGTTTTTAACAACTACATATTCACTTTATTATTGTCCATTTGGCAGTATTTCCATTTTATGTTTGAAATGTTTGAATATTCAGATCCATGAATCGAAGCTGAATTCAGGGTAAATTTTCATGTTCAACAATATGGTACAAGGCAAACAGTTTTCGGGTATCTTTGATTTTTCTCAAATGCAAGTGGCATATGTAATAGTAGTAGTCAACCTCCAGTCGCAACAAGTAATTCACCAAGCTAGCGATTGAGGAATTCAAGCAAGCACATACCTTCTTTATCATGCTTGCTGGAGGACGCTATATCTGGGGCTTCAAGCGCATGTATTGGATCCGAGGCTTGTTTTCTTTTGTTATCCACATCTTACTTCCTTAGAACATGACTGTATGAAACCATTGACCACTTACATGAGTACTGACTCTTTGTAGCAGCCCAGACAATAATGACTCAATATAAACCTGAATTTTAGACATTTAAATGACACAATCAGCATCTTTCACAATAGAACAATACCAGCATACTTTAGATTTCTAGACACAGCACAATGCCTTCTCTTTTGGCACTGACATTCAGAGTTACCCATGCTTCTGTAGTAGATTCTGCTTATCTCTAGCATTACTACCCTACAGAGCTGTGCTCTAATTAAGTTCCAACTGTTCAATATCACCTGATTTCAGCTGGGTACATAGGCCTCTCAATGTCTCTAACAAGAATAATATTGATCTCTTTGTGGTAATAAGACTTCTTGTTTCCAATTTGTCTATGCTTTTTTGTTTTTTTAATCCTCACCGACGGCGCACTAGAATTGTGCTCCAGTGTACTACTTTAAAACATATAGGAGCTATCAAGAACGAGCAAGTCAAAAAATTATTATTAATCTGTTTCATGCATCAAAGCAAAAACTAATCTTGTGCATTTTTTTATTTTGTGAAACAATGGCTGTTGAAGAAACTTGCACTTTTGCAATCACGATGGTTTCAGTTGATAAAATTTTGTAGGCTGATGACTTGTACAGAGATAAATACGAAATAATCCTTGCTGAAAGGAAGGGGGAACAATTAATTAATGCATTAATTTTACTAGGAATTGATCGGGACTAAAAACAGGTTTGGAAAGTGTTCTGAATGCGCAGTTAAGTATTTCATCACAAGACTAACATCTATGAAACTGTTTGTTCAGTGGGATGCTTGCCAAGACAGAAATTGAAGTGTCTTGAGAAGCAGCAGGCCAAAATAAATGCTCTAGAAAAGGTAAATAAGCAGAAACGAACCTAGATCAGAAGCAACAGACTCGACAACGGTGGAAGCACTTCATCCGCCTCCAGCTGCACATCGAATGCATCTGCGCATATGGCTATGCAGGGATCTGTGTCTGTGGATGCTTGGAGGAAGGGTGGAGCTAGCTCCAGCGCCTCCTCGGGCTCTTCTCCGGCTGGAATGGACGAAGAGGGGCGAACAAGATCAGGGCATGCTGACCACGCTTGGAAATGGCGACATCAGCGGGTAGTAGGGAAAGGGCCAGCCGTCCCGGGAGCGCTACGAAGGCATGGAGGGGAAGAGCTTGCGGCACTAGCAGGGTGGCCCTCGCGCCGGCAGAGGGGAGAGCCCGGTCCTCCTGCCGGCAGCGGGGAGGCGATGGACGCGGCAGCCAGGGGATAACGTTTTACGCGGAGAGGAAGCTTTTTTTTTTTGGTGTGCGCGGGTGTGCGCGGAGAGGAAGCTTGAGAGTGGGGATTGTAAGAGCATCCCTACTCGTTGGCGCTCCCCACGCCCAAATCCAGCGAAATTTTCGTCCGGATTGGAGGAAGATTTGGCGTGGGAAGGAGTAGTTTCCCAGTCGTGTGCTTCCCAAGCGGCGTTTCTCGGGGAAAAAGAGGATGACTCGGGGAATCCGGACGAAAGAGGAGACACGTGGGCGTGGACGGTTGGTTTAGCTTCATCCGGAGTCCCCGGGAGACCCCCGGGAAACCGAGGATGGCATGGGGAGTCCGGACGAAAATAGGCTCAAATCCGGACCAAAACGAGGAACCGGGGGCCTGACTGGGCAGTTTTTCGCCGTCCGGATGAAAAAAAGTGGCCGTGGGGGGCTCTGTGGGGAGACGAGTGGAGATGCTCTAACTGATCGAGGAGAGAGAAGTGCTTCTCCCGTTGCGATTTTTTTATATTTTTGCAAGGATGTAAAACGTTATGTTAGGGAATTTCGGAAAAATAAATTATGTTAGGATTTTAGAATTTTGAAGGTCTACTTTGCTTCCAAATTGAAAAATAAGATTACTGATATTTATCTTCTCCAAATGATTATACCCCCAAGAGGATAGCGACATTCGGAGCTATCGTGCCGTCAGTTTTTGCTTGAAGCAACCGAACCTCCGCACTCCCACGTTGGTAGACGAAGATGAGGGACATCACATTTAAATGTATGGGTTGCGATAATTAAATCGGGTTGGAGGGTGTAATATTTTTTACCTCGTGATATGGGTGAACCGAATCATGCACACACACGTTTATAGTGTCCACCCATTAGACATATTTAAGTCGCATAGTGAATGAAAAATCCATAAAAAAGCAACTCAGTAAAAGATAAGTAAAAATTAAAATATATTATTTAATACGTGTGTTACACGTGCACGTTTACTAGTGCAGAGAAAGAACACTCTCGCTAGTTGCCTAAACGTACCTCTATAGCTTTGGCTGCTGGACCGAAATAAACCGTCTTTCCGTTGGCCATCAGGCAGAGGCCATGGAAGAGCTCGAACACCTCCGTGCTCGGCTGGTGGACGGCGGCGACGACCGTCATCCCACCTCTTTGGGCGATCCGGGCTATGCGGCTCATGACATGGTAGGACGCGGCGCTATCGAGCCCGCTTGTCGGCTCGTCGAGGAAGATGAGCGAGGGCGACGCCAGCAGCTCGATGCAGATGCTCACCCGCTTCCGCTGGCCGCCGCTGATGCCTTTGCTGACGCGGCCGCCGATCCGGGTGTCGGCTACCGCGGCGAGCCCCATCTGCTTGATAGCATCGTCGGCGCGCGACCGCTTCTCCGAAGGAGACATGGAGTCCGGCAGCTGGAGCTGCGCCGAGTAGCGCACGGCCTCCGCCACCGTCAGCGTCGTCATCAGCACGCTCTCTTGGGTCACGTATGCCTACAGTGATTACATGCATCAGTGCATCATGCATGCGTCTGGAGGTTAGAGAAATTATCTCTACTATTAAGAGCAAACTGGTGAATGCCTGGTGTCACATTTTCAGGATGGACAATAATACCCCCCACGTCTTTATCCTACCAAACAACTCAATCCTACTATTTCTCAACTAACACGTCTTTATCCTACCAAGAAAATCGGCCATAGCTTTGGTGTCACACGTCGAAGAAATTACAAAATATGCCACCGCAGACGCACTCTCCGCAAGCGCAGTTCTCCGGAATTCCCAGTTCTCCAGCCTGAGTATTAGGAACGATTGACTATCCTATCACCTCGCACGATTCTGTTAATTTGTTTCCTGTTGTTGGGCTTTTCCGTTCTTTTCTGAAACTACTCGCGTGATCTATGGAGTCCTTCCAAAAAAATACTTCTAATATTCTGTTCGTCCATCTTGATCTGCTCGCAAGAAGGCAACGCCGGTAACGACCAAGTACTGTCTCCCTGGTCCGGCGCACCACCGGATTACCTCGTCTCTGTATCGGTTCCTCGAACGACGGGGATGGTTCGGGACGAAGTTGGAGGATTCGCGCTAGGGTTTATGGGCGAGAGGAATGAGAAGATCGGCGTCGTCGCGTGATTCTGTCGCTGTTGGTTTGGGGATTTAGTTTTTGGGTGGAGAGAGAAAGAGCAGCAGTAGTAGGTGAGTCTGGGAAGAAGAGCCTAACCAAGGGACGGCAATGGCCTCGACCAAGGACGGGAGAGGCATATTCAGGTGAGTTTCTCTACGATTCGTCCTCTGCTCTTCATTGTATTTTCTCTTTGATAATTAGATTTATTCCTTTTTGTGCCCAACTGCCGGTCTAACCTCATCAAATTGGACTCAATATTTGTAGGATCTGCCGGCAGTGATAAAGATGCTTGATCGAGGATGGGGGCGTAGGGGCGCTGTAGTAGGGTGAGATCAAGCACCATCCACCTACATGGAGAGATGGGATCGGCTTGTGCAACTGAGAAGTGAGGACAGAGGAATGGCGGCGTTGCTACAGATAAACTGGGTGGTTACTTTTTCGGAGGGGGAGTCAACCCTGCAGTAATGATGATGAGCCTGCAAGCTCTCTGCTAACTCTAGAATTTTTGTTTATTTCTTTGGTGATTTCTCTTTGTTACTGACCATTGTGATTGTTATGTTTTCGTAGGTCATAAACAATTATTACGACAAATTGGTTCATTTTGCAGAGTTCACATCCTGCCATGACAGATTGTTTAGTTATTTCACCTCTTTCAAAAGAATTTATCGCTAATGATATTATGATAATGCAGCTTATTCCAGTCAGAGGCGTTGTAGTCTCTACCTCTCATGAAGTCCATTACAAGCATGGATGGATCAAACTGTTAATATGTAATCCATGGACTTTCAGGTGAAGAAAAGGAGCCTACACGTTGGGTGTTCTCCTTCAGTACTTGGAGGTTTCACCGATGCATCCAGTTAAACTGAACAATGTCATGTCTATGTACCACTTACGTATATCAGATTTTGAACCACCTCTTGTTGTTCAGTTAAAAGTCTTGCACAAGTATACTGTACTATTTGCATGCAGTGGTTGTTGTTTCTTATTCTCTGATCATTACTGCGCCGAAAACTTTTCAGGTAGGAAAGTTGTTGCTCATTGTTTTTGGTGACGTAAAAATACTTTAAGTGTTTGTACCATGGGTTCAGAACTTTTACCCAGTACTAATTTTCGTTTGATTAATGTGTCTCCCTCCCTCCTGCTGCAATTTCGGTTACATTTGACATCCTCAAAGTATGTCTATGATGATGAATTATATCTGCTGAGAGCCGGTACTAAGAGCTCCTTGGAGTCTTAGAATTTTAACAAGAGATCACATCTTTGTTCTTCAATAATAGTTCTGACATTCTTTAGCACAATCTGTTTATTATCTTCTTCATTTTTGTACCACTTCCTCATTATTTTCAGGTCCTACTATTTGAGTAAATCAAGCCCAATCATCAATGTTTGGGCAGTGACTTAGTGTTGGAGTGTGCCGGATTGGCAAACTTGACAGGATACAAGGGGCAAATGTGTTACTTGTGTGAGAACAGAACAGTTCTAGATCCTTTATAAAGCAGTCCCCCTACTGTCTTGCATATCTTTTAGCTACCAAAGTGTCATATATTCGTGGTGTTGAATTGTAACAAAGTACATATTACTAGCAACAAAACTATGTGTTTGGAGCCATTCTTTATTGAGAACAAATTTGAGTTTATCAATCATTTTACTTTACTCCTCCCTCCGTCCTATAATACAAAATGTTATTACATATTATGGGATAGAGGGAGTCGATAGATTTTAATTTCACATCAATGTTTAAATAAGTTTGAAGTGACTTATGTTTGTATTAACTACGCCTGGGTTTGGCCTAATTAAGAAAAAGTTTGTGTGCCCAATTTTTGTGCCGATTCTAATTGACCAATAGAAACATGTAAACGGATACCATCCCATCCACTTCATATCTTTCTAACCAAATAAAACACAAAACACCATCCTCCAAAACTTGGACCATCCATCCCCTCCGTTTTAATAATTCCAGCCAAACGGACGCTTAAATCAACTACTATTCAAACATGAATTTGCATTTGTACATATTTTTTTTTACATGATCTAGATCACTTAAGATTTAGATTTTTGTGGTATGATAAAAACAAGTATTCATCATGTGGTAAATTTCTATAAGAAGGAAAAAAAGATATATTGGTCTCTCAGCTATTAGTTGAGTGTATATTCTCTATTCAAAGGATCAAACCCTCCACAGGTTCTAGCAAGAAGTTAAACCTGTTAAAAAAATTCCTATGTTTTTATGGTGCCTCACATGTATGAGTTACATCAACTCTATTTTATTATTAAGTGTTTTACATGTCACACTTACTAGCATGTGTGTTACGTGATTTGAATTATGATGGTATCAACTGCTGCGTTTGTTGTTCCGTGGCAACGCACGGGCATTCTGCTAGTTAGGCAGTAACACGCAAACAATCCACGGTATGGGCAGCTTACGGAGGTGCCAAATGCAAGCTTCTCACGCCGACCGTTGATCATGATGTCTCCTCTCCCTTTCATGCTCGGCCCAAGTCGTCCTGTTTAAGCTGTTGAATATAAATACACTGTCTAGTCTCTTTTCATCAGTTCGGACTTTTGGTTCAATTGGCTAGTGCAGCAATCTTTCATAAGCATGTATTCAGCCAAGATACTACTACGCCTATAGATGAAGTGTAAGTACCCACAAAAAAAAGTGTAAGTACGGCCGGCGCTGACACAGATACTGAGTATTAAGTACCCATGTGGAAGAGCAGAAAATACAGAGCAAAATGCAATAGTAATAGGAAATGTTCTCACTGGACCAATTTTTATTTCCAAGTTGATAATCCTTTTAATTAAACAAATGATAATCATGGGAGTTCTTTTGTATACTTAAAAAAAGCATTCAATTTGCTTCTCATTAGACTGAGAAACACCAAGGTTTTGGTTACCGGACAAATTATCGTGGTTACCGACTTACCGCCCGTTAACCCGTTTTACCGACCCCTCCTGGGTAATGTTCTTACTGGCTGAAAATTTTCGGAATGGTTCAAACCGTGAAACGTACATAAAACCTTATACCACTTATATATATCTAACCGAGGATCCTAGATTCCTAGTACATCCTAAAAAGATATGATTTGGATGAAGTAGCTACTAGGACCAACAAAGATATGAATGCCTTCTAGCAAAGAAAATGAAAGATATCAAAATCCAAGCAGTAAAGGGAATATTTGTATTTCTAGGTTGGCAATTATGGCTTGATTGGCACATTTGAACTGTTTTGTGCAATTTAATGATTAGAAAGGTCGGAATGTCTATTTCTAGGTGGATTAAATATTTTATTTTCTAAATCGACAAACTTGGCCACTGATTATTTATTTTGAAACAAATAATACTCACATATTTTAGAAATTATGTTCAAGATTACATTTAAAACTATCAAATTCTGAAGGTTAAAATATTTTCTGGATGCATTTGTTTAACCATCTTGGTTTCTAGGGGATATTTTTAACGGAAAAATCTGGTCTGACCTGATCTGATTACATCCCTGTATAAAAGGAGTGAGAAATACAATCATGCATGCTACGGGGCTCATATATTTTCAAAATCATGCCAGCTGATCCCTTCCCCACATTCACGCTTATCTCTATTCTCCAAATAATGGTTGCACCAACATACGCAATTGGACTAGCTTAATACCTTGTGCGTTATTAATATAAAAATTGTACATGGAAACATTGTTTACCTTGGTTTAATATAGATCCTTATGTCGGGGACAATGCGCTTATGTGATGTTTGAACATGTTACAACAAAAGCACATGGTTTCCTCTCTATTTCTCTCTATATCGATCGAAATCCTAATAAAATAAGCATACAAATATTTATAGACTCCTTCCCCAAAATAAGATGCGTACGATTATATCTAGACATGTTTTTAATGTACGTAGATATGTCTGTATCCAGAAAAAAGTTAAGCAAATTATTTGAAAACGAAGGAAATGCATAAAAAAAAACTTAGCTATGGGGAAACTGCTGAAAGAACGTGCCCCTACACTATAAAATTGTTGGGTGGTTTTAGAAAATATTATTATTTGTGCATGTGATTAGCTTTGATTTGCCTCCATCGCCACAGTTTACATGTATCATGTCTCGTAGCTTCAAAGAGAAAACTGGCATGTCCATACTTGTTATATGCTCTATACCTTGACATGAAATCAATCAAATAAAATAATAAAATAATTGGGAATTAAAAAACATATTAATAGACATGGATGCTGCTCTATTTTGTAGTATACGTGGAGAAACAATGCAAATGCGGCTATTTGTGTGTAGGACTAGTAGTAAGAAACTAAAAATAGTACTTTCTTCATCCTAAAATGTAATGCATCCTTAAATTTTGCTGGTTAGCAATTTATAACTTTGACTATAATTTATGATTATAATATATTTTTCAAAATTTGTAGGAAAAAATATGAAATAAAAGATATTTGCAATATGAATGTAACGATACCATTTATATATTCTGAATCCATATACTTTGGGACGCAATTTTTTGGCACATGGGGTAAACTCCAAAATTTGTGATAATTTCAAATATTGGAAAAAATTCCAAACCTCCTAGAAACAAAAGAAGATCAAGTATTGTACTTGTATAGAAATGTTTGGGCTCGAAATGGTTCCAATGGTATCCATGCTTGTTTGATTTTGTCATCATGGATACCATCGGAATCATTTCGAGTTCGAATATTTTTGTACGAGTATAATACTTTATCATGTTTGGTTTCCAAAGGATTCGACTTTTTTTGCCCTTTTTTAACTACTATTTTTTTTGCACCCATGAGCATGGATGTATTTTCCTATAATTTGATACATATATTAAAGTATAATTAATGCACCAAAAAAGTGGAAAAATATTTTGGAACGATGGAGTATTAGTTAGCAGGCATGCATCCTTGGCTGACCCCTACTAATAACCAAATAATAAGTGTGCTCATCTGACCCCGAACCCATCACCATCGACATATAACTACTACTCACCATCTCGATTCTTCCAAGCTACACTATGGCGTCCTCAAGTTCATCCTGTGTATGTTGTCCAGGTGCAGGACAACTCGACACACCCCCTTTCTGCCTGGTAAAAATGAATCTCAACCCCCTCCGCACGGTAAGTGCCTGCGTGATATACTGCTCGCCGAACTTATCAAACATCGCGTTCATTAATTTACTAGCTTGCACACTCCACCCAGCGCACAGTACAAAATCATGCATGTCAGCATAAACTGTTTCCTTTTTTATTTGCGAAGTGTGTAAGTTAACCAAAGTTGAACATGTGAAGCTAATTTCGAGCCTTTAGGGGGAGGAGAAGCTATACCAGCTAGGGCATCAAGCAGAGTAGTTTTGCCACAGCCCGAAGGACCCATGAGAGCCAGCACTTCGCCGGGGCGCGCGTACCCGCTAAGCCCGTCGAGGATCACAACATGGCCCTTTCTCCCGTTCGTGGCCGTCACTGATAGATCCTCCCACGTGAGAAATACCTCCGACACGCGAGACTCCTCTCTCCAGTCGCCAGCTACCCCATTGGCCGGCGAAGGCGTCGATGGCTCGGAGCTACGACGTGGGAAGAAGATGGGGCTTAACTGGCACGACGACCAGCTGCGCCATGAAGTCACGATGGTGCTCGACGTCGACCGGATTGGCCTGGACGGGCTCGGCGTAGGAGCCCAGCGAGGCAGTGGTGACGCTGCCATATATACTCTCTAGTTGCTTTTGTGTTGTAGTTTTGCGAGTGTCTACCAGCGCCTTATATAGGAGTCTAAAGTTTGTGGTGACGATGTGTAGAATGCTCCTGTCTCCTAGCTAGCTAGTGAACTGTGTATCAAGTCATATATGTGGCCAAATTGCGTGGGATGTGTCTCTTTTACGGCCAGATGTTCTTCTTAGAGGGTTTATTTCCTTTTTTCTTTTTGCTGCCATTGGCATAAGTAGCATTTTATTAAGTTAGGTTTTCATTTTGGAAATATGAGGGTGACTTAGCATTACGTAACACTACATTGTGGAATTGTGTGGGCGGAAACGATAGCCCGTTAGGGCTTCGTGTTACGTGTTATGTATCGTAGGAAAAACCCCTACGATGATGTATATACATGAACGTATATATACGAGCGGAGTACTACTCCATGTTGTATATTATACATGGGATATTACAAAGGTTAACACCCCCTTAATCTAAACCTGGGGAGAGGTTGAGATTACGACTGAAAGCATCTAAACTCTTAACAGGAAGAGCTTTTGTAAAACCATCTGCAAGCTGATACTTGCTAGATATGAACCTGATATCAAGTAACTTGTTCGCAACTCTTTCACGTACAAAGTGAAAATCAATCTCAATATGTTTTATCCTGGCATGAAAAACAGGGTTAGCAGACAAATAGGTTGCACCTAAATTATCACACCATAAGCATGGTTTTTCTCTCAGTGTAACACCAAGCTCATGAAGCAAAGCTTTAACCCATATCAATTCAGCAGTAGCATTGGCCATAGCTTTGTATTCGGATCAGTGCTTGAACTTGAAACAATATTCTGGCACTCCATGAAATCAACTTAGGACCAAAGAAAATTGCAAATCCTCCAGTGGATTTTATGTCATCAGGACAGCTAGCCCAATCTGCATCAGAGAAAACATTAAGCAACAAAGACGGTGAGCGCTTAAAGGTAAGC
>NC_061514.1:329873364-329903289 GCF_022539505.1 Lolium rigidum | reverse complement strand
CTTTCGAGTCCCCTTGATGTATCTCACAAGGCGTTTTACAGCTGTCTAGTGTAAGGTTGTAGGAGCATGCAAAACCTGACAAACTTTGTTAACTGAAAAATATATGTCTGGCCTTGTGAGTGTCAAATATTGAAGAGCACCAACAACACTTCTATATTGTGTACTATCATCAGGACCAAGTGGATCACCTTGAACCGATGACAATGGTTCACTCGCGGAGAGAGGGGTAGGCGTGGATGCACATCTCGTCATACCAAGCTTTTCAAGAACTTCAGTAGCATGTTTTTCTTCAGTGAGACATAAACCATTATGAACTTTTTTACCTCAATTCCAGGAAAGAAGTATAGAGGGCCCAAATCCTTGAGAGTAAAATCACTTCTGAGATCCTGAAGAAGTGCACAGACAGCTTCATCTCTTGAACTTCTAACTATAATATCATCAACATAGATTAGCACATATATGGTAACACCAAACTTGTTGTAAAGAAATAATGAAGTATCTGCCTTAGAGGGAATAAAACCAAGATCATGTAGTATGATACCGAGCCTGGCAAATCATGCACGTGGGGCCTGTTTGAGACCATAAAGAGCCTTGTCAAGCTTGCATATGAAGTGTGGAGTGTGAGGATCTTCAAAACCTGAAGGTTGTTTCATGTAGACATCGTCTTCCAGAATGCCTTGAAGGAACACGTTCTTGACATCTAGCTACCGCAAACTCCAGCCACGGGACATATCAACAGTGAGAACAAGTCTGATGGTTGCTGCCTTAGCCACTAGGCTGAAGGTGTCTTCATAGTCAATGACATATATTTGCTTGAATCCTTTTGCAACTAAGCGTGCTTTATACCTGTCCACAATGCCATCAACATTTTTCTTGACATGATAGACCCATTTGCAATCAATAAGATTACATGTAGAACTAGGTGGAACAAGGTGCCATGTGATGTGGGTATTACCCTTCGGGTACCCGACATTGGTCTACCTCCTTTGGCCTAACATGGAGCCCATGAGCATTGCCATGATTCAAGGTGGGCCCGTACATCAGTTACAACAAAGAAAGACTTACAAGAAGACGGATTCTTGACGAACAAGGCAAGAAGACGTCAATAATGGAAAGGATATGTTAGATCTTGATGTAACCTAGTCGAGTTCGGACAGGACTCTCGGGACCTGGCCTCCTATATAAAGGCCAGGAGAGGGCCTGCCGAAGGACACTTACGCAAGCAGCACAATCTAGCATACACCAACCCTAGAAACCTTGCCTCCCGGCGAGATCACCATAGTAGTCTATTGTCTTCCCCAATGTAACCTATTTTACTCGATAAATCAAAATCAGACAGGAAGGAGTAAGGGTTTTACCTCATCGAGGGCCCCGAACCTGGGTAAATCTCGCTCCCTATTCGTTTGGTATTCGATGTCTCGTGTTAACCTGCATGATTCCGTCAACTCTAAGTCCCACATGGTGGGCATTTCCGAGGATCTCCCACATCACGATGTCTTGTTCTCCATCAGTGCATTATACTCATCATGCATTGCTTGACGCCAGCGAGAATCCTCAAGAGCTTCAGCAAGAGTGCTAGGTTCACTTGAAGCAATGAACATACCATATCGAATAGTATCGTCAATGTATGTTTTTGGTTTTCTTATACCTCTTTGTAGTCGTGTCCGAGGTACCAATGTTGGGGGCATAGGAGGTGGAAGGGAGGTGTGGTAGCATGCATCACTTCCTCCTCTGAGTCCATGCTAGAAGCCAACTTGGTGGAGGACAGCGTGGTCGTTGTTGGAGTAGATGGCGCCGTGCGTGACACATGGGATGCGGAGCGGCGACAAGGGGACGGCGTCGGGGACGCGGAGTGGGAGTGCCCAGCCGTGCACCCACGCCCAGGTGGGGACCGCGCTAACGGCGAGGAGGCGCATGGCACCTGCCGGTTGGGCGCACGCTGCGAGGCGCGGGCGGGAGAATCCTCCTCGGGATCGGCGCATGTCCGGTCAGCCGGATCAACCTCGGATCTGGTGTCAAGTTCGTCTTGTTCTGCATCAGTCTGAGACTCATTTGCTTCATTTTCTGTATCATTTTCATCAGAATTTTCAACGTGTGTTATTCCAAATCATCACGAGCACATGTATCAAGAACATGTGGAGCTTGCTGAGGAACATTAGTAACATTAGGCACCACAGGCAATGACATATAGTCATCAATATGTGCATCCCCATCAGTAGATGATGTATCTGTAGGCAAGAGAAGAATGTCCTACTTAAGACGTCTACCAGCGTTGGGATTGAGGGATGCAAAGGGAAAATTTTGTTCATCAAAGACAACATCTCTAGAGATATAGACACAACCTACGGAGGGATCAAGGCACTTGACTCCTTTGTGATGTGGAAGATATCCAAGGAACACACATCTAGTGGATCGAAACGCAAGCTTTCTTTTGTTGTAGGGGCGCAGGTTGAGCCAACAAGCATGTAGAGGATGACAACTTTATTGTGCTGAAAACTTGCTCGAAATACCCGGTAGAGAATGGCACTACTGGGTAGAGAGCACCATAACAAGGGCCTTTAAACATAATTCTTCTGGTGTCTTGATCCTTAATCAAAAAGAAGTAAGGGTGAAACTCGATAAAGACATTGTTATCAAGGGCAAGTTTATGAATAGATAGCAAATTCTTAAATGCACTAGGAACATGAAGAATATTTTTAAGATGCAAAGAACTACTAGGGGTATGCAATATTGAATGACCAATGTGCCTGATGTGCATACCATTGTTGTTTGTAGTGTGCACGCGGTCACGTCCTTGCTACTTGCCATGCGTTGAGAGTTTGTTCAGAGCTCCAGTGATGTGATCGGTGGCACCGGTGTCAGAGTACCAGTTGGTGTCGATCCCATAGGCAGCAGCATGCACCGTCTTGTCATTGCGGTCACCGTCATCAGAGTCATCTTTGTATCGCCACCAACGGTCACTGGCATGATGACCATAGATGGTGCATATATGGCAGCAAATGTCAATGAAGGGAGTGGGAGCACGGAACAGGAATGCGGCACCCCTTGCCACTTCCATCACGCCCGCGGGAGTCATCACGGCGCGGCTCGGTGCGGCGCCAATCTCGTCGTGGCCTGATGACCCATAAGTATAGGGGATCACAACAGTCTTTGAGAGAAGTAAAACCCAAATTTATTGATTCGACACAACGGGAGACAAAGAATACTTATAAGCTTTAACAACAGAGTTATCAATTCAGCTGCACCTGGAAAAGCATTAGTAACAGGGGTGATGTGAAAGCAGCAGTAATATGAGAGCAGTGGCAATAATAATAACACATCAGCA
Organism: Lolium rigidum; assembly: GCF_022539505.1. Lineage (NCBI taxonomy): Eukaryota > Viridiplantae > Streptophyta > Magnoliopsida > Poales > Poaceae > Lolium > Lolium rigidum. Next base: position 329,899,964 of record NC_061514.1, on the reverse strand, counting down.
GTAGCAGTAACACAGAGGCAATGGCACCAGAAAAAAATTCCAGTGTGTAGTTGATTGTAGTGCAATGATGATGACAGATGGACCGGGATTCCCAGCTATCTACACTAGTGGTAACTCTCCAAATAACATGTGTTGGGTGAACAAATCACAGTTGGACAATTGATAATTGTGAGGGCATGACAATGCATGCTATGATAAGATAAAGTTTACTGTAGTATTTAATTGGGCATTACAACATAATACATAGACCGTAATCCAACTGCATCTATGACTAATAATCCACTTTCAGGTTATCATCCGAACCCCTTCTAGAATTAAGTTGCAAGCAACAGATTATCGCATTAAGCACTAGTGTAAAGTAAACAATAGAATTATCCTTAGACAAAACATTGTGTTTTCTCCCTAGTAGCAACAACACATCTACAATCTTATAAGTTATTGTCACTCTTCGAGATTACTAGAGGCATGAACCCACTATCGAGCATAAATACTCCCTCTTGAAGATACATGCAACTACTTGATCAACGTAACTACAAGTACCGAATAGCATGCAAGATCTTAAATAACAGTAGTATGATAATATGATGAACAATCTGATCACAATTCCACAATTTATCGGATCCCAACAAACTCAACACCGATTACATCATATGGATCTCAATCATGTAAGGCAGCTCATGAGATAATTGTATTGAAGTACATGGGAGAGAGAGTACCAACTAGCTACAGCCGAGAACCCGTAGTCTAGGGCTGCGCCAAGGGCTGGTGTGGCCTCCCTGGTGCCCTCCTCCATCTCTGCTCTGGACTCCGTCTTCGTGTCGGGAAAAATAGGAGGTTTGGCTTTTTTTCGTCCAATTCCGAGAATATTTCCTGTACAACTTTTCTGAAATACAAAAACAGAAAAAACAGGAACTGACACTGTGGCATCTTGTCAATAGGTTAGTTCCAGAAAATGCATAAAAGTGCCACGAAGTGTAGACAAAACATATAGAAATTGGTGTAAAATAAGCATGGAACATCAAAAATTATAGATACGTTTGCAACATATCAACATCCCCAAGCTTAACTCATGCTCGTCCTCGAGTAGGTAAGTGATAACAAAAATAATTTTTGAGGTGACATGAATCCAACACAATCTTGATCAAGTTATTGTAAAAGCGTTGTGAGCTGGGATCAAAGTACTCTAAACATATGCATGATAGATATAATTCTAACAATAGAACTTAGCAACTATGTTATAACATGAAAAGTAACTCAAACAAATGATCATGAATAATAGTGCACTGAAAGCAACTGTTTGTTTATGAGCATAGAGAAAACATAGCAAAGTGGTACTTAGCTTGTCCTTTATCAAGTAGCAAACCATAAATGCGAGGACGCCTTTAAAGTTCAAAGGGTGACTGGATACATGTAATTTGAGAATAAGCAATATCATAATCATGAAACAATTAATAATAAATTTTGGGACTATGCACATTATACTTAGAATGACAACTATGCTCTCCTAATTGGTGCATAAAGCAAGAAGATGAAGACTCAACATAAAAGTAAAAGAAAGGCCCTGCGCAGAGGGAAGCAAGATTACTCATGTACTAGAGCTTTTTATTTCGAATACAATAGAGGAGTTGAAAATATATTTTGAGAGGTATATATGTCTATATCAACGAATGGCATCAAATGATCTATCATCCTTTCATATAGTTACCTCAGGAGAGGCTCCCATGTAGTTCTCCATTTGCACACCCTTATTTAGGATCTCTCATGTACATAATGTGCGGAGCTTTATTTGTTTATTTTATATTTTGTGTGGGCTGGGCACCCAGTTGCCTTGCTCTTTTTGCAATATTCAGGACCAGCACATTATTCATGCTAGTCACGAAATGAAGTCATGAAGAGACAATAAACCATTCAATATTTCCTCATGAGATAAAACAAAACACAAAACATGTAGTAATGTTTGAAGGTTTAAAGGTAGCACACAAGCAATTCACTTTGGAGTGGTGGTGAAATACCACATATAGGTATGTATGGTGGACACAATTGGAAACTTTGGTTTTTGGTAGTTGGATGCACGAGTAGAGCTCATACTCAGTACAGGCGAAGGCTAGCAAAAGACTGGGAGCGACCAACTAAGAAAACAATAATGGTCATAATCATGCATAGCGATAAAACATTATGAATCAAAGCATACAGTGATATTACAAGTCAAAAACTAAATGATCATAGAAGCTTTAGGTGACTGGTTTGTAGTCATAACATGATGTAAACATGTGCCAAGTCAACCCAATAAAGCATCAAAGGAGAATACCATAATATTATGTTGGGCTTTCTATTTTCGTGCCCTCGGGTCCTTAGTTGTACTCAGTTTTCCCCAGCTCCTTAGTTTTTCCTCAGTTTTTCCCAAGACCTTGTCTGAAACCCGCAGAAGGATCTCGGACGGAGGATTCCCGTTTAGTTGATGTTGGTTGGTGCTGGCAAGTGGGGCCGCTGTTGGTGCCCCGCAGTGGACACGTCTTCACTTATCCAGATCATCATGGGACCCACAACTTGTCCACGTTAGCGCGTCGGACCCACAACTTACCCAGGTGACTGTTGCAAAATGGGAGCCCGAGCCAGCCCCGCGCCCGTGCCCGTGCCATTGCTTCCCCTTTCTTTCCCCGCGCCCCATTGTTCTTCTTCTCCGCCAGCGGCAGCCCTTCTCCGGCAGGCGGGTGATGTCTAGTTTCTCGTCGACCTCCCGTTCTTCATGGCCGCAGTATGGACCCGTGCCTTTCACAAGATGCCCTGATTGCCCACGCCAGCAGCCTCTGAAGCGGTCGATCTGTAAGACGGACGAGAACGGCAACTGTGGACGTGAGTTCCTTGCATGCGAGAGCTTGCCATATAGAGATGGGGATAAGGTTAGATCTCGCTCCAATTTCTCTGTTTTCTCTCGATTTTCTTGTTATCCCCTCGAATTTGGGATTTAGAGTTCACGTTGTTGTTTTTAGATCCTGAAGAAATGCAGGCATTTTGAGTGGATCGATGTGTACGTTCAGAGGCTTCAATTGCAGGAATCAATTGGCGCTATTGGGCAGCGCAATTTGGGAGGGGGGACTTGCTGTAGAGAATGCGGTGGAGAGAGGAGCCGTTCCGATTATGCCTAATGCTCCCAATGCAGGACTGTTGGAAGTGAAGGGAGAACTGGAGAAAATGAACAAGCAGTTAAGGCAGCTGATCGAGTTGAAGAAGCAAGCTAATCTGATGGCTGGTTGTTTTTTTCTGTTGTATAATTGCGATCGGATTCTTATCATTGCTCACCAGGCGCTACAAGTTGTTACAAGGGATACCTTGTTACGGATCCATTATTCAGTTACATGTACTTGTAGTTGTTTTCATAGTTAGTGTGTGCATTCACCGAAATTACCAACTATATTGGAATGCTAAAGAAAGTTGATAATTGTTAGAGGGGTGACAAATAATCTATTCACCGAAATCCCCCAAATATGCCAAAACTATATCCCCTAAAATAAAAGGAAAGCGAAAGATAGTTGATAATTGTTAGAGGGGTGACAATAATGCATTCACCGAAATCCGCAAATATGTATGCCTCATGTGTATACCAAAATTATACCACTTTTTGGCCGTTTCAAATTACCAAAACTATATCCCAAAATATATCCCCTAAAAGAAAAGGAAATCGAAAGATAGTTGATAATTGTTAGAGGGGTGACAATAATGCATTCACCAAAATCCGCAAATATGTATGCCTCATGTTTATACCAAAATTATACCACTTTTGGGCCGTTTCAAATTACCAAAACTATATCCCAAACTATATCCCCTAAAAGAAAAGGAAAGCGAAAGATAGTTGATAATTGTTAGAGGGGTGATAATAATGCATTCACCGAAATCCGCAAATATGTATTCCTCATGTTTATACCAAAATTATACCACTTTTGGGCCGTTTCAAATTACCAAAACTATATCCCAAACTATATCCCCTAAAAGAAAAGGAAAGCGAAAGATAGTTGATAATTGTTAGAGGGGTGACAATAATGCATTCACCTAAATCCGCAAATATGTATGCCTCATGTTTATACCAAAATTATACCACTTTTGGGCCGTTTCAAATTACCAAAACTATATCCCCTAAAAAAAAGGAAAGCGAAAGATAGTTGATAATTGTTAGAGGGGTGACAATAATGCATTCACCGAAATCCGCAAATATGCATGCCTCATGTTTATACCAAAATTATACCACTTTTGGGCCGTTTCAAATTGCCAAAACTATATCCCAAAATATATCCCCTAAAAGAAAAGGAAAGCGAAAGATAGTTGATAATTGTTAGAGGGGTGGCAATAATGCATTCACCAAAATCCGCAAATATGTATGCCTCATGTTTATACCAAAATTATACCACTTTTGGGCCGTCTCAAATTACCAAAACTATATCCCAAACTATATTCCCTAAAAGAAAAGGAAAGCTAAAGATAGTTGATAATTGTTAGAGGGGTGACAATAATGCATCCACCGACAGAGAGAGAGAGAGGGGTGGCCACGAAGAGAGAGAGGGGTGGACACGAAGAGAGAGAGAGAGGGGTGGCCACGAAGAGACGGGGAGGGGTATACTGCCCGTTAGATAAGTTGATCAACGGTTCGTGGAGTCGATCCGTGTGACAAGGACTCAACCAATCAAGATAACTTTGGGCTTCTGAGAGCATTTGTGACAGAACTTGAGGGCAAAACTGAGTAGTACTAAGAATCCAAGGGCACATAAATAGTAAATAGACTAAGGGATTCAAACAAAAGAATTACAAAATGAAAAATGCGTGTTTTGTACAATATAATTCATATTGGGCTACATCAAATTATTTTCAATTCAAATATACATGAGTGTGACAATTATGGCATCATTTAGACAAACTATATTTTTGGGGAAGATGTTTTGCAAAGGGGTTTGAGTGGAAAACCATGCATCTTCATAGCTACACTAGTGATTCTGAGAATTGGAAATTTGTGGTAAAACTTGATTTATATATGTTTGTTAAGGTTTTCTAGGTGGAAGGTTGCGTAGGAAGCCTCCATGAGTAGGTACCACTATGTTTTTATTTTTTTGGATTTTTTTGCGCATGAAATGACTCAATTAGATATGTTAATATCATTTGTTGACTCTCTGTTGACCAGCTACTTGAGGGTAAAACTGAGTATATTGCACTTGCCAGTCTAAGTACTCGACAGGAAAACTGAGTACAGATAAAATTTCTATATAAGGCACGAGGTTATAACTAAGTACACCAAACGTCCCAGGGTTAGACTCGTGTCGCGGTGCACGCTGCAGCCGTGCATAGCGGACGCGTGTTGCGGTACACGCCACCTTTGTCTTTATAGAGCCCTTTTCTCTCCCTCGACGCACGTTCTCACTGCAACCGCCTCTCCTGTCCCATCATCTTCTCCACAACCGAAGAAAAAACCCCGAAGAAAACCGCCGGCGATGGACAAGAATGAGATGCCCATTGTCGGTGCATCAGCCGCCGGCGCATCGTCCACTGCCCCCGTCCAGGCCCCTGTCACTGCTTCCAACGTAGCAGCCGGCGCATCAGCCACCGAAGCATCGGCCGCCGCCACCGTCCAGGCCCCCGTCGCTTGGAACCCGTACGAACCAATGTCGTACGTCGCGCCGAAGAACCCCTACGACACCAGCATCGTCGATGACGAGCCGGAGGTAACCCTTTGTTCCCTTGTTCTTATGCCATTTCAATCCTTTTGTGTTAGATCTAGCGTAATTAGGGTTCGTCTGTTCCTAGTTCAATCCATTTGTGTTAGATCTTGCGTTATTAGGGTGCGTATGTTCCTAGTTCAATCCTTTTGTGTTAGATCTTGCGTTATTAGTGTTTGTGATTTGCTTTTGTTTAAGATTTGTGCCGGTGATGATGAATATTTGGGCACAAATTGATTTAGGGTTTGGTCAGTAAACAATTGGTGTGTACAAATTTTTTGTGCATGATCTTTGGTTTAGTGACTCAAATCCTGGATATAAGTGTGTCCAATGTAACTGAGGCTACCTCTTTTTTTCGAGCTCATATTATCATGCATGATCTTTGTTCACTCTCTGTTCCATCATCGTTGCAATTGACTCCGTGTTTTTTGCACGATCTTTGGTGCTACGTGATAGGTGCAGAGCAGCGACGTCGACAGCGACGATGACTCCTTCCACACCAAGACTCATCACGTCCTCAGGAGGCTGCAGTCCGGCCATTACGATGGCCCCTTTGCTCGAGGCATTTACAAGTGCCCCTTCTGCAACAGGAAGCTCCGTGCCACCGACTTCAACTGCCTGGTGAACCATGTTGAATCTATTGGCAGATGCGGCGCTAGAGTTGGAACGACCGTGAACGTGCATGTGTTCATGGCCAAACACAAAGCACTTGGGATTCACCTGCGCAACCTACAAGCGAGTCACAGGCGCTACCTAGAGGCGTTGAACATGCCTACTGCACTCTCTATATGTGACTGCTCTATCTGTAGAGCAGCTTAAATTCATGTAAAATGTTGCTTATGTTGTAGGGTTCTATCGGTACTACTGTTGGATCTGTCGTGAATATATCTATGCTATGTTGGCTGCTGTATGCAGCTTATCCTATATTTTCTCTGGATTTGTGCCCTAGATTTCCTACCTGATTGGGTAAAAACGAAGGCATAAAGAAATGAATGGCGTTAAAAAACAGAAGGAGAAGATGCTCTAGATTTGCTACCAATTTGGGCTATCAAATATAAATAAGATCGAGCGAGAGAGAGGAAAAAGGTACATTGAAAACTGCTAATATGGGCGAAAGAGACAGAAACCAATTGTGCCCACGTCCCGGACCCACACGGCTCCACACGCTACGGCCACACAAACATGGTCTCGTCCTGTCCCACACAGTTCCTTCCTACCAGCCCCACACGACGCGGCCCCATAAACGACACGACCCCACTCGTCAGCATGGAACGGTCAACTTAACGGATTCCTTCCGTCCGAGCTCCTTTGTGGGTTTCAGACAAGGTCTTGGGGAAAACTGAGGAAAAACTAAGGAGCTGGGGAAAACTGGGCACAACTAAGGACCCGAGGGCACGAAAATAGAAAGCCCTATTATGTTTTGTATGATGGAAACAACACATGATTCTTTCAATGGCACATTATGCACTCTCAACTATTTGAGACAAGCCATGCTAAAAAAATAACTACTAAGCAAATAATAAGAATAAAATCCAACATGACATGCCAAAGTCTATGCCACAGTCTAGAAAAGTTTCCTTTTGCATCACTATAAGCATGCAATATTTTACTCGTCTCCAGCACCAATCAATTTATTTGAAACAAATCTCATAGCTAATAATAAAATAAGACTAGAGAGATAATAATACATAAATGAAGAAAACTAACAAGCTCTTAACAAAATATGAGTGGAAAACCAAGAGCTAAACGCAGTACTAGCAAACTAGAACACTCGCAGAACAACAAGAGCGAAAACTAGAGTGTTCTATGCAATTAAAATGGAGTGTGTCATTCTCCAAAACAAATATGCTGGGATACAACCATATGCTATAGAAAACAAAATAGAATAAAACTAAAAACAAAAATAAAGACTCTCCAAAAACAACACATAACATATGAAGCAATAAAAATATAGCGTCTAGAAAGATGACTTGGTGCTTTGTTGATGAAGAGGGGATGCCTTGGGCATCCCCAAGCTTCGACGCTTGTACCTCTTGGATATTTCTTGGGGTGACATGGTCATCCCCAAGCTTGATCTTTTATCCATACTTCATCTCATTACATCATTCTTCTCTCCCTACACTTGAAAACTTCCTTCATACAAAACTTAACACAATTCTTATTAGCAGCATTAGTGCAATAAAAATAATAAATCCACTTGGGTTCAGTTCTAACATATATCAAACATCCATTAAAATATTAGCTGCTGTAGCAAATTCTTTAAATAGCTCTTTCCTCAAAAGAACTAAAAAAGAAAGAGATTAAGAGGCAAATACAAATAGTGGCAGAAATCTGTCCAAACAGAACAATAGGTAAAAGATCAATTTTTTCAAAATCTTCTGTTGCTCAGATGAAAAGTGCTCAACTAATGAAAGTTAGATAATAACATGGGGCATATGCTCAAACATTGGAAGCTCAATATTAAGTTCTGGCTAGGAATACGAATGTTTTTGGTGACACCACATAATCTGTTTTAGGACAGCAACTTTCCCAAATCTTACTTTCTTCCTATTAGAGTCTAATCTTGGCATAAAAAGAAATAAAAAGGGTAAGGAGTATATTAAAGAGGTAACAAATTCCAATACTCAACAAAATAAAAATTACAGAAATAAATAATGGGTTGTCTCCCATAAGCGCTTTTCTTTAATGCCTTTTAGGTAGGCTTGATAGTTTTAATGATGCAGTCATGAAAATAGAAAATGAAACAAAAAGGGAATCAAGAAGAAAATTCAAAACACATTTAAGTCTAACCCACTTCCTATGCATAGGAATCTTCTAAACAAATAAATTGCACAAAGAGCAAAGTGACAAGCATAGGAAGATAAAACAAGAGTAACTTCAAAACTTTCAGCATATAGAGAGGTGTTTTAGTACCATAAAAACTTCTACAATCATATTCTAATCTCTCATAGTAATTTTCCGTAGCATCATAAATAAACTCAACAATATAACTATCACATAAAGCATGCTTTTCATGATTTACAAACACATAATTTTTATCAAGCTCAAAAATAGTCGGATTAAAACATTCAAACCCACTTTTAACAATTTTATAACAAGATGGTTGATCATTCTCAAGAGGTATGGGGCTCCAAGATAAAGTCAAGACCCCTCCAAACTCATTTTCAATAGTAGTACAATTAATATTATCAACCAATGTAGGACCATCATATAGAGCTTTATCATAAACATTTTCCAAGCAAAAGTCTTTAGTACCATGCATTTCAAAGTTAGGCACATATAAAGGATTATCATAAGATTTATAAAAATAGCATGAATTATCATAGATAACAGGCTTATAATTATTATCACAAGTTTTACTTTTAGTAAATATTTCAAGAGAATCCACAGGAACATAACATTCATCCTCCTTTGGTAAGCATGGAGGACAATCAAATAGTGTAAGAGATAAAGAGTTACTCTCATTAGAAGGTAGGCATGGGTAGCTAATCCATTATTCCTCCTTTTGTTCATCACTCTCCTCCTCTTTTTCATCTAATGAGCTTTCAGGTTCAGCAATTTCTTCTTTCGCATGTTCCTGCAAATTTTGGATACATTCTTGTGCATGACTGAGTCTCTCTTTATAATTAGTGATATATAAATTATTGCCGAAATTTTCTATGCAGTAATAAAGGGTAGAAGAGAGCATATCTTTAATTTTATTACAAGCAACACATGTTTCATAATTTTTAGACATGAAGGATTCTATTTCAGAAGCTCCCATAAATAATACAAATTGTTCTACTTCTTCAAATCCAAGATGAATATAGTTATTAAAATGATAGTTCACAATTAAAACTTCTTTACTAAAGCCACATTGGAATTTAAGATGTTTAGTATCCTATTCAGAGCAACAATTTATATTATGGCGTTTAAGCAAAATTTCAGCAATTTGATTTAACTTTTTTTAACATGCCTCTCATGACTTTACCCTTATATGATTCTCTATACTTTATAAATAGTTCCATAGAGGTTCTAGCATGTTCTTCCATAACAACTGTTTTTTAGATTTTCAGTTTTCTAAATTCTTATGGATTTTCGGGTATATAAGAAAATAGAGAAGACAAAAATAAACTAGACAAAAGTAAACTAAACAAAACACAACTAAACAGGAATAAATTAAGCACAAATAAACTAGACAAGACAAAATAAAATAAAACAGAAAGATAGGTAAAGTGTACATCCCAGGTGAACTTATGAGTAGAGCTATGCATCCCCGGCAATGCGCCAGAAAATAGTCTTGATGACCCACAAGTATAGGGGATCGCAACAGTCTTCGAGGAAAGTAAAACTAAATTTATTGATTCGACACAAGGGATGACAAAGAATACTTATAAACCTTAACAGCGGAGTTGTCAATTCAGCTCCACCTGGAAAAGCGCTACTAACAAGGGTGATGTGAAAGGAGCAGTAATATGAAAGCAGTGACAATAGTAACACAGTAGCAGTAGCAGTAACACATAGGCAATGGCACCAGAAAATATTCCAGTGCGTAGTTGATTGTAGAGCAATGATGATGACAGAGGGACCGGGGTTCCCAGCTATCTACACTAGTGGTAACTCTCCAAATAACATGTGTTGGGTGAACAAATTACAGTTGGGCAATTGATAATTGTGAGGGCATGACAATGCATGCTATGATAAGATAAATTTTACTGTAGTATTAAATTGGGCATTACAACATAATACATAGACCGTAATCCAACTACGTCTATGACTAATAATCCACCTTCTGGGTATCATCCGAACCCCTTCCAGTATTAAGTTGCAAGCAACAGATTATCGCATTAAGTAATGTGTGCAAAGTAAACAATAGAATTATACTTAGACAAAACATTATTTTTCTCTCTAGTAGCAACCGCACATCTACAATCTTAGAAGTTATTGCCACTCTTAGAGATTACTAGAGGCATGAACCCACTATCGAGCATAAATACTCGCTCTTGGAGATACAACGAACTACTTGATCAAGGTAACTACAAGTACCAGAGAGCATGCAAGATCTTAAATAACAGTAGTATGATAATATGATGAACAAACTGATCACAATTCCGCAATTTATCGGATCCCAACAAACACAACACCGATTACATCATATGGATCTCAATCATGCAACGCAGCTCATGAGATCATTGTATTGAAGTACATGGGAGAGAGAGTACCAACTAGCTACAGCCGAGAACCCGTAGTCCAGGGGGGACTACTCACTAACCATCATGGAGTCGAAGCGGAGGCAGTGGAGTCGATGGATATGGCTCCGAGGGTCAATCCCCGTTCCAGCAGGGTGCCAGAACAGGAAAATCTGACCCCCGAAACTTGTCTGGACGATGGCGGCGGCGACGGAGCTTTTCATGGATGGAGGCTGGCATTTTTAGGGTTTTTGCGTCGAAGGCAATATATAGGCGGAAGGGCGAGGTCGGTGGGCGCTAGGAGACCCCACGCTACCCCATGGCATGGCCAGGGGGCCGCGCCAAGGGCTGGCGTGGCCTCCCTGGTGCCCTCCTCCGTCTCTACTCTGGACTCCGTCATCGTGTCGGGAAAAATAGGAGGTTTGGCTTTTATTTCGTCCAATTCCGAGAATATTTCATGTACAACTTTTCTGAAATAAAAGACAGCAAAAACAGGAACTGACACTATGGCATCTTATCAATAGGTTAGTTCCGGAATATGCATAAAAGTGCCACGAAGTATAGACAAAACATATAGAAATTGGTGTAAAACACGCATGGAGCATCAAAAACTATAGATACGTTTGCAACGTATCATGGCCCATCACGGCGTGGCTCATCGCGGTGCCGGTTGTCACGGTGTGGTTTTTCTCGACGCTTGTCATCACGGTGGGGCTAATCACGACGCGTATCATCACGGTGTGGCTCATCACGGTGCCTATCATCACGGCGCCAGTCATCATCACGATGTCGCTAATCGCGTCGGCAATCATCATCATTGCGTGGCTCGTCGCGACGCTTGTCATCTCGTCGGATGAGATTTGCCGACGATACAAAAGGGCCAATGATGAGCGTAGATTGCACACCGTTGGGGAATGATACATCTCAAACGTATCTATAATTTCTTATGTTCCATGCTAGTTAAATGACAATACTCACATGTTTTATATACACTTTACATCATTTTTATGCATTTTCTGGCACTAACCAATTAACAAGATGCCGAAGCGCCAATTCCTGTTTTCTGATGTTTTTGGTTTCAGAAATCCTACACAGGAAATATTCTCGGAATTGGACGAAACAAAAGCCCACGGTCTTATTTTGCACGGAGCCTTCCAGAAGTCCGAAGAGGAGACGAAGAGGGGCGACGAGGCGGCCACACCCTAGGGGGCGCGGCCCCACCCCTGGGCGCGCCGCCCTATGGGGTGGGCCCCTCGAGCGTCCCCTGACTCTGCCCCTTCGCCTATATATTCTCACCGTCGCGAAAACCCTATTACCGAGAGCCACGATACGAGAAAAGTTCCAAAGACGCCGCCGCCGCCAATCCCATCTCGGGGGATTCAGGAGATCGCCTCCGGCACCCTGCCGGAGAGGGGAATCATCACCGGAGGGCTCTACATCATCATGCCCGCCTCCGGAGTGATGCGTGAGTAGTTCATCCTTGGACTATGGGTCCATAGCAGCAGCTAGATGGTTGTCTTCTCCTCTTGTGCTATCATCTTTAGATCTTGTGAGCTGCCTATCATGATCAAGATCATCTATTTGTAATGCTACATGTTGTGTTTGTTGGGATCCGATGAATATGGAATACTATGTCAAGTTGATTAATTGATCTATCATATATGTGTTGTTTATGTTCTTGCATGCTCTCCGTTGCTAGTAGAGGCTCGGCCAAGTTGATACTTGTGACTCCAAGAGGGAGTATTTATGCTCGATAGTGGGTTCATGCCTCCATTGAATGCAGGACAGTGACGGAAAGTTCTAAGGTTATGGATGTGCTTGTTGCCACTAGGGATAAAACATCGATGCTTTGTCTAAGGATATTTGTGTTGATTATATTACGCACAGTACTTAATGCAATTGTTCGTTGTTTGCAACTTAATATCGGAAGGGGTGCGGATGCTAACTCGGAGGTGGACTTTTTAGGTATAGATGCATGCTTGGATAGCGGTCTATGTTCTTTGTCGTAATGCCCTAAGTAAATTTCATAGTAGTCATCATGATATGTATGTGCATTGTTATGCCCTCTCTATTTGTCAATTGCCCAACTGTAATTTGTTCACCCAACATGCTGTTTATCTTATTGGAGAGACACCACTAGTGAACTTTGGACCCTGGTCCATTCTTTTACATCTGAAATACAATCTACTGCAATCTCGTTCTCCGTTGTTCTTCGCAAACAAACATCATTCTCCACACCATACGTTTAATCCTTTGTTTACAGCAAGCCGGTGAGATTGACAACCTCACTTGTTAAGTTGGGGAAAAGTATTGTGATTGTGTTGTGCAGGTTCCACGTTGGCGTCGGAATCCCGGTGTTGCGCCGCACTACACTCCTCCACCAACAACCTTCACGTGGCCTTCATCTCCTACTGGTTCGATAACCTTGGTTTCTTTCTGAGGGAAAAGTTACTGCTGTGCGCATCACACCTTCCTCTTGGGGTTCCCAACGGACGTGTGCATCACGCGCCATTGATGCGTGCAATTAACACACGTCCGTTGGGAACACCAAGAGGAAGGTGTGATGCAGACAGTAGCAAGTTTTCCCTCAGAAAGAAACCAAGGTTTATCGAACCAGGAGGAGCCAAGAAGCACGTTGAAGGTTGATGGCGGCAAAGTGTAGTGCGGCGCAACACCAGGGATTCCGGCACCAACGTGGAACCTGCACAACACAACCAAAGTACTTTTCCCCAACGTAACAGTGAGGTTGTCAATCTCACCGGCTTGCTGTGAACAAAGGATTAACAGTATTGTGTGGAAGATGATTGTTTGCGAAAAATAGTGAAGAACAAGTATTGCAGTAGATTGTATTTCAGATGTAAAGAATAGGGCCGGGGTCCACAGTTCACTAGTGGTGTCTCTCCCATAAGATAAATAGCATGTTGGGTGAACATATTACAGTTGGGCAATTGACAAATAAAGAAGGCATAACAATGCACATACATATATCATGATGAGTACTATGAGATTTAATCAGGGCATTACGACAAAGTACATAGACCGCCATCCAAGATGCATCTATGCCTAAAAAGTCCACTTCGAGTTATCATCCGAACCCCTTCCGGTATTAAGTTGCAAGCAACGAGACAATTGCATTAAGTATGGTGCGTAATGTAATCAACACAAATATCCTTAGACAAATCATCGATGTTTTATCCCTAGTGGCAACAGCACATCCACAACCTTAGAACTTCCGTCACTGTCCCGAATTCAATGGAGGCATGAACCCACTATCGAGCATAAATACTCCCTCTTGGAGTTACAAGTATCAACTTGGCCAGAGCCTCTACTAGCAATGGAGAGCATGCAAGAACATAAACAACTCATATATGATAGATTGATAATCAACTTGACATAGTATTCAATATTCATCGGATCCCAACAAACACAACATGTAGCATTACAAATAGATGATCTTGATCATGATAGGCAGCTCACAAGATCTAACATGATAGCACAATTAGGAGAAGACGACCATCTAGCTACTGCTATGGACCCATAGTCCAGGCGTGAACTACTCACACATCGATCCGGAGGCGATCATGGCGATGAAGAGACCTCCGGGAGATGATTCCCCTCTCCGGCAGGGTGCCGGAGGCAATCTCCTGAATCCCCCGAGATGGGATTGGCGGAGGCGGCGTCTCTGGAAGGTTTTCCGTATCGTGGCTCTCGGTACTGGGGGTTTCGCGATGAAGACTTTAAGTAGGCGGAAGGGCAGGTCAGGGGGCCACACGAGGGCCCCACACAACAGGCCGGCGCGGCCAAGGCTTGGGCCGCGCCACCCTAGCGTGTGGCCGCCTCATGGCCCCACTTCTTATCCTCTTCGGTCTTCTGGAAGCTTCGTGTGAAAATAGGACCCTGGGCGTTGATTTCGTCCAATTCCGAGAATATTTCCTTACTAAGATTTCTGAAACCAAAAACAGCAGAAAACAAGAATCGGCTCTTCGGTATCTCGTCAATAGGTTAGTGCCGGAAAATGCATAATAATGACATACAATGTGTATAAAACATGTGAGTATCATCATAAAAGTAGCATGGAACATATTTGGGACGTATCAAGCATCCCCAAGCTTAGTTCCTACTCGCCCTCGAGTAGGTAAACGATAACAAAGATAATTTCTGAAGTGACATGCTATCATAATCTTGATCATACTATTGTAAGCATATGAGATGAATGCAGCGATTCGAAGCAATGATGAAGATAATGAGTAAACAACTGAATCATATAGCAAAGACTTTTCATGAATAGTACTTTCAAGACAAGCATTAATAAGACTTGCATAAGAGTTACTCTTAAAGCAATAAGTTCGAAGTAAAGGAATTGAAGCAACACAAAGGAAGATATAAGTTTCAGCGGTTGCTTTCAACTTCAACATGTATATCTCATGGATAATTGTCAACACAAAGTAATATAACAAGTGCAATAGGTAAACATGTAAGAATCAATGCACGCAGTTTACACAAGTGTTTGCTTCTAGGATAGAAAGAAGTAGGTAAACTGACTCAACAATAAAGTAGAAGAATGGCCCTTCGCAGAGGGAAGCATGGATTACTATTTTTGTGCTAGAGCTTTTCATTTTGAAAACAAGAAACAATTTTGTCAACGGTAGTAATAAATCATATGTGTTATGTATAAGATATCCTATAAGTTGCAAGCCTCATGCATTGTATACTAATAGTGCTCGCACCTTGTCCTAATTAGCTTGGATTAACACGGATTATCATTGCATAGAATATGTTTCAACCAAGTGTCACAAAGGGGTACCTCTATGCCGCCTGTACAAAGGTCTAAGGAGAAAGTTCGCATTGGATTTCTCGCTTTTGATTATTCTCAACTTAGACATCCATACTGGGACAACATAGACAACAGATAATGGACTCCTCTTTTAATGCTTAAGCATTCAACAACAGTTAATATTCTCATAAGAGATTGAGGATTTGTGTCCAAACTGAAACTTCCACCATGAATCATGGCTTTAGTTAGCGGCCCAATGTTCTTCTCTAACAGTATGCATACTCAAACCATTTGATCATGAAAATCGCTCTTACTTCAGACAAGACGAACATGCATAGCAACTCACATGATATTCAACAAAGGTAAAAGTTGATGGCGTCCCCAGAAACATGGTTAACGCTCAACAAGCAACTTATTAAGAAATAAGACACATAAGTACATATTCTTCACCACAATAGTTTTTAAGGCTATTTGTCCCATGAGCTATATATTGTAAAGACAAAGAATAGAAGTTTTAAAGGTAGCACTCAAGTAATGTACTTTGGAATGGCGGAGAAATACCATGTGGTAGGTAGGTATGGTGGACACAAATGGCACAGTTTTTGGCTCAAGGATTTGGATGCACGAGAAGAATCCCTCTCAATACAAGGCTAGGCTAGCAAGGTTGTTTGAAGCAAACTCAAGTATGAAATGGTGCAGCAAGACTCACATATAAACATATTGTAACTATTATAAGACTTTACATTGTCTCCTTGTTGTTCAAACACCTTAACCAGAAAATATCTAGACTTAGAGAGACCAATCATGCAAACCAAATTTTAACATGCTCTATGTAGTTCTTCATTAATAGGTGCAAGGTACATGATGCAAGAGCTTAAACATGATCTATATGAGCACAACAATTGCCAAGTATCGCATTATTCAAGACATTATACCATTTACATATGCGGCATTTTCCGTTTCCAACCATATAACAATGAATGAAATAGTCCAACCTTCGCAATGAACATTAAGAATAAAGCTAAGAACACATGTGTTCATACGAAACAGCGGAGCGTGTCTCTCTCCCAAACAAAGAATGCTAGGATCCGATCTTATTCAAACAAAACAAAAATAAAAACAAACAGACGCTCCAAGCAAAGCACATAAGATGTGACGGAATAAAAATATAGTTTCACTAGAGGAACCTGATAATGTTGTCGATAAAGAAGGGGATGCCTTGGGCATCCCCAAGCTTAGACGCTTGAGTCTTCTTGAAATATGCAGGGATGAACCACGGGGGCATCCCCAAGCTTAGACTTTTCACTCTTCTTGATCATATTGTATCATCCTCCTCTCTTGACCCTTGAAAACTTCCTCCACACCAAACTCGAAACAAACTCATTAGAGGGTTAGTGTATAATTGAAAATTCATATATTCAGAGGTGACATAATCATTCTTAACACTTCTGGACATTGCACAAAGCTACTGAAAGTTAATGGAACAAAGAAATCCATCAAACATAGCAAAACAGGCAATGCGAAATAAAAGGCAGAATCTGTCAAAACAGAACAGTCCGTAAAGACGAATTTTCCAGGGGCACTAGACTTGCTCAGATGAAAATGCTCAAATTGAATGAAAGTTGCGTACATATCTGAGGATCACGCACGTAAATTTGCATATTTTTCTGAGTTACCTACCGAGAACCCTGCCCAGATTCGTGACATCAAGAAATCTGTTTCTGCGCAGTAATCCAAATCTAGTATTGACTTTACTACCAAAGACTTTACTTGGCACAACAATGCAATAAAATAAAGATAAGGAGAGGTTGGTACAGTAGTAACAACTTCCAAGACTCAAATATAAAACAAAGGTACTGTAGTAAAATCATGGGTTGTCTCCCATAAGCGCTTTTCTTTAACGTCTTTCAGCTAGGCGCAGAAAGTGTGAATCAAGTGTTATCAAGAGATGAAGCATCGACAGAGGAGTTTGAAGTTTTCTCAACTATACATGTTATCTTATCTATGTAAGTTTCAGAGGCTCCTTTTTCATTATTCTTAGGCTTGCTATTCTCATCAAACAAATTTTCAGGAACAAGCTAACCATAGTTATTTTCTAGAGCTTCATGCATTCCTAGGAGCTTGCTAGGTATCGGTACTTTAATCTCCCCTCCATCATTAACATTATTAGTGTACTTTATTCTATCAATGTCCATCTTTTCAAGGGTACTAGCAAAGTTGGTACAAGAGCCAAGCATCTTATATTTAATAAAGACCTTTCTAGCCTCTCTTGCTACACCACCAAATTCTTTAAGAAGGGTTTCTAAAACAAAATCTTTTTTTCTCCTTCTTCCATATCACCGAGTGTAAGAAACATATGTTGAATTATAGGATTGAGATTAACAAACTTAGTTTCCAACATGTGTACTAAAGAAGCAACAGCAATTTCATAAGTAGGAGCAAGTTCTACCAGGTGTCTATCTTCAAAATCTTCAACTGTACTAACATGAGTGAAAAAATCTTCTATATTATCTCTTCCAATTATAGACCCTCGTCCTACCGGTATGTCTTTTAAAGTGTACTTAGGAGGAAACATGATGAAATAAACAAAAGGTAAATAAAGTAAATGCAAGTAACTAATTTTTTTGTGTTTTTGATATAGAGAACAAGACAGTAAATAAAGTAAAGCTAGCAACTAATTTGTTTTTTGTGTTTTGTTTTAGTGCAGCAAACAAAGTAGTAAATAAAATAAAGCAAGACAAAAACAAAGTAAAGAGATTGGAAGTGGAGACTCCCCTTGCAGCGTGTCTTGATTTCCCCGGCAACGGCGCCGTGAAAAGAGCTTGATGCGTGCAATTAACACACGTCCGTTGGGAACCCCAAGAGGAAGGTGTGATGCAGATAGTAGCAAGTTTTCCCTCGAAAAGAAACCAAGGTTTATCGAACCGGGAGGAGCCAAGAAGCACGTTGAAGGTTGATGGCGGCGAAGTGTAGTGCGGCGCAACACCAGGGATTCCGGCGCCAACGTGGAACCTGCACAACACAACCAAAGTACTTTGCCCCAACGTAACAGTGAGGTTGTCAATCTCACCGGCTTGATGTGAACAAAGGATTAACCGTATTGTGTGGAAGATGATTGTTTGCGAAGAACAGTGAAGAACAAGTATTGCAGTAGATTGTATTTCAGATGTAAAGAATAGGACCGGGGTCCACAGTTCACTAGTGGTGTCTCTCCCATAAGATAAATAGCATGTTGGGTGAACAAATTACAGTTGGGCAATTGACAAATAAAGAAGGCATAACAATGCACATACATATATCATGATGAGTACTATGAGATTTAATCAGGGCATTACGACAAAGTACATAGACCGCCATCCAAGCATGCATCTATGCCTAAAAAGTCCACTTTCGGGTTATCATCCGAACCCCTTCCGGTATTAAGTTGCAAGCAACGAGACAATTGCATTAAGTATGGTGCGTAATGTAATCAACACAAATATCCTTAGACAAAGCATCGATGTTTTATCCCTAGTGGCAACAGAGACATCCACAACCTTAGAACTTTCTCGTCATCGTCCCGCATTTAATGGAGGCATGAACCCACTATCGAGCATAAATACTCCCTCTTGGAGTTACAAGTATCAACTTGGCCAGAGCCTCTACTAGCAACGGAGAGCATGCAAGAACATAAACAACTCATATATGATAGATTGATAATCAACTTGACATAGTATTCAATATTCATCGGATCCCAACAAACACAACATGTAGCATTACAAATAGATGATCTTGATCATGATAGGCAGCTCACAAGATCTAACATGATAGCACAATTAGGAGAAGACGACCATCTAGCTACTCGCTATGGACCCATAGTCCAGGGGTGAACTACTCACACATCGATCCGGAGGCGATCATGGCGATGAAGAGACCTCCGGGAGATGATTCCCCTCTCCGGCAGGGTGCTAGAGGCGATCTCCTGAATCCCCCGAGATGGGATTGGCGGCGGTGGCGTCTCTGGAAGGTTTTCTGTATCGTGGCTCTCGGTACTGGGGGTTTCGCGACGAAGACTTTAAGTAGGCGGAAGGGCAGGTCAGGGGGCCACACGAGGGCCCCACACAACAGGCCGGCGCGGCCAAGGCTTGGGTCGCGCCGCCCTAGCGTGTGGCCGCCTCGTGGCCCCACTTCTTATCCTCTTCGGTCTTCTGGAAGCTTCATGCGAAAATAGGACCCTGGGCGTTGATTTCGTCCAATTCCGAGAATATTTCCTTACTAGGATTTCTGAAACCAAAAACAGCAGAAAACGACAGAATCGGCTCTTCGGCATCTTGTCAATAGGTTAGTGCCGTAAAATGCATAATAATGACATATAATGTGTATAAAACATGTGAGTATCATCATAAAAGTAGCATGGAACATAAGAAATTATAGATACGTTTGGGACGTATCAGCCATCAAGACTGTTTTCTGGCGCCGTTGCCGGGGAGATCAAGACACGCTGCAAGGGGAATCTCTCACATCCAATCTCTTTACTTTGTTTATTGTCTTGGTTTATTTTATTTTCTGTCTTGTTTGCTTTCTTTATATCAAAAACACAAAAAAAAATAGTTACTTGTTTTACTTTATTTTAATTCGGTTTGCTTTATTACTGTTAAAATGAATACTCCTGAGAACACTAAGTTGTGTGACTTCACTAGTTAGGCTTAATGGAAAACAACAAAAAAATTAGAGATCTTTATGAATTTTATATTGAATTAGGACATGATGTGTTTGAAGAGAGAATTAAAAAACCCATGGAACTTTGTTTGCAAAATAGTTGTAGCAATGTTTTTAGCATGAATTCTTTGAACACTATTATTTTTAATGCTATGGAAAAGTCTAAACTTGGGGAAGCTGGTTGTGATATTTTTAGTCCCCCAAGCATGGAGGAGAAAATTTACGTTGATGATACTTTACCTCCTATATATGATGATTACAATGATGACTATCATATTTTCATCCCACCTACTGTTGAGGAGAAAATTAATTATGATTACAATATTCCTCCTATATATAATGATTATGGTGATGAGAATAATAATGATAGGTATCTTATTGAATTTTCTCCCACTACAATTAATAGTAATGACTATGCTTATGTGGAGAGTAATAAATTTTATGCATGTAGCTCATGATAAGAATGTTTCATGTGATAGTTATATTGTTGATTTCATCAATGATGCTACTGACAGTTATTATGAGAGAGGGAAACATGGTTATATGCATCTTAATAATATTAAGTTTCCCCTCTTTATGTTGAGAATCTTGAAGTTGCGCTTGTGTTGCCTTTCTATGCTTGTTGCTTTGTGCTTTCAGTACTTGTTCCCTTACAAGATTCCTTTTCATAGGAAGTGGGTTAGACTTAAAGTGTTTCTTATTTGCTTTTGACGCTCTCTTTTGCTTCAACTCTTATTTCTTGCGAGAGCATCATTAAAATTACTGAGCCCATCTTAATGGCTATAAAGAAAGCACTTCTTGGAAGATAACCCATGTTTTTATTTTTGCTACTGTTTTGTTGTGTCTTGGAAGTTGTTACTACTGTAGCAACCTCTTCTTATCATATTGTTGTGCCAAGTAAAGTCTTTGATAGTAAAGTTGATACTAGATTTGGATTCCTGCGCAGGAACAGATTTTTACCTGTCACGAATTTGAGTAGATCTCTCTGTAGGAAACTCGTAAAATGCTGAAAAAATTCATGCGTGATCCTCAGATATTTACGCAACTTTCATTCAATTTGAGCTTTTTCATCTGAGCCTGTTAAGTGCCTCGAAAAAATTCGTCTTTACGGGCTGTTCTGTTTTGATAGATTCTGCCTTTTATTTCGAATTGCCTCTTTTACTGTGTTGAGTGGATTTCTTTGTTCCATTAACTTTCAGTGGCCTTGGGTAATGTCCAGAAGTGTTAAGAATGATTGTGTCCTCTCTGAACATGTGAATTTTTCATTATGTATTGACCCTCTAATGAGATTGTTTTGAGTTTGGTGTGGAGGAAGTTTTCAAGGGTCAAGAGAGGAGGATGATATAATATGATCAAGAAGAGTGAAAAGTCTAAGCTTGGGGATGCCCCCGTGGTTCATCCCTGCATATTTCAAGAAGACTCAAGCATCTAAGCTTGGGGATGCCCAAGACATCCCCTTCTTCATCGACAACTTATCAGGTCACCTCTAGTGAAACTATATTTTTATTCCGTCACATCTTATGTGCTTTACTTGGAGCGTCTGTTTGTTTTTATTTTTATTTTTGTTTGAATAAAATCGGATCCTAGAATTTCTTGTGTTGGAGAAAGACACGCTCCGCTTTTTCATATGAACACTGATGTTCTTAGCTTTACTTTAATGTTCATGGCGGAGTTGAAAGCCGCTTCGTTGATTGCTATTTGGTTGGAAACAGAAAATGCTTCATGTGGTAAATGGTATATTGTCTTGAATAATTTGATACTTGGCAATTGTTTTGAGCTCTCATAGATCATGTTCAAGCTCTTGCATCATGTAGTTTAAACCTATTAGTGGAGAACTACCGTATAGCTTGTTGAAATTTGGATTGCATGATTGATCTCTCTAAAGTCTAGATATTTTCTGGTAAAAGTGTTTGAGCAACAAGGAGATAGTGTAGAGTCTTATAATGCTTGCAATATGTTCTTATGTAAGTTTTCTGTACCAGTTCATACTTGTGTTTGCTTCAAACAACCTTGCTAGCCAAAGCCTTGTACTGAGAGGAAATGCTTCTCGTGCATCCAAAAACCTTGAGCCAAAACTCATGCCATTTGTGTCCACCATAACTACCTACTATGTGGTATTTCTCTGCCATTCCAAGTAAATTGCTTGTGTGCTACCTTTAAAATTTCATTCCTTGTCTTTGCAATACATAGCTCATGGGAAAATAGCTTAAAAATATTGTGGTATTGAATATGTCGCTTATGTATCTTATTTCTTATAAGTTGTTTGTTGAGCGGTAACCATGTTTCTGGGGACGCCATCAACTTTTTACACCTTTGTTGAATATCATGTGAGTTGCTATGCATGTTCATCTTGTCTGAAGTAAGGGTGATTTATCATGATTAAATGGTTTGAGTATGCATATTGTTAGAGAAGAACATTGGGCCGCCAACCAAAGCCATGTATGATGGTGGAAGTTTCAGCTTGGACATTAATCCTCAATCTCTTATGAGAATATTATCTGTTGTTGAATGCTTAAGCATTAAAAAGAGGAGTCCATTATCTGTTTTCTATGTTATCCCGGTATGGATGTCCTCAAGCTGAGATCTATCAAAATCGAGAAATCAAATGCGATATATCTCCTTGGACCTTTGTACAGGTGGCATAGAGGTACCCCTTTGTGACACTTGGTTGAAACATATGTAATGCAATGATAATCCATGGAAATCCGAGCTAATTAGGACAAGGTGCGGGCACTATTGGTATTCGATGCATGAGGTTTGCAACTTATAGGAGGTCTTATGCATAACACATATGAATTATTACTATCGTTGACAAAATTGTTTCCATGTTTTCAAAATAAAAAGCTCTAGCACATGAGTAATCCATGCTTCCCTCTACGAAGGGCCTATCTTTTACTTTATGTTGAGTCAGTTTACCTACTTCTTTCTATCTTAGAAGCAAACACTTGTGTCAACTGTGTGCATTGATTCTTACATGTTTACCTATTGCACTTGTTATATTGCTTTATGTTGACAACTATCCATGAGATATACATGTTACAAGTTGAAAGCAATTTCTAAAACTTTAATCATCCTTTGTGTTGCTTCAAAACCTTCTATTAAGAATCTATTGCTTTATGAGTTAACTCTTATGCAAGACTTATTGATGCTTGTCTTGAAAGTACTATTCATGAAAAGTCTTTGCTATATGATTCAGTTGTTTAGTCATTATCTTTACCATTGCTTCGAATCACTTCATTCACTTCATATGCTTTACAATAGTATTGATCAAGATTGTGATAGTAGCATGTCACTTCAGAAATTATCCTTGTTATCGTTTACCTACTCGAGGGTGAGTAGGAACTAAGCTTGGGGATGCTTGATACGTCTCAAACGTATCTATAATTTCTTATGTTCCATGCTAGTTAAATGACAATACTCACATGTTTTATATACACTTTACATCATTTTTATGCATTTTCTGGAACTAACCTATTAACAAGATGCCGAAGCGCCAGTTCCTGTTTTCTGCTGTTTTTGCTTTCAGAAATCCTACACATGAAATATTCTCGGAATTGGACGAAACAAAAGCCCACGGTCTTATTTTGCACGGAGCCTTCCAGAAGTCCGAAGAGGAGACGAAGAGGGGCGACGAGGCGGCCACACCCTAGGGGGGCGCGGCCCCACCCCTGGGCGCGCCGCCCTATGGGGTGGGCCCCTCGAGCGTCCCCCGACTCTGCCCCTTCGCCTATATATTCTCACCGTCGCGAAAACCCTATTACCGAGAGCCACGATACGAGAAAAGTTCCAGAGACGCCGCCGCCGCCAATCCCATCTCGGGGGATTCAGGAGATCGCCTCCGGCACCCTGTCGGAAAGGGGAATCATCACCGGAGGGCTCTACATCATCATGCCCGCCTCCGGATTGATGCGTGAGTAGTTCATCCTTGGACTATGGGTCCATAGAAGTAGCTAGATGGTTATCTTCTCCTCTTGTGCTATCATGTTTAGATCTTGTGAGCTGCCTATCATGATCAAGATCATCTATTTGTAATGCTACATTTTGTGTTTGTTGGGATCCGATGAATATGGAATACTATGTCAAGTTGATTAATTGATCTATCATATATGTGTTGTTTATGTTCTTGCATGCTCTCCGTTGCTAGTAGAGGCTCGGCCAAGTTGATACTTGTGACTCCAAGAGGGAGTATTTATGCTCGATAGTGGGTTCATGCCTCCATTGAATCCGGGACAGGTGACGTGAAAGTTCTAAGGTTATGGATGTGCTGTTGCCACTAGGGATAAAACATCGATGCTTTGTCTAAGGATATTTGTGTTGATTACATTACGCACAGTACTTAATGCAATTGTCTCGTTGTTTGCAACTTAATACCGGAAGGGGTGCGGATGCTAACCCGAAGGTGGACTTTTTAGGCATAGATGCATGCTGGATAGCGGTCTATGTTCTTTGTCGTAATGCCCTAAGTAAATCTCATAGTAGTCATCATGATATGTATGTGCATTGTTATGCCCTCTCTATTTGTCAATTGCCCAACTGTAATTTGTTCACCCAACATGCTATTTATCTTATTGGAGAGACACCACTAGTGAACTATGGACCCCGGTCCATTCTTTTACATCTGAAATACAATCTACTGCAATCTCTGTTCTCTGTTGTTCTTCGCAAACAAACATCATTCTCCACACCATACGTTTAATCCTTTGTTTACGACAAGCCGGTGAGATTGACAACCTCATCGTTAAGTTGGGGCAAAGTATTGTGATTGTGTTGTGCAGGTTCCATGTTGGCGCCGGAATCCCGGTGTTGCGCCGCACTACACTCCTCCACCAACAACCTTCACGTGGCCTTCATCTCCTACTGGTTCGATAACCTTGGTTTCTTTCTGAGGGAAAACTTACTGCTGTGCGCATCACACCTTCCTCTTGGGGTTCCCAACGGACGTGTGCATCACGCGCCATCAGGGAACCCCAAGAGGAAGGTATATATGATGAGCACAACAGCAAGTTTTCCCTAGTTAAGAAACCAAGGTTTAATCGACCAGTAGGAGAAAGGCGTGACTTCTGAAGGTGTTGCTAGCTGACTATTGGCAGGGCGCACTACCGGCATCAGCAACAACGTGGAACCTGCACACAACAAAACCAAAATACTTTACCCCAACTTACAATGTGGTTTTCAATCTCACCGGCTTTGCTGAACACAAAGGATTAGACGTATCGAGTGGAAAGAGATGTTTGCAGTAATTAAAGAGAATAGTGCTTGCGAAAAGTAAACAGTGCAGAACTACAGTGGATGAATTTATCATTGTAAAGGAAAGGACCGGGGTCCACAGTTCACTAGAGGTGTCTCTCCATAAAGATAAATAGCATGCAAGGTGAACAAATTACAGCTGGGCAATTGATATAATACCGACCATACATGACAAGATGATTACTATGAGATTTGCTTGGGTATTACAACCTAATATATACATAGACTGTAATC
This sequence comes from Lolium rigidum, assembly GCF_022539505.1. Lineage (NCBI taxonomy): Eukaryota > Viridiplantae > Streptophyta > Magnoliopsida > Poales > Poaceae > Lolium > Lolium rigidum. The sequence goes on along the minus strand of NC_061514.1, from coordinate 329,874,144 downwards.
CAACTGCGTCTATGACTAATAATCCACCTTCTGGTTATCGTCCGAACCCCTTCCAGTATTAAGTTGCAAGCAACAGATTATCGCATTAAGCAATATGTGTAAAGTAAACAATAGAATTACCGTCGAATAAAATATTGTTTTTTCTCCCTAGTAGCAACAACACATCTACAATCTTAGAAGTTATTGTCACTCTTCCAGAAAACTAGAGGCATGAACCTACTATCGAGCATAAATACCCCCTCTTGGAGTCACAACCATCTACTTGGCCCGAGTATCTACTAGCAACGGAGAGCATACAAGATCACAAATAACATATGACAAGAATATATAATCAATCTCAACATAGTATTCAATATTCATCGGATCCCAGCAAACACAACATGTAGAATTACATAAGGATGATCTTGATCATGTAGGGCATCTCACAAGATCTAAACATGAGGCACAAATTGGAGAAGACAACCATCTAGCTACTGCTATGGACCCATAGTCCAGGGATGAACTACTCACACATCACGTTGGAGGTGGGCATGGCGATGTAGATGCCTCCGACGATGATTTCCCCCTCCGGCAGGGTGCCGGGAAGAGCTTCAGAACCCTCCCGAGATGGGTTCTGCAATGGCGACCGTGACGGAACTTTTCATGGATGGAGGCTCGGGGCCTCAGGTTTTTCCAAAGATCGTGAATAAATAGTCGGAGGGGCGATGTCGGTGGAGGCCAGGGTGGCCTACACCACCCCTAGGCGCGGGCCAGGGCCAGGCCGCGCCTAGGGCAGGTGTG
>NC_061514.1:329708434-329873264 GCF_022539505.1 Lolium rigidum | reverse complement strand
CTGGGCTGTCACGTTAATTCCGGACAGAGAGCCACATGTGTTTTTAGATGCTTATAGAGACAAAATATAAATGTATGTAACTTGTGTAGCTCAAGTTGGATTTCCAGTTTATTTGCTATGCCGAAATGGATTTCATCTTAGTTTCCTTTGTCTTATAGCATCAAGAATTGCTATCTGATGCAATGTATGTATTCTTAATCAACATGCAGGACCTGGTTCATGAATCAATGGAATTATCGGGGCAGATGACTGAACAACAACTCAATGGCTCAAGTAATATCTGTTGTGATGGAACGAAGATTTCCTCAAGTAGTGATAAATGCCAACAAAGGTCATCATCCCAGAGATCTCAGTGTATTGGTGACTCAGTTTTTGTTCATCTCACTGACAAATCAACTTATTTCTGTCCTTACCTTTTTGTGGCAGGCCAACTCTTCCAAGCAAGCCACAGCCAGCAGCTAACACTCAGAGAACCAATGCTTCCAGCAAAACAGCAGCAGGCAACAAGAAACCTGGAAAAAGGTCTATCTGGTACTTCCATCTTCTCGAAAAGTCGCGCCTTAGCAGCAAGGTATTCTCCCTAGCTAATCACTTTATTTGCAACAAATCTCTTCTCCTTCGAAGACTTACCGTGCTAATTAATCATGATCTCGTTGTGTTTTTGTCTTGGGATCTAGCCATGAAGTTCGCCAAGGAGTACCAGAAGCATATGACCAGCATGGAGGAAGATCTGCATGCTCTAGGGCTGGAGCGCATCAAAGAAATGATCAAGAAATACCTGCTCCCCACAGGGCCTCGGCGACGAGAGAGACGTCGCCGTCCCAGGAGGTAGCCAGTGCTCCGGGGCTAGCCTATATGGTAAATAGTCATGTTAACCTACTCGGGATTCTGTTGTCGCTTAGGTGTTGGCACAAGGAGCAGTCAAGAACTTGGTTGAACATTTTTCCCTTATTTTGGACAATCAAATCGGGGATGAACTCAACCTAAGTGGATCTTGGCATTGGATTCACATTTCATTTTGCGCCGAGTCATCTAAATCGGGCCGGAGGGAGTAGAAAAAGTACAGCTTGGTGGAGGAGAAGGAGGAGGTGGCCATGGAGGAATGGAAGTGGAAGACGTGCGTGTTCTCCATCACCTTGGGCATGCCGGTTGCCCTGCTGCTGATGGTCAACATGTGCTGGAGCGCCATTACCGCCGCCCTCGCGCTCGTCGTCCTCGACTTCAAGAATGTCCGATCATGCTCGAGAAGAAAACTAACCAATTGCTTCTGCTTCAGGTCTATATCTTTCTGTCTGCAGTTGAATTGAATTTAAGATTAGCCACACATGTGCAGATTTTACTCTTGTTTACATCATATTAGGAAGAAAAAGTTAGAATGTGTACTACAGCAGATTAAATTTTCCACTGTGCTCTTTCTGACACTAAAATCCACACTCCAATTACCAGTTGCATCTCATAATAGTTAAAAATTGATTGAAATCTTAACATATCGGTCTAACAAATGGTTAGTTGCAATCCCAGAGATGGTAGTTTGGTGGTGTTTATCTGTACCCTATTGTTGCTTACTGTGGCGTTGCTGCCAAACAAATTTCAGGTCTCATACCCACTGCTGCGGGGTGTTCATCACCGTCGACGGCTTCAATAAGACCGGCACTCCCAGCGCATTCTGGGAGTTCATGCCTTCATGGAGCCATATGCGCGCATCAACACGCTGACCGGGTAGTCATCCTTTTGTTGGGGATCCTTTTCCTCTCAAGCGTGGCGTCGCATATCCCTACTGGTTAGTTCTTGTCCCTCCCCATTGCTTAAAAAGCATACCCCACTGTAGCTCAGCTTGTCAGGTGATATAATTTAGCTTGGATTGGCTGTGTTATCAAGTCTGAAGCTATTATAGATTGGTACTTTGGTAGCAACACTGTCAGGTCCAGAACTTCTTTCGGACCGGCCAGTCGTTAGAAAGAACATTAACAGTTGAACATTTCTTTTCCAAGTCATAATTCATAATTCATGCGTGTCAATATATGCACCACTTATCTGACATACAGAATGCTCTGTATTTTGCTTCAGTCCTGCTACTCGGTGCGCGGGTGGCAGCCTTGGCAGCGCGATCTCCCCCCAGAGTGGAGACCAACATGTGGCTGCTCCTGGCCTAGGTGAGCTCGGTGGCTGGCAGCCTCTCACTCCTGGGCTCGGCGGCCAACCTAATCGTTGGGTCGAGGTAATTTTGCAACTTCCTTGTCTTGTGTTATTGCTGAAAACTTGTGCATGTTTTAAGATCACCCTGCGTTTTTTCTTGAGTGATCCAAGTCTTTGAAGGCCCTTGAGTTTATGGTTTTAACTAAGTTGTGGTTATCAGATCACCTAGTTGCTTCACAGTGCACATTTAGTTACTTTTAAGCATGTTCTGAGTTGCGGGACGCACTACATGTACGTAGTTGTTTCAGAGTGCACAATTAGTTGCTTTTTTTAGCATGTTCCAAGTTGCTGGACGCACAACATGTTATTTTACAGTGTGCATTTAGTTGCTTTTTAGCATGTTAAAAGTTTGTGCACACACTGTATGTAGCTGTTTTGCAGTGAATATGTAGTTGCTTTAACCAGGGATTAGTTGCTTGTCCCATTTTTATTTAGTTTCTTTTTTGTTCCCTCTTAAGTTGCCTTTTCATGCATTAGTTACAGGTGGAACTGACATTAGTGGAAGAACTGACATTTGTTGCAGGTCACCATATAGGATGAGTTGTAGTTTGAGGGTTATCCATATGGATGAGTTCAGCCCGACAACGCACAACTAGATTAATTGCGGGTAGAACTGACATTAGTTGCAGGCATCCTATAGGATGACTGATTTGCAGTTGAGGGGTATCCTATAGATGAGTTTAGCCCGACAACACGAAACTCGATTAGTTGTAGTCAGAACTGACATTAGTTGCAGGAAAAACCGACTTTAGTTGGAGGCATCCAATAGGATGAGTTGCACTTGAGGGGTATTTATGGATGAGTTTACCCCAACAACACTGAACTAGATTAGTTGCTTGCGGAATTGACATTAGTTGCAGGCATCCTATAGGATGAGTTGTAGTTGAGGGGTATTCTTACAGATGTGTTCAGATTGAGAAGACGGAACTACATTAGGTGCAGGCGGAACTGACATTAGTTGCTGGCAGAACTGACTTTAGTTGCAGACATCATATAAGATGAGTTGTAGTTGAGGGGTAGTCCTATAGATGTGTTCATATAAGAAGACGGAACTAGATTAGTTGCAGGCGGAACTGACATTAGTTGCTGGCAGAACTGACTTTAGTTGCAGGCATCATATAAGATGAGTTGTAGTTGCGGGGGTATTCTTATAGATGAGTTGAGACCGAAAAAGGTGAGAATTTCCAAGCCCTGGTAACCTGATTTGTAGCAGCACACAATGGGAATGGAGTTAAGAGTACTGATTCATGTGAAAACATGGACAATTGCTGAGAATATGAAGTAAATTTGGACTTATTGAACTGAATTGCTATGAACATTTGTGATTTAAGAAAAATGATGATATTGTGGTGGTTTAGTTTGAAATGTTATCCTCAGATATATAGGTTAATGCCTTTTGTAGTTATGCTGATGCGTTGTGCAATTCTCCTTGTTGTTATGTGTCCTTTATAGGTATTATGGGTTAAATCATATTTTTGATTAGCTGAAATCTGTAGGTGGTTTGTGGCATTGGTGTTATTTTATACATTACCTTCTGTCTTATTACAACCCCTTCTATTTTCTGAATTGTGGAGATGGCTAACATCGTTAGTTCATGATATGTAGGTTTGGGCCATACTTCTGTCAACCAATTATTGCTGGGCTAGGATAAAACGATCGGCCATTTATAGACTGCATTGGTGCCAAGTATGTATAAGGTCCCGTCTTCTCAATATTCCATTTGATTTGGATATGTCTGTGTGCTATGTTGCATCCAGATACTTCCAGTTCCATATACATGATTTCCAATGGGCATGTGTATGATACTGAAGAGTATTCTCTTTATCAGCTTTGGCTCAGTCATAATCCTCACACGTATTTAATCAGCGGTTAAGATGGATTATTTGTCAATTGCCATCCATTTGCTCCTTATTTCTATTAAATTACTCCACGAACTAAAAGATGGCAATGATAACTGTAAGATGTATGTAGAGTGCCTTCCCTGGAAAACATGGATATTAAACATTGAAGTTCATAAAACACCAAACTAGGGCATACAATGCACCAGGAACAAGTAAATGACTTAATATTGGCCTATATATTATAAGGCAAATGATTTGGAAGGGTTGTACTGTTTCAGGGCTGGCCAGGAGCCATACGTCCTGTCTTGTTAATGTAGATACTACCTCCGGTCTAAAATAAGTGTCTCATTTTGTCTAGATACGGATGTATCTAGACACATTTAGTTATAGACACATCCGTATCTAGAAAAAGTTGAGACACTTATTTTAACACGGAGGGAGTACATGCCAATATCCATTTCCATCTGATCTGTACTTTCCTGGGACTGTAGTGCTTCATGCCATGTCTCTTGTAACGTGATAATATTGATTCTTGTGAACCCTAATGCTGGCTTCTTATTTAGCCAATATCCATTTGGAGTATTATATATGTAGCAGGTAATCTGATCAAAAGTGCTTCCTTTATGCAGGGAACTGGCAAAGGATTCTGTTGTTTCCAGGCACTGCTTCGGATCATTACATGGTGCTCGTGAGTCCATGTATTAACCAGACATGGTTCGTTTACTTACTTGAGAACTGTGTGCATCACCATATGTGATATCATAAAGCTAATACCTTTTGTGGTTAGTAATTTCCGTTATCTGGTTTTGTACTGCAAATTTGACGATTTGTTCAAATTTTTGTTTGGTAAAGGAACCTGAAGAACTGTTTGAGATGATCTCGCAAGCATTGCTGTCTTCTGTTGACCGTGATTGCCTCATTGTGTAAGTTCCACATATCTCAAACTCCTACATATTACTATACCAAAAATATGCATGTGTCAAACTAAAGAACCTCAAGCACGAAAATGATTGTTTTTTCTGTTTTCGCTCCTACCTTCGAGACATGCCACTGAAAGCACATGTGCCTGTGTATGTACTTTGTTACAGCACACCTTTGCAAAAACTGATTGGAAGAATTTCATTTGATTGTCATGCGATCATTGCTCTTGTGCTTTCGTTTGACCTGATGATACCGCCTGCGAGTATATGACATCATATGCCCTCTATGATAGTTCGGACTGTTTGTTTCATGTTTTAAGGTTGCCACTCATAGCGAGTTAGCTATATCAGACCACTTAGGGTCATATACTTCCCTGCAAGTCAGTTCCTGAATTGTGGTAATATTGCTTTAGAGTAAGCCAACCTATTATGCATGTTTGACAAATAATGTGGGTACAAGAACGAAACATGCTGGGACATCTTAACTTTTTTTTGGATCACACCAAACCTACCATTTACTATATAGTAACCCCAGCCCCAGTATACCCATCACTTTCATTATGTCATTACGGCATAGGAAACAAATTCTCCCACACAAATGGCGATCTTCGGTAGCATCAGCCAATCACTTTCATTATGTCAACTTATAAAAGGCTAAAAAGAAGATGTTCTGTAATAGTCTGTGGAGTCACCTGACATGTACAACCATGCTCATCTACATAAAACTTACATTCCATTTTGATGTCTTGTTTGCCCATGGGAGAGCGGTGGAGAAAGGAGGAGGAGAAGGCTGGGTAGCTGCATCGCCTGTGAGCGCTAGAGGCCATGATGATCATGGCTTCGTTGCGACGGGATGATGTTTGTCCGGCCAGTTGAGCTCGACCTCATGGGCATAGTCGGCGGGGCGGTGCCTCTGGGTGTGCTCTGCTGGCGGTATCAGCGGAGGCCGAGCAGCTATTCCGGTGCCACTTCTGCCGGCACCAGTTCTACAGCGCTCGGTGGGCACCACAACGCGCCCCAGAGTGAGCGCACACTCGCAAGGCGCCACACGGCATGCCTCCGCCATCCACGGCGCAGCAACTAGCTTCTGTGCTGTTTTCATTCATCGGACCTCCAGAGGACGCCGGACGGCGGTGGTTTTGAGCAAGGACCAAGGGGGACGGCAGGTGGCGGTGGCCACTGTGGTGATGGAGATAAGGTGCTGCCAAAGCTTGACTTGACGCTGGAGCTGTAACATCAAGGAAGAAATCAGGCTTTGGGCTCAGGGCAGGTGCCTAGGGGTTAAGGGCATCTCCAACGTGGCGACCCATCCCGCGGGCATCCGGATGGGTCGAAACGGACAAAACCGCGGCCCAACGTGGCCACGCATCGCAAATGCGGATGGCCGCGGTATCCGGGACGACCCAAACCCGGCCCAAATCTGGGCTAGGTTTGCGTGGTCGCGGATGGCATGCGTCGTCCCGCGTGTCCGCCTGGTCCGCGTGTCTGGCCTACCTGTCGGTGTCCCAGTCCAATTAAATGTGGACTAGGGAGGGGGACTCCAATTCCACCACTCCACTCCGGCCGCACGAGCTCGACCTTCCGCGCCGCCATGGCCCCGAAGCGAGAGTTCGAGCCATCCGCCAACGACCACGAGGACGGTAGCAGCCGGCGAGCTGCACCGGCGGCTTTCGACATGGGGCCGTCGGCTCCCATCCGCGACCGGATCTACGTTATCGTAGCGGTGGCGCAGATGTTCTGGGAGGCCGGCGTCCCAATGCCGTGGGGCGACGTGCACCTCCCCCACGGCTAGCACCTGAGCCCATATCGGGTTCCGGTGCCGCCGATCCCGGGCTTCGATCGCGCCAGCGTCACGGAGTTCGGCGACGGCGCGTGCAACTGCCGGCGGACCTCTAGGAGGACCCCACCTACAACGACACAAGTCCGAACTGGGACTTGTGGTTTGAGGTGGAGCACGAAGCGCGCCGGTGCACGTGCTTCACCTCGGCGACGGCGAGGCCTCGCGTGCACGCCTGCTAGGAGGGCTGGCCGCCGCCCCGGCGGCCTTTACATCGACGAGCCCGCGGCGGCGCCAACGCAAGCGCCACAGGCCCAGCCTAAGGAGGACGACGACCCCGAGCTGCAGGCAGCGCTGGCGGCGTCCCGCCAGGTCAACGACCTCGAGGAGCTGGCCAAATGGCCGCACCTCGCCTCCACGTTGGAGAAGGCCAAGGAGGACGCCGAGGCGTGGGCGTTCCTCGCCATGGCGCGTCGGCAGGAGGAGGAGCGCCTAGCCGCGCTCCGGCACGAGGTGGAGCTGCAGGCCGCTGCGGCGGAGTAGCGGCAGAAGGAGGCGGCGCGGCTGGCACGCCTGCGCAGGCCGGCGAGCCCTCTGGACCAGCACTCCGCCTGGGAAAGGGCGCAGTGGTCGCCCTGGCCGGAGTCCCCGGTGCCCTCCGGCGTGTCCAGTCGGAACATCGCGTCGCCGCCGGGGGCGTCGATGACGACGGCGCTGATGACGAGTGCTACTGGGAGTAGGGTGGCGCACCGGCGGCCACCGCGTCCCAAACCTTGGACTAGGGTTTTTTTTAGTTTAAAGCTCATATAGGGCTTTCTTTTGTGTATAAATTGCCCAAAATAGGGCTAAGTTTAAATGAACTCTAGTTTAAATTAAATTAAATTTGTTTAAACTTGTAATCCGCCTCCTAGGAGGATGTAAACCTAACTCTATCTTTTTTTAAATAATAATGAAATAAAACGCAAAAGTCCTTTGCGGTTTCTTTGATGAGCATTTTTAATCCACAGCAAGAATCTAGAAATTATGGCAAGTATCGGGACGTATCCTTCCACGAATACGAGATCCGGCCGGTTGGTGCGTATCGGGGCGTATCCTTCCACGAATACGAGTTCGAGCCGGTTTGTGCGTATCTGGACGTATCCTTCCACGCATACGAGTTCGAGCCGGTTGCTGCGTATCGGGACGTGTCCTTCCACGAATACGAGATCCAGCCGGGGGCTTCGTTGCGTGAAAGTAACGCGACCGATTCGATTTCTAATTGATTTGAACCGACCCAAATTTGGACGGGTTTCGTTGCGTGAAAGTAAAGCAACCGGTCCGATTTCGATTCCAATTCCAATTCAGGTCCATATATTCTCAGAATTCCGGGAACCAGATCCAAACTCTGTCTCTGATTCCCCGAGCAACACAGCGCACGAAAAGCACCACAACTCCCCGCCCCGCGCGCGAGCCAAAACGCCCAGCTTTCCTCGAGCCACCGCCGCCCGCCGCCGTTCGCAAAGCCGCCGCCCGCCGCCATGCCGAGTCGTCGCCGCCGCAACCGCAAGCGCCTCCTCACCTGCGTCGGCGCAGCTTCGGTGGGCGCGCTGCTCTTTTTCGGCGCCCACTCCTCCAGCATCGGCCTCGGCGGCGGTACTTGGTCGCAGCAGCAGGACCAGCTCTTCCGGTCGCCGGGGCCACCGCCGCCGGAAACCCTAATGTCGATGCCGCGCCAGACATCAGAGGCCGATCTGTCCTTCGCGCGGCGCCTTCTGCCCAACCGCCACCACTCCCCGCCGCAACTCCGGGAGGATGCCGTCCTCCTCCCGGACCGGGAGGTTCTCGTCCTGTCCGCTGACCCTGCCGTGGGGAACGCCATGTGCGTCTTCCAGGGTGGGGCGTCCTCCCCGGCGCGCGCGCTCGGGAGGTTGCCGGGGCCCGGGCGCCACGCCTACCTCTGCCCCCTGCCCGGCTCAGAGCAGCCGCTCCAACCACCACCCCTGCTGCTTTCATCTTCCTCTTACTCCTCCTCGGCTGCTCCCCCTGCGACTGCCCCCGCCCCTGCCCCTGCCGCCGATTTCCGCAAGTTGCCCAATTGGAACGACAGTCTCGTCTTTGATTCCGCCCCTCTCCCCGGAGGCGATCTTCTCCTCTTCGCCAAGGGCACGAACCACCACAGAGGGGTCATCAACACTGCCACTTCCAACATCAAGTGCATCTACAGCAGAGACTCCGATGGCACGGTGGCCTCCTCCCCCGCCACCACTTCAGCCCAGCAGGTGATCAGGTGCCCCCCTCCACCGGCTCCTTTCAATTCCAGCAACCTCCATGTCACAGTAGCCCTCAACGGCCAGGAGCCTTTACCCTCACTTGCCACCTACAATCCACAAAACACTGCCTTGCCTGTGACACGTGAAAGGAAATCGATCTGTGCCTGCACCATGGTTCGAAATGTCGCCAAGTTTCTGCCTGAATGGGTGAGGTACCATGCTGCAGTCGGTGTTGAGAAGTTCTTCCTATACGACAATGCAAGCGAGGATGACCTAGCAGGCCAGGTCTCGAGTTTGAGCTCTGCTGGCATTGATATCTCCACCGTGGCCTGGCCCTGGACGAAAACGCAGGAAGCAGGGCTTTCTCATTGCGCAGCCTCGAATCAACCTTCCTGCGAATGGATGTCATTCATGGACGTAGATGAATTCATCTTTTCACCAAACTGGGATAAGGTTGAGAAGCCTTCCAAATCGTTACTTGAATCGGTTGTCTCGGTTGATCCGGAGGTTGGCCAAATATTCCTCCCCTGCTACGATTTTGGTCCCTCTGGCCAAACAGCACATCCGCTTGAAGGGGTGTGCCAAGGCTACACCTGCCGGCTGACGAGAGCTGAGCGTCACAAATCATTGGTCCGCCTTGACGCGGTGGCAGATTCGCTTGCAAATTCTGTACACCATTTTATACTAAAGCCTGGTTTCGAGAAAGTGTGGACCACTTTGGTTCGCATAAACCACTACAAATATCAAGCTTGGACAGAATTCAAATCGAAGTTCAAACGACGCGTGTCAGCATACGTGGCAGATTGGACAGATCCCGTTAACTTGCAATCCCATGACCGGGCCCCCGGGCTGGGAGTTGATCCTGTTGAACCAGTTGGCTGGGCGGAGAGCTTTTGCGAGCTTAAGGATTATACTATGAAGAAACTAACCGAGAAGTGGTTCGGAATTGGGTCTGGAGGCCGTGGAGCAACAACAGAGTTCAACTCTAACGGTGACATTGCTCCCTCCCCTCTCTTCCATAGCTTATAGTAGTAATATAAAATAACTAAAGCTAGTATATAAAAAACACTCAACTTGCCAAAAAAATAAAAAATATAGCCCTTAACTTGATTAGTATACACATTTTTACAAAGAATCAAGGCATGCCATTTTTACTGTTTATAACTGCATGTTACAAATGTCATTACTAACATCAGTATGTTCTCCTTGCAGTTTTCTCAGCCATTCACTGTCAGACAGTAATCTGCACTAGTTTTCTTCAAATTGAGCTAGTTTAGGATTTCTGGCCAATGATGATATATTCTGGTTCAGCTGTTGCAAATTGACCACTGCAGCAGTATGCACTGATGCACCATATTTACCTTTTGGTTTTATTGTTTTTTGCCACCTGATGCTCCTTTTGCTGAAAGTGTAAAATCCACAAGGCAGACACATCAGGAATTTGTTTCTCTTTTGACTTTACTTGGTTCAAATGATTAAAAGCAATCAATCTGAGGCGGATCAATTTTTTGCATGGTCTCTTCGACGCAAATGATATATATGAATTATTCTAAGGCCTTCTTTTTTCCTGGATGTTCTTTTCTGGTGCAAAGGATATGTGCATGAATCCATCTGAAACTCATCGGCTGGTAGAGCCTTGTGCAGAATAAAATCTGAGGCCAGATGTAGCTTAGGTCTTATTGTTTCACTTTTGTTGTTTGGGGTTCAGTGCTTGATTCTCTTGTTTTTATTTTGACTGCATGGTAGTTTCTGGTTTTGCATGAGGTTATTATTGTTTTTTTACAGGTTATTGGCATGCTTCTGTTCGGTTAGCGTCACCTGTTCTTCTGGGTGCAGGTGCGGTACATTTGGGAGTTTGAGTGTTCAGTTTTTGTTCTTATTCTGGTTTTTGATCTCTTGACTCATTATTTTGCAGTTGTAGTTTGGTGGGCGCCAGTGGCTGCTGCTGCCGAATATCGATATTTTGGTGGGCTATTTCTTTTTCTAGATGTCTTGGTTGTTCTTCAATATTTTATGGTTGGAGTTTTTTGCGGTTTCTGACAGATTACAATTTCCCCCGAGATCCCACCATCCAAGGAGCTCGTGCTAAAAGGACCTCGCCCTTCTCTTGTGTCGAGGTAATTTTGCAACTGCCCTTCTCTTGTGTTATTGCTGAAAACTTGTGCATGTTTTAAGATCACCCTGCTTTTTTTTCTTAAGTGATCCAAGTCTTTGAAGGTCCTTGAGTTTATGGGTTTAACTAAGTCTTTGAAGGTCCTTTAGTTACTTTTAAGCATGTTCTGAGTTGCGGGACACACTACATGTACGTTATTGTTTCAGAGTGCACAATTAGTTGCTTTTTTGAGCATGTTCCAAGTTGCTGGATGCACAACATGTTATTTTACAGTGTGCATTTAGTTGCTTTTTAGCATGTTACAAGTTTCTGCACACACTATATGTAGTTGTTTTGCAGTGAATATGTAGTTGCTTTAACCAGGGATTAGTTGCTTGTCCCATTTTTATTAAGTTTCTTTATTGTTCCCTCTTAAGTTGCCTTTTCATGCATTAGTTACAGGAGGAACTGACATTAGTGGAAGAACTGACATTTGTTGCAGGTCACCATATAGGATGAGTTGTAGTTTGAGGGTTATCCCTATGGATGAGTTCAGCCCAACAACGCACAACTAGATTAATTGTGGGTAGAACTGACATTAGTTGCAGGCATCCTATAGGATGGCTGATTTGCAGTTGAGGGGTATCCTATAGATGAGTTTAGCCCGACAACACGAAACTCGATTAGTTGTAGTCAGAACTGACATTAGTTGCAGGAAAAACCGACTTTAGTTGGAGGCATCCAATATGATGAGTTGCACTTGAGGGGTATTTATGGATAAGTTTACCCAACAACACTGAACTAGATTAGTTGCTTGCAGAATTGACTAGATTAGTTGGAGTTTTTTGTGGTTTCTGACGGATTACAATTTCCCCCGAGATCCCACCATCCAAGGAGCCAGACGTGTGCTAAAAGGGCCTCGCCATTGCTCGTCTTTCCTGGTTGCCTGGCAGGATATGCAACTACCTTTTCTTCGGCAACAGGGCATGGAGACTGCAGGGATCTTCTCTGGTTGTTTGGTTAGGTTTGCAACTGAGTTTTGTCCAATCTTTCTGGGAGAATTACACATTCTTTTCTTCCCTATTTCTCTGATTTGTTATTTCTGCAGTTTGGTTACTTGGTTGTTTGTGATTGGGAGGAACTGCTATTGTCAGAGAGAGGGTGTCACCATTCACCCCCTGCGTTTCTTTGTTCAGCCCTCAGTACACAGGCAAAACTCGGTTATTCTGGATCCTAACCTTGGGCTAACCTCTCTCCTACTCTTGCTCTTTATGTGTGTGTCCTCACTTATTCTTCAGTTTGTTACCTTGCAGCCAGTATTATATTGATACTAAATCCATGATAGGTACGCGATCCCTGATCTCAACGACCTAAAATATTCTTTTGGAATATGAATCGAATAAGCATCACCATGTTTTCCTCCTGTAGGAAAAATATATAGTATCAATTCCTATTCTACAGTTAAAGAATATGTTGAAATTCAGTTGGCCTACAAGCTCCTTAGTGTCCTTAGATCGGTTTGTTTTTCGGGGAGGCCGACCCCATGCTTTCTAGTTTCTGGAGTAGGGGTACTCTAGTTCTTTGATCTTATCTCGGCTAAGCTGTATGCCGCAGCATGTAATAGCGCTTGTCAACCTTGTGGCTTCATTAATTTAAAGTCGGGCATTTCATGTCTGTTATGTAAAAAAACAATCTTAAAAAGGTTAATTTCACTTCTCTGGGCGATTTGTTTTATGCTTTCCCTCCTTTTTCCGATTATGGTAATTCAGTTGTCCACCTAAAAAACTTATACTCTATGCCAGTAGTTCAGACAAGCATTTTATGACCTTTCTTTTGTCGTCCGTGAGGTCGTAATTTGATATTGTGCACCATCCCTCTATTGGTCCCACAATATGTTATGTTATATATGTATTTAGAGCTTTGTCTCCTTTTGCTTACAAACTGTTTTATGTAGGTTTGGGCCATACTTTTGCCAGACAATTATTGCCGGGCTAGGAGAAAATGATCAGCCATTTATATGTACCATGGATTTGTATTGGTGCCAAGTATGTATTAGTTCTCGTCTTTCTGCGACTTTTTTCCTTTGTTACTTCTCAAAAGTCCAATTGATCTGAATTTGTCTGTGTGCTAATGGTTCGTTCACATACTTCGATCTGCCATGTGCATGTGTATCGTAGTTATCAGTATTCAGCTTAGGGTTAGTCATAATCCTCAGATATATTTAATCCTGGGTCGAGATTGATTTCTTGTCAAGATTCATCCATTTGCTCCCTATTTCTAACAAGTTACACCAAGAACTGAACCGCGGTCAGTTGTAACTGTAAGATGTATGGAGAGTGCCTTCCCTGAGAAAACATGAATATTGAACCAAGTATTTCAGGAAAACCAAACTAAGGCATAAAAAGCACTAAGAACAAAGAAATCACTTAATATTGGCCTATATATTAATACATAGATGATTTGGAAGGGTTCTCTTGTTTAGGGTTAGCTATGAGCCATACAAAGTTGCATTGTTAATGTAGGCAGTATGCCAACATCTATTTCCGTCTGATATGTACTTTCTTGGAACCACATTGCTTCATGTCGAGTTTCTTGAAACATGATAAATATTGATTGTGTGGATCCTAGTGCTGGCTTTCTTGTCTCGCTATTATATCTGTAGCAGGTAATCTGATTAAAGTGCTTCCTTTATGCAAGGAGCTGGCAAAAGATTTTGTGGTTTCTGGTACTGTTTGAGAATCAGTATATGGTGCTTGTGAGTCCATGTATAAACCAGACATGGTTCGTTTACTTGATTGAGAAATGCCATCCAGAGTGCCATAGTAATTTCCGTTATGTGGTTTTGCACTGTAAATATGACAAATTCTTTGTTCCAATTTTTATTTGGTAAATGAACCCGAAGAACTATTTGAGACAATCTCACAAGCATTGTTGTCTTCTGTTGATCCTGATTGCCTGAGTGGCTGGGGAGGTTATGTTCTCATTGTGTAAGTTCCACATGTATCTTGAACTCTTACTGTATGCATATTATTATACCAAAAATACACATGTGAGTATGTGAGCATCTTTCTGCTAACTGAATACTTACCAACTTATTATGTAATTCATTATTTGGGCAGTTGCTGTGCCAAAGTGCACCCCTTAAAATGCTAACCCATTCAAAACGTGTTTGATATTTGAACATCAGGTTTGTTGAACCAACACTGCTTTGTTATTATGCACAATAACTTTAGTAATTGTGCTTGTGAGCTCAGAGAAGAAGGTGCTTTGTCAGTTCATTTGAAGTTCTTCCTTACATTCTGAAACTTTATTTTCCTGGTTGCAGAACGCCCAGGAGCTAGAGAAGGAGGCGAAGGCCCAGGAGCTGCAGAGCTCGTGAGCGCCAGCGGCAGAGAGGCGTTTCTCCGGCCGGCCGAGCTTGATCTCATTGGCATGGTCGGTGTGGAGGCGCCTCTGGCTGCTGTGCCGGCCGGCGTGTCACTGTCGGCGCAGGCCGGGCAGGAGCCGCGGCAGCTGTTCTGGTGCCACTACTGCCGGCGCCAGTTCTACAGCTCGCAGGCGCTCGGTGGGCACCAGAACGCGCACAAGCGTGAGCGCACGCTCGCAACGCGCCACGCCGGCGTGCCGCTGGCACTGCAATGGGACGACCGCGCGTTCGCCATCCACGGCGAGGCGGCACCGAACAACCTTCCAAGGTGGTTGCGTGCATCGAACGTCTGCAGGACGACGGCGGCGGTGGCCGGCAAGGACGAAGGGGAGCGGCGCTGGATTGGTGGCCGAAGTGTTGCGCACTGTGGTGATGGAGATCAGGAGCTACCAAAGCTTGACTTGATGCTGAAGCTGTAACCGCGGTCCGTAGGTACGCATGGAGGCATACGCGTGTGTACTGTGTAGTTAGTTTTCGTTGCTAAAAGGATGACATGTGCAAGAATAAGCAACTCGTGAGGAGTATATATAATATGCTAGAACACTTATGAGGTCTTCGCAATACTGCAATATTTGCTACTTCCGTCGATCCATAATGAAATACTACAGGTTTTTCACAACAACTTACAGAAGTCTAGATATTCTATGGGTTTTCTAGTTTTTTTTCCAACTCACAATTACCTTAGAGCATCTCTAACAGAGCCCGTATTAGTCCGAACCGAAAAAACGGAGTTCAGTCTCCCGAAAAACGATTTGAGAGCGCATTTGGGCACGGTGCAGAACAGAAACTGTAAACCCAAACCGAACTCGGCGCAGAACAGAAACTGTAAACCCAAACCGAACTCGAGAAAATCAAACGACGCTGGAAAACAAGTTTCGTGATTGAAGTCGATTTCAGCCGATCACATTGCACCTAAATTAGGTACTATGGACCTATTTAGACTAAAAATTAAGATTCCCGGCGACTTTACTGTCACCGGGCGGCGGCGGAGGGTTTTTCGACGCCGCCGGTTGCTAGGCGACGATGAGGGCCGCCAGCTCCATGGCTGCCGCGCCGGAGGCGCTCCCGCAGAGCAGCGGCGGTCCGTCTGCGTCGTCGT
Source organism: Lolium rigidum (assembly GCF_022539505.1). NCBI lineage: Eukaryota > Viridiplantae > Streptophyta > Magnoliopsida > Poales > Poaceae > Lolium > Lolium rigidum. Next base: position 329,857,663 of record NC_061514.1, on the reverse strand, counting down.
CGTCCCTACTCGGGGGCAATGGCGGCAGCGGCGGGCTGCACCCGCCGTCAGCGTGGGGCTCCTCCGCTTCCCCAGCCGCCTCCGCGGCCGCAGCCGCCTCTGCGCGCCGTCGGAGCGCACCCACCATTGCGTCCGGCCACTTGCGGCCGGCCCGCTTCCATGCGCCGTCGGAGCGCGCCTGCCTGCCGCGCTCAGTGTCCGCCCGTACGCCCGACGGACGGCGAATTGCCCTTCCGGCGCCGGATCGGCCGCCGCCCCTACCCACGGGTCTTGCCCTTGTCATTTCGGACGGCGGGGTGGTGGCCGTAGCGGCGGAGCGTAGGCCGAGCGCCCGGGATTGCTCGTCGGAGGGGGCGGCGGGCTACGGCGACGGGAGGGGAGCGGCGGGAGGGGAGTAGGGTTTCCGAACCGAACTCCCCTCCGCGAACCCTTTTATTAGGGGCCGCGCGGTGAGTTTCTCGGGCCCCTGAACTTCCAGTTCGGGCCGGCCCATCTTTTCGAGCTCTGATCTGCGCGCATTTCAGTCCGAACCCGTAAATCCGCCGAAAAAGTTCGATTCCGGCGGGATTTACGGGCTCTGTTAGAGTTGCTCTTACAGCTCGCTCACTTCCGAAGCCGTTAGATTGTATGTAATCCGTGCGTCATGTGAGTTACACATTGATTGCAACTGAGCAAACCGAGAATTAAGATAAATTATGGTCGGCCGAGCAATAGTAGTTCCCCTGTATATTCAGATGGCCGGAGGGCCATTTGGGATCAACTTTAGGGGCGCAGGGCGAGACCTGGACATGCCAGCCGTCGGGCGACGAATATACTCCTCTCATCCAGTGAAATATGTCGAAACTTTGTCTAAATTCGAACGTATCTAGACACTATTTAGCGGTACATTTAAATTTAGATAAACTTCTGACATGCTTCATTGGACGGGGAGAGTATATTCAGATGGTTGAAGACCTGGAGTTGGACCGTAGAACATTAATGTGCATGGGGCAGATACGACTAGCTCAAGGGACGACTTTGTACAACGGTGAGGAATGTGCTCAAACTGCCCCATATCTCCCCCATATCGGAGGCAGTTTGGGAGCTTCCCGATTGTGGGTATAAGCCGCAACATCAGTTATGCCCCACCACCAGAAACCACATGTTAGTGACTAGGGCACTCCCACCTCATCCTCTAGCTCCCCACACCTCACCTTATCCACTTGGCCACATCCACTCTCATCCCCGAACCGTACCCAACCATCATGCCCCGCCTCTCCTCCCCTCACGGACATTCCCGCGATGGTGTTGGCCGCTCCATCTCTTAGACACGTCGCCGCCAGCTCATCATGTGGTTGACCGCAATAGCTCTAACAACCACCTAGTCATGTCTCTCGCGTTTCGACCTACCATGCCTTCCATGCGCCGCGGTGCATTCGCATGGTGGTTCTACACCGCGAACTATGGCAAGGCCGGGAGCTCGCGACATGCCCTTCCACGTGCATCACCGCCGTTGCTCTTGGGTGCCTAGGCGTATTCTCAGGACCGTTCACCATAAACGAAGCTAGGGCCGAGAGCTCTTAACATGCCCGTCCATCGCCTGGTGTCATCGTCATCTCCTAAAGAGTTTCCCTTCGGGCTGGAACCCTCCCTCACCCGTGGTTGAACCATGGTATCCACTAGGCAAGGACTTTGCCACCCCCTCGGATAGTGATAATTTTGCCGCTACCTCGGACAACAAGACCCACTCTCCCAATCGTAAATGGGGGAGTGAGACGAGCACATGTTGGAGAAGAAGGAAAGGTTGCACGAGGAATCACGCCGACTCCATAACATGGAGAACGAATACCAGATGGAAGGGAGGCGAAAGATAGATGATGAAACGAGGAGAGAGGCCGAGGTGAGGGAGGCAACGGGGATTTAATGCAATATGATTGATGCCGATAGGTAATACGAGGAGGATCTCGATGCTGGCACACTTCAATCGATGGAATATTCGTGTCACTACATGCTAGCCTCCACCAAGCAAGACCTTTAGGACTCCCTAACTTCTTGTGATGTAGTGATGCTCTAGGACTCCGACAAGGAGGAGTACACCGCCGAGCTATCTGCACCGCGGCCACTGAGTAAGGAAGAGAAAGGAGGTAGATACTGGGCAGCATTTGTCGATATAAAGTCATGATGGGCGGTAATTGGTTTGTGTTCAATCTAGTGGGTTGTATATATGTAGTATTTTTATAAATTTTGTAGCATGTTTGAGCTAGTGGTATGTTTGAACTATTTTGGATGATTTATTAACAATATGTTGTGTTCAAACTATTCCGTTTTAATGTTGCATGAACTATGTGGTTCATAATATGTTTCAATTATGTCAACTTAATTATGTGGTTGTAATTTACTTTAAACCATATTCAGTCCGGTTTTTGAAAATATGAGAGACATCGAAGCGGACAAAAAAAGGAACATGTCCAGACAATTTAGGGCCATGTTTGGGTGTCGTTGGTACACTTGTCTGACACCCTCTAAACGGACACAATGTATTCCTAAATGGACACATTTGGACGTACCCTTAGAGATTCAATTGCAGAATAAAACTTGAGAGGATGTGTTTTGCCCATCGAGTTGCTCATGTTCTTCAAATCGCCGGCCTATTTGGGATGGGAGAGGTCCACATGCATGGTCTTCGTGAAAGATCCACCGATCTATTGATAGTCATTAACGGCAACATAAATTATCTTAAAAGTATATTACAACATTTCAAATAGACCATTATATCCTCAATTTGAATAGAACGATAGAAATATATACGAAAGCATCTTATGGCGCTAGCGAGTGACTTAGGCACGAACATAAGAAAGGACAAACATTTCTTTGTCCTTACTCGCCAAGAAAATACATTCGATGTAATTCATCACATTGAGTTTGTTCTCATGGGTGACCAAGTAGCTCTCATACAGGTAGTACGGTCCGCTATCGCCATGGTCGGGGATAACTCTTGCTCTTTTCTGACATGGTGTAGCACTCAGCGAGCGCAAATAGGCAGACGAAGTTTTGGTGGAGCCTATTCATTTGAAATATAGAGAATATGTCTTAAAATCTCCGGAAGAACACGTCCACGGGGTGTTTATCGACAAAGCCTAGGCCCTTAGGAACCATGACGACAAAAGAGGGTATGTTGAAGATGACATATTAAGAAGACGCCTTTCTTCTGCTAGAATGATATCATGTAGATTGTTCATATCACCGGGTAGCGTTAGGTACTTTTCCATGATACCATAGGTTCACCTACCACATGATATTTCTGCTCTTGCGTGGGGATCTTGTCTAGAACCCGGGTCGTTTGGAAAGAGACATAATCCTTTTTCTTAGGTCTTTTCCGTCCCTTTTTCTTCAAACCAGCTGTTTGATCCTCGATGAAGAAGGTTTGTTGTGATGCGGGCTCGAAAGGTTCTAACACCACATTTCCTTGGATTGGCGTCAACTCAACTGGTGTTGCCTGGTACTTCGAATGTGGCCCTTGTCGACCTTCGACGATCCAATCTTCGATCGAATGGATCAAGGTAGGAAGGTGGCGTTGACCCTATTTTCCACTTGGTTTTCGATGGGGGCCATGTTTGTTGTAAGGGTCGCCAAATCTTTCTTAACTTCATAAATTTCTTCTCGGAGGGTGCGAACCGTGTCTGCATTTTCTTCTTCGCCTCCACGCCAACTGCTTGAAGATGACCTGGTGACAACGTTATTGTGTTTTTCGCAAAATGACATAGCTAGCAAACACTAATCAAAGTTGAAAACTATTAGTAGTAAAAAAATCAGAGAAAAATTTGGCATGAACTTTTCTAAAGAAAGGACATACGGAGTGCTAGAAATTTGTCAAAATGAGAATTAATCAACATTTCGACAAAATATCAACAACTCATTCCCCTGTAAAAAAGACATTTTGCCATAGACTATATATCCCTAGCAATTAATCATCAGCAACTCATATCCTTGTAATCAGCGTAGCTAATCAAGCATATAATGTAATTGGCATTTTTGTCGAGTAGGTGCAGGGCACAAGCTTCATACCGGGGTGGGGGGGGGGGGGGGGGGGGGGTAGCGGGCAAGCTCGACGGCAAGGTCGAAGTAGAAAGGAGAAGATGTTGACGTGGAGGCCCTTTTGATTGCAACGACGAGGCGTGGGCCGTGGTCAGAGGCGATGGATCAATGCCTCCGCGCGGTCAGCAACATCGAGGTCAAGCGCTCGGCCGTCGAGAGATTGGAGAAACTGGTGGGGGAAACTGCCTCGGCGCGTCGATTGAACTTTGGTCAAGTCGAAGTAATGGTAGCGGGGAGCGATAATCTCCGCTACAAGTATTTGGCGCCCTCTTGATCCAAAGTTTATTGGCAGCGGGTGACATCGAGGACACGTGGCCAATAAAGAAGTACTAGCCGCGCGCTTCCACCGTCGCCTGTTGCTGGTAAGTTCTATGCCCAGGTGTAGCCGGGGTCCACATCATAGCCCTCTGTGCATTGCCATGGTGCGCTTCTAGTAAACCTGTACAAGTCGCGTGCACTGTTATGGCACGCGACAAATATGAGCAGTCGCATGCATTGTGCCGTATCTGCTGCCAATAAGGTTGTTCTTATAACCTTTTCCCTACTGGTGATGTAATTTATTTTTTATGGGGTAATGTGTGTATGTTTTTCTGTAACTAACATACAAGATTTTTAAGTGCCTAAGCCAGCAACACCACCTCAAATCCAACAAAGGCAGAACGCCTAACACATGATGCCGAAACATAATGTAGGCGGCAAAGCGAAGCTAGTATGTCTGCCTAGTAACTAACTACTTTTAGTCGTTGGTGTTAATCTAGAAGACAAAGATAATGTAAGAGAAATAATGTCTGGTAATACCTTCAGGTGCTCTCGATGCCTTGAGAATGGTCAACGGGCACGTGACTACCGTAACGTTTGGTGTTCTCTCAATTTTAGAGCATGTACAATGTAGGCGCTTAGCATGGGCGCCAGGCTTTATTTCCCGGTAGTTACGCTTTGAATCCCACCCGATCCTAGGAAATTCGTTTGCGTCGACGCAAACTGAGGAGCCGGGTGCTCCGCATATTCCCACATGTAAAACAAATCGCGTTTAGCGACTCAGTAAGCGCTTTGCGTTGGAGAAGCAGACTCTTGCGTTTATATTTTAGATAAAATCATTTTTTTTTGCTGCTAAGCGCCTACGCAAGAATCTGGCATTGTACATGCCCTAAGTTGCTGAAACTCATAGTTATGCGCATCAACGTCGCTACCATATTTTCAGAATTTGACTTCCTCAAAGTTACCAGCTCGCCTCACAAATCATAATTTACATCCAGGAGAGGAGAGGGACATAGCTAGTATGCATTGCATACAACAAAGTAACCTACTACATCCAGAATGCTACGGGTGAAAAACTGTAGTTGTGCTTAGACACTGGACATGAGCTAGTGTTGCGGTCGATGATTTGCAGCTCTCCCTGACGACTGTACCTGAGACGAAACGTGGTGATCTGGAGCATGCAATCATCATCAGACTCGTTTCCCTCAACAGAATCGACTAGGCAAAACCTGGCATTGCCCATAGAGGTGAGAGTAGGCTCACGAGGCCCCTCGCAGTTCCACAGCTTGTCCTTGGCCATCTTCCAGTTTAGCTGACCAGCTGCGCTGCTGCTGCTGCTGCTAGGGGAGGCGACTTGGCAGGCGCCAATGTAGCCGTCCTGATGAAGCCCAACCCATGCATCCAGGTCACTATCGAAGTAGCCTTGGTCCTGAAAAGGCAACTCCCAATCCCCATGGCACCTCCACTCACAGTTACTCATGTTGAAGGAGAAGGTACGGCAGCGATGATCACGGGTGCGAATGAAGTGAGAAGACACGAAAACGGTGCACCCGTCAGGGTGCACAGCATAGGAGCATATCCTTTCATCCTCGGTAAAGGGCGAAGGCACCACGCTTCTCCAGGACCAATCCTTGCTTGGGATCAAAGAGCTGCACAGATGCTTATCGACAGAGGAGGACATCACCTCAACAGACTGAGGCCCTTCCTTCAAGCTCCGCCCAAACGCGAACAGCTTATCTGCAGCAGGTAAGAAGATGTCGTGGCCACCGAGCAGTGCATCCGGCAGGAAAGGGCCCGCGGCCAGCCCTTGGGTGTCCGTGTTGTACGCGAGGGTTACAGGGTGTTGGTTGCTGACTGCAAGGATGTGGCTTCCCATGGAGGTGAAGAACATGCGGAACCGAGGTGCAGGTGAGACTAGACGGAGGACAGGGGGCTCGCCGAGGTTAGGGCCGTCGGTGTCAATCTTGCGGATGGTAAAGCCCTCGTCCCAGTCATCCAGCACCAGATACAATTGCTTCGGCTTGTGCTTCTGCAACTTGAGGCTTGGCTGCCCTTGCTCCTGTTCCTGCACCTGCCGCCGCTTACCTCCAAACATCACCTCGCTCGAGTTCGTATCTGCCCAAAGATCCGATTTTGAGACGCCTGCCAATACAGACAATACGAGAGATCTGAAATTTCCCCGCGAAAAAGAGATGGGTCTGAAATCGGCCTGTGGGTATTTTGCAATCGATCTAAATTAATCTACCAATGCACCGAGAGGAGGATGTATTTCTAGAGCCTGCATGTTTGCCTAGTTGGGATCGGAGTCGGAGGGAACTCCGAAGGGATCGGAGTCGGAGGGAACCCGACACCGAAGCCGTTTCAGATCCCTCTCTTTCCGGCAACGCGGTCTCGATGGTTTGGCTGCGTGCCGAGACGAAGCCAAGTTGTTTTGGTCATGAATCGCTGCTGACCGTTAGGGGAAGACCCTCCAGGGAGGATCATCGGCGACGCGTTACTTTGGCCGGTTCAAGGTTTTCTTGTCTGGAGGTGGACGAGGCGGATGCACCGGAGGATGAGTCAGTTTCTTCCGAGGTGCCCTTCGAAGCCGCCCTTGACGTTCTCGACGATACAGTGTCGGAGGAAGGTTGGTCGACGGTGAGGAGAAGGGGACGATGATGGAGTAACAAAATAAATAGGGGAGATATATGAAGAGAAAGGGAGGGAACTCGTACCTGCAGGGCTGTAGCCTGTGGGGCGGAGCTGAGAGCATCTCCAGCCGTGTCCCCCAAACCGCGCTGGATTGAGTGTTTGGGGGACGTGTTTTGTTCGTGCAGCCTTTGGGGGACGTCGCTCCCCAACCACGTCCCCCAAACGCCGCCCCCAAACATTTAAATTACTTTTTTTAACACAGAACCATTTATCAAATATAGCATATGAATAAAAATGTTTGCGAGGATTGTTTTCAAATTAAATAACAACAAATAATAAAACAAGTAAACAAATATAATAAATAGGGGTAGATGCTACATCAAGGTGCCACGATATTTCCTTTGATCCTCCACAAATGCTCAACGAGATCAGCTTGAAGTTGCTCATGCACATTGCTCGTCACGGATCTCTGCGTGCATGGCGAGAAAATCAGCAAAATCTGCAGGCAACTCATGATCAACCTCCGCAAGAGGGCCTTGACACTCATAGGGACCAACATGTGACCTAGCATGATTCTTGCGGTCATCCTCGATGATCATGTTGTGCATGATCACACAAGCCTGCATCACCTCCCACATTTGGTCGTGAGACCAGCTTAGAGCAGGGTATCGGACAATGGCAAATTATGCTTGAAGCACACCAAATGCCCGCTCGACATCCTTCCTGCAAGCCTCCTGTCGCGTAGCAAAGTGAGAATTCTTCAGACCTGATGGATTCGAGATTGTTTTGACAAAAGTGGCCCATTTTGGATATATACCATCGGCTAGATAATAGCCTTTGGTATATTCGTGGCCATTGATCTCATAGTTGTATGGTGGAGCATGCCCTTCCACTAGTCTGCTGAACACCGGAGACTGCTGCAACACGTTGATGTCATTGTGTGATCCCGCCATGCCAAAGAAAGAATGCCAAATCCACAGGTCATAATCTGCCACAGCTTCAAGCACCACACTGCAATATCCATGACGGCCTTTATATATACCTTGCGAAGCAAACGGGCAGTTCTTCCATGCCCAGTGCATGCAATCGATGCTTTCAAGCATTCCAGGAAATCCTCTAGCAGCATTTTGTGCCATGATCCTTGCAGTCTCTTCCTCAGTTGGCCCTCTCAAATAGTATTTGCCAAACTTTCCCACCACAGCTCGGAAAAACTTGTACATGCACTCAATGGCAGTAGACTCACTCATGCGAAGGTAGTCGTCCTGTGTATCGGCAGGTGCTCCGTATGCAAGCATCCTCATGGCGGCGGTGCACTTTTGAATCGATGAGAACCCGAGGACGCCTACAGCGTCGACCTTGAGCTTGAAGTAGGGGTCGAACTCTCGAACGTCGTGGAGGATATTCATGAACAGCCCCTTGCTCATCCTGTACCGGCGCCGAAAATTGTCGGCCTGTGTTGCGTCGTCGGCGAAGTAGTCGTTGTGCAGCATGGCATGCCCCTCCATCCTCTGCCGGGGCTTCGACTTCTTTCTTCCCGGCCTTGATCCTCCGTGGCGCGGCCTCTTCCTCTTCTCCGCCTCAGCGTCGAGCAATTCCTGGAGGGACGCGATGATCAGCAAATGCTCCCTCAGGTCGTCGTCGAAGGCTTGCTCGTCCTCCAGCAGCAGGGCAACCATCTCATCGTCGCTGTCCATGGCTGAAGCAAAATCAATGGTTAAATTTGCGCCGAGGCGGACGACGCAACAAGCGAGCAGCCAATCGCGCCTACCCGGCAAGTCGTCGAGCACCTTCGTGCGCGGAGGTGGGGCGGATTTGACGGCGCGTTCTGGGACGCGCTGGCGACGCGGCGGCGGCGGCACGACCGGCGGGAGCCCCAGCCGCGACAACGGTTCCGACTCTCAGCAGAGATCAGGCGCCCAACCGGCCGGGAAATCCAGCGGCGGCGGTGGGGTGGGAGGCACGGGAAGGAAGGAGCGACGAGAAAAGAGGCGCGAACCAACGGTTTATGCAAATAGTCGCCGACATGTGGGAGCCCGCCTCGCTTTTCGTTGTGTCCGGCGTCCCCGGTGCGTCCCCTGTGGGACGGGGACAGGCTTGGGGCGCCGGACACCGTATCGGGCCGCGCCAGACAAAAATGGGCTTTGGGGGACGCGGCTGGAACGCATTTTTTGTCCGGCGCGCCCCAAAACCCTTTGTGGGGACGCTTTGGGGGACGCGGCGGGAGATGCTCTGAGGGTGGTGACTGGCGAGGACGGACGACACCGACGGTCGTGTGTCCAGAAACTGAAAATCCGATTCCTGGGTCATCCATCCCCATCGTCTGCTCCCCTGGGTCGCCTCCTCCAGGCGACGGGGGGAGCCAAACCCTAGCCCCCCCGCCGCCGCCACCTAGTCCCCGGCCCTCTCCCTCGTTGTCCCCCGAGGTCGCCGGCGGCAAAGCCGTCCGCCGCCGATGAAGGGGGCGGCGAGGCTCTATACCTCTCGGGATCTCGCGCGGCCGCCTCGGAGGGAAGACGCCGCCCTGGACCCCGGAGGTCGTCGCCGTCCTGCGCCTCTCGCCGTGGCGTCGCGCCCTCGGCCTCAACGCCGCCTCCTGCTGTTCGCCGCCCGTCGACGGCCGGCCTTGGCGAGGGCTGGCGGGGGCGGGCCCTGTGGCGCGGGGGATGCTGCGGCCGGGCTCGACCTGGGCTTCCGGCGGTTCGGCGCCGACGGCCGGATCCGCTGCCTCCTGCTTTGGCCTGGCCGGTTTGAGTTTCTCTGGCGAAGTGGTGGTTGTTTTGGTGGACGGCAACACGGCGGCGGCCACGGCGAGGGCCCTGAGCCGGGAGGGCTGCGCGGCGGCGGCTTCGGGTTGGCCACAAGGTTGCTGCGAGAGGTCTGCGTTGGTGGCGTGGTTGCGTGCTGGGGCCGTGCGGCGCGGTGGTGGAGTGCCGTCGCCGGCGTGTGGAGGCCAGGGCGGGCGCGACATGTTCCTGGGAGGAGGAGCTCGGTGAGGGGCGCGACGGGACGGCGGCCTCGGTTTTCTCGGCGGTGTGGCGGCTGCGGTGGCCGTGTGGGCGGCATGGCGGTTGGATCTTGGAGCTCTTGTCTGCGGGCTTCGGCGTTCGTCTTCGGGCTCCGTGTTGGTGTTGGTCGGCGTCCCCTCTATGTGGCGTTCCGGTGGCGCCCACGGTGTTCTTCGGTGATGCTTCGTTGGCTACAGGCGCATCGGTCCGGGGTTCGCGATTCGGCGGATGCAGGTGGTGGTCTGTGCCGGTCTTCTTTTGGGAGGGGGCAAGTTTCTTGGGACTCTTTGCTGGGCGAAAGCTTTGTCTTGGCGGCCGGCCAGGACCGACGACGATGACGCCCGTGGGCGCCGCTTCCTTTCTTGAAGGCATCGTCGAAGCGGGTGTCTCTTGATCTCCGCCCGGGCTCTCCGGGGGAAACCCTAGATCCCTCACGGGATCGGGCGAGGGCGGCGCTCTGGTGTCGCTTTGCCTCTTGGGGCCTCGCTTTGGACGTCCACTGGTCAGAGGGGTTTGTGGAGTGTTCTGGCGGTTCGGTGGAGGCGGGTTCGTCTTCGGCCAGGTGGGACGTGGCCTCGGGGTCGGTGTGGTAGTTGGAGCGGTGGCTCTGGTATTTTCGCCTCCGCCTGTTGCGTTGAGGTGTGGTGTCGACCTGGTTGGTCGTCGACCCGTGTGGAGCGCAGCCTCGGGGCTGGCGTGTGGTGTCGTGTTGTAACGGTTTTTTGGCCAGTTTTCCTCATAAACGGGCCATCTCTTTTCTCCTTTTCAATGAAAGGCAAAGCTTTTGCCTCTTTTCAAAAAAAAAAAGGAGGAGAAGGGGACGGAGGTCCGATGAGGAGCGTAAGGAAGCGTTCTGGGCGGAGATAGGTTTTCCCACGCCGGCGTCGCGGTTCTGGGAAACAAAATACCCGTCCAGCCCAGGTACGTATGATACCGTTGTTAGTGCTTGCAGCTCGGTGGAGCGCGGCGAGGACCTGTCTCCTTCATCGACTGTCGGTCATGTGTGTCCCCTGGATTCAGTGAGGTGCTCGCCGTCGCGGAGGTGGAGGCTGGCGACGGGGGTACCAATTATCAGGAGGCCAAGAACCGGCGCTTGGCGTGGCCCGATTCCACCGAGACGAGTCACGCCACCTCCAGTTCTTGCCTTCTTGGCCAGTTCCTGGCGCGGGCGTCCAGGCGTTCTCCGTCGGCGGCCGCTGCACCGGTGATGGAGGACGATCAGCAATCACCGGTCAATGGAATTTCAAACGCATGGAGGTGGGGTTGGGTTGCATGATCCTGGAGGTGCCCATGCTGTATCATGGAGGATGAGGTTTCTCTGGTTCGATCGAGGCCATCCGATTGCTGATCGTGACGCCGCCTTCCTCGATCGCCTCGCCATCGACACCATCGTCACCCCCATATTCAAGTGCATCATTGGCTCATCGACGCCCGATGCTGGTTGGAATCGATCGTCATCAACGCCTAGGTAAGATCTTCGTCGGTTGCATGGCGGCGGTCAGGTGCGGCTCCTCCTCCTCCTCGTCTCCAACTGATGTTCCAAGCGGAAGGTGACGAGGGTGATGACGGTGGAAGTGCGGTTAGGGTGGAGAATTGGGATTATGTGGCACGGGGAAGAGAAGAGAAAGGGGAAACCGACAAGTGTCCATGCGCCACTTACCACCGATGCACAAGCTAATCGACGCGTCATGGATAAGTTACCACCGGCGCACTATCGTGCACCGAGGATAACTTGGCATCTTTCCTTTTCTTTAATTTCTGTCTATGCGCCACTTACCACCGGCGCACCAGCTTGTTGGTGCGCCAGGGCTAACCTATCATCTTTTCTTCTTCTTTCGTTTGTGCTTAGGATAACCTAGGTTCTTTTCTCTACTTTTATTATGCCTTTTCTTGTATCTTTCTTTGAATTTTCTTAGTTTCTTTATGGTGACTAAAAAGGATAATAATAATAAAATGGAAATATATATGACTCCAAATAAAATGGAAAATTATTACACCATATTCATCGGTCATTTGATGAGTATGTACTTGTACAAACAAAAGGACACATACATGTAATAATGATACTTCCGCACACACATTGCGAGGTTTCGCTCAGCGTTTCACATTCTTGCCTTTTTTTTATCACTGTTGAATGATTTAGCCCGATGTCGTTACTTATTCTTTTGAAAGGTCGATGTGACCTAGGTAGTGTGGTCCTGCTTCTTCTTATGGTGTATGTTGTGTCGTTGTCATCGGGTTGTTCCATCATTGGGTCTCCGACCTGGCCGTCGAAGCCTTTCTCGTTGGCGACTCCATCCATTCCGATGATGATCCTCTTGCCTCACGACACCACAACTAGGCCTGGATGTGACGGTTATGAAGAAGCGTTGGTCAACGTGCTTAGCCAATACCGATTGATCATTTTGTGCAGTGGAGTTCCGGCTTTGATTTGTTGGCTTCGGGTATACACACGGTGGTGAAATACTGGTCTTATTTTGTGACACGAAACATCTGACACGAAATATTGGCACCTTCTCCCCACCGCTCCCAAATTTCCTCGATCGTCATGTAATATCTATTCTTTACGTCACCCGTGTAGGATTCCATCGTTACTGCCGAGTTCTGGTAATCGCTATTCTTATGTTTTTTCCTTTGTGTAGAATGTGTACCCGTTGATATCGTACGCTTGGTAAGTCATGAGGTTGGACGTGGGGCCATGTGACAAGGACAATACTAGTTTATCGTCGTCAGAAGTCATTGGAGGGGGATTAACATCAATCCGGCCTTTGAACCATCGCGCAAAAGATAAATTGCGATCTATGAATATTTCTGCTTCCGTCATCTGCCTGCCATTGTTTGTGATCATGGTTTTGTGCTCTCTCTCAACCAAGGATCGACTAAGTCAATGTGCTTGTTTTCGCGCAAACCAACCGTGTTCTTGACATCTAGGTAATTCATGCAGAAAGAGATGCTAACCATGAGAAAGGAGGCATTTGTGGAGGCCTCATTGCTTCTCGTTTATTAGCCTTTCACGGTGTGGTTTCGCATGATTTAGACATTCAATTTCCTTTAGAGAGGCTTGATCTTGATTCCATGATACAACACAAATTTGTTTCTCTTCAAGCCAACAGGGACAACTTACCTTATGAAATAACCTTTTTCAAGAAATCAGCATGGAGAGTAGCTAAGTCTGATCATTTAGTCAACTTGCCTGTACCTCTTTTGTTTAACCTTGATCTCAGGGAAGGATGGTCGCTCATGGAGCATGAGCTTAACACATACATAGAGGAGCACTGCCAGCACGTAGAGGATGATGGAGGGAAGGCCGAAGATAATTTTGTCCAGCCCTCCAACACTACATGGTTACCATATCAGCAACCTTATGGGCCTTCTACTTCTTCCTCACAAGAGACAGGGTACGATCATGCTAGGGATGACCCACCAGCCTGGAGCTTCTACCCACGCTGAGATTGATCTCCACTTAGGCCAAAAGCCTAAGTTTGGGGGGAGGTACACCGATATCTCACTCATCGATACATCATATTCCGTCGGAACTTTGTATATCCATGTTTCGCTTTCTTTTTTTTATTGTTCTTGTTTAGTTTATTTCTGTAATTTCTCTTTTATTGAATCTTGGAAGTATTTACCACTATAATAACCTGTCCATATCATTTTTATTTCATTTTTATACCGAGGATAGCCTCTAATAGGAAGGAGGTAAGAATTGAGAAAGTTGTTGTCCCGAAATAGATTCTGTGCTATCACCAAAAAAATTCGTATTCTCAGACAGAACGTCGTATTGAGCTGCCAATTTTTGAGCATATGAACCAGATTGTTATCTAACTTTCATTATATTTGCACTTTTCGATTTGAGCAACAGAACATTTTCGAAAAAATTGATCTTTACATGTTGTCCTGTGTTGGCAGATTTCTGCCACTATTTGCATTTGTATATCTATGTTAGTTTTCTTTCTTTTATTGTTCTTGTTTTGTTTCTACTTTCCAAAACACAAAAAATCAAAAATATTTCTTTTGTTTCTCTTGATTTGCTTCTTTAGTTTCTAAGTTTTAGTTTGTTTCATTTTCTATTTATAGTTTGCTATTTAAAAATCCAAAAAGATTTTGCTTTGTTTGATGATCCAAAATCGAAAACCCAAAAATATTTGTTGTTCTTCTTTGGTTTTGTAAAGTTTGCTACGGAGTTCAACGGTCTTCCATGACTCCATTGTAGCTTGGTTATTATTTAATATTATTCAAGCCACACAAGTGACGAGCAATAATGACGATCTATGACAATTCGAGATGTGGTGAGAGGCTGGTATGAACTCTATTTTTTTTCATTTTTGTACATATACTCATTTATGTGGACATGCTTAGTTTGTTCATGTAAGGTGTATGCTACTTAATGATTCTTACTAGTTTTTGCTCTCTCATGACTAGTTCCAATTTACTAATAGTAGGTAATATGTTATATAGATGTTTGCTTGCATAAAACGGTATGCCATTATGGTGTCCTACTCTGAATGTTTCATTTGAATCGACTTGGCACATGCTCATGCATGCATAAGACTAAACAAAATTCATTTAAGTCTTGATGATTTATTTTGCCTCGGAGTTCTTGTATTACTTTTATGCTTCTGTTAATTTGCCCTGTCACAAGCATGATTATGACAGTTACTGCTTTCTTGATTGTCGCTTCCCAGTCTATTGCTAGCCTTCACTTGTACTGAGTATGAGCTCTACTCGTACATCCAACTACCAAAAATCAAAGTTTTCCAACTTTGTCCACCATACATACTTATATGTGGTATTTCACCGCCACTCCAAAGTGAATTGCTTGTATGCTACCTTTAAACCTTCAAATATTATTACATGTTTTGTGTTTTTTAGCTCATGAGGTAGTATTGAATGCTTTATTATCTTTTCATGACCTCACATCTTGACTAGCATGTATAATGTGCTAGTCCCTAATATTGCAAAAAGAGCAAGGCAACTGGGTGCCCAGTCCACAAAAATATAAAATAAACAAATAACCAAATAAAGCTCCGCACACTATGTACTGGAGAGATCCTAAATAATGGTGTGCAAATGGAGAACTACATGGGAGACGCTCTTGAAGTCACTATATGAAAGGATGATAAATCATTTGATGTCAGTCATTGACATGGACATGCATACCTCTAAAAATATATTTTCAACACCTCCATATTATTCAAAATAAAAAGCTCTAGCACATGAATAATCTTGCTTCCCTCTGCGCAGGGCCAATCTTTACTTTTTATGTTGAGTCACATCCTTTTTTTGAGCACCTTCTCGAAAGCATAGCTGTCATTCTTAGTGTAATATGATTGTCCTGGAATAAGATTAATTGTGGTATAACTTTGATGCTTGAATCTTTCGATATTTTTAGTTCTAGTCTTCTCTTGAACTTTAGAGGTGCCTTGGCATTTATATTTTCCTCCAAAAATAAGGGCAAGCGAGATACCACTTTATCATATCATGTTATGAGCATTGCAATCCTATAGATACTTATGTTTCATGTTTCTTATTATAGTCTTGGTATTTTTTCATAGCTTGCATGACTATTGAGTAGCCTTAGTTGCATACTTCTTATTATGAATTTCCTAAGTACTTGATCATATAGCGAGAATATATACATCATATGAAGCAAATAGTTTCGTGAAAGTCTCTTTTATCGCACTTAGTTGTCACTGAATTGCTTGAGGACAAGCAATAAGCTAAGCTTGGGGGGAGTTGATACGTCCAAAACATATCTACTTTCTCAAACACTTTTGCTATTGTTTGCCCTCTAATTTGTGTGTTTTGGATAGAACTAACAAGGACTAACGCTATTTCAGCAGAATTTCTCTGGTGTATCGTTTTTGTGCAAAAATCCAACTTTCAGGAAAATGGTGATGGAGCCAGAAGACGAGACGGAGAAGGGCCACGAGGGGCCCACACCTGGCCTAGGCGCGGGCCAGCCCTGGCCGTTCCTAGGGGTGGTGAGGCCGCCTCGGGCACCCCCTCGACCTCTCCTCCGGACTATATTAAGCCTCTGACCCTAAAAACAGAGGGGTTTCAACGTTTTTCCAGAAAGAGTTCCACTGCTCCGCCACTACAAGATAACCCAATCCGGGAACCAGAAACTCCGTTCTAGCACCCTGCCGGGACGGGGAATTGGAGCAGATCATCGCCATCACCATCACCGACTCCTCTCCATCAACCATCAATGGTTCCTCCATCATGTGTGAGTAATTCCCCTGCTGTAGGCTGTAGGGGATGGTAGGGATTGGATGAGATTGTTCATGTAATAGCAATAAGATTGTTAGGGGCATAGTGCCTAGTATCCGTTGTTAGTATTTTTTGACGTTGTTGCAACTTGTTATGCTTAATTCTTGTCACTTTGGGCCCGAGTGCCATGATCTCAGATCTGAACATGTATGTTATTGATTCATGAGGATAATTATTATTTTTGATCATACCTGCAAGTTTTATACACATATCGTTTTTCGGAATCCGAGGCCTCAAAGTGACAGAAATTGGGATAACTGGAGGGGGTGGCTTTGATCTGAGGATCACATGTGTTCACGGAGTGTTAATTCTTTGCTCTGGTACTCTATTAAAAGGAGTACCTTAATTACCAGTAGATTCCCTTGAGGCCTCGCTGCAAACGGGTTGGTAGGACAAAAGATGTCATGCAAGTTTCTCATTGTGAGCACCCACGATTAAATAGGAACACACGCCTATGGTTACTTTATACTAGGATGCTTTTATCATTGTTACCTGCAAATGCCCATGACTTGCTTATTATATGAATTATCTTATCCATGCAGCGCCCGTTCATCCATCCCTATGCCTACAATATTTTAATCATGCTGTCTACTGCAATCATCGCTACTGCTATTTTTATTTCATTACTGTTGCTACTTCACTACTGCTACTGCTATAAAACTATTACTACTCATAAAATATTGCGAGCAAGTCTATTTCCAGGTGCAGCTGAATTGACAACTCATCTGTTAAAGCTTATAAATATTCTTTGACTCCCTTGTGTTGAATCAATAAATTTGGGTTTTACTTCCCTCTAAGACTGTTGCGATCCCCTATACTTGTGGGTCATCAGCCACACCACCCCTAGGCGCGGCCCACCCCCTGGCCACGCCTAGGTATGGTGTGGGCCCCTCGGGCGTCCACCGGCCTCGCCCTTCCGCTTATATATTCATCTGATCAGGAAAAACCTAAATACCTGAGCCTCCATCCACGAAAAGTTCCATTGCCGCCGCCATCGTCAACCCTAGCTTGGGAGGGTTCTGAAGCTCTTCCCGGCACCCTTCCGGAGAGGGATATCATCACCGGAGGCCTCTACATCACCATGCCCGCCTCCGAAGTGATGTGTGAGTAGTTCAACTCTAGACTACAGGATCATAGCAGTAGCTAGATGGTTGTTTTCTCCACTTTATGCTTCATGTTTAGTTCTTGTAAGTTGCCTATCATGATCAAGATCATCTTTATGTAATGCTACATGTTGTTGTTCTGGGATCCAATGAATATTGAATACTATGGTTGAGATTAATTATATACTTGTCATATGTTCTTTCGGATCTTGCATACTCTTCGTTGCTAGTAGATGCTCTGGCCAAGTATGTTCTTGTGACTCCAAGAGGGAGTATTTATGCTCGATAGTAGGTTCAGGCCTCTAGTAATCTGGGAGGGTGACAATAACTTCTAAGGTTGTAGATATGTTGTTGCTAGTAGGGAGAAAACAACAATGCTTTATCCAAGGATAATTCTATTGTTTACTTTAGACACTTTACTTAATGCAATAATTTGTTGCTTGCAACTTAATACTGAAAGGGGTGTGGATGCTAACCGGAAGGTGGATTGTTAGTCATAGACGCAGTTGGATTACGATCTATGAATCTTGTTGTAATGCCCAAATGAATATGATAGTAATCATCTTGTAATGTATGGTCTTTATTCTGTCAATTGCCCAGCTGTAATTTGTTCACCCAACATGTTATTTATCTTTATGGAGAGACACCTCTAGTGAACTGTGGACCCCGGTCCTCTTTCTTTTACACTGCAAATACATGTTCTTTTTATTGCCAACTCCCACGGCAATAGATCTTTTTCTGTCATGCACACACTGTTCTCTTTATTTAACTGCAAACAAACATCTCTTTCCATATTATACGTCTAATCCTTTGTTTTCAGCAAAACCGGTGAAATTGACAATCTCACTGTAAGTTGGGGCAAAGTATTTTGGTTGTGTTGTGTGTAGGTTCCATGTTGTGCGCCCTGCCATAGTCAGCTAGCAACACCTTCAGAAGTGATTTCTTTCTCCTACTGGTCGATTAAACCTTGGTTTCTTACTGAGGGAAAATTTGTTGTTGTGCTCATCATACATTCCTCTTGGGGTTTCCCAACTGCGTGCTCTGCACAACATCAACGGTTATGACTCCACCTCCGCATATGGGGCCATGAGCTTCAAGTGCTTGGTGGTGCAAGTAGAGAACAAGAATGGCATCCAAGTTTGGGCGGAGGTTGCATTCTGGGAACGCAGCGTTTGCGAGGAACATCATGTCCTCCTCATTAAGTCTTGTGAAATCACCTCGTTCATGCAAGATTTTAGCAATAACATAGTACAAATAGTGAATATCAGGGCACTCAATAGTATTTCCCCGAGGGAGTGTGGTAGGTATTCTCATCCTAGTAAAGTACATGCTAGGTGAGGGGTTCAAAGAAAAGCAAGTATAGCGGTTTGCGATGGCACTGTTCTCAAAGCCAAAGTGGTTGCACCACTCATCCAAGGTCAAATCATACTCACGGTTCATCAAACGAAAGGATATCCGGTCGACTCCGGGCTGATTTTCCTCAGTTTTGTAGTAGCGCTTCACCGTGTGCTTCGGAGTGCCGAGAAACTCGAGTGTCAAGCGGCGATAGGTGGCAGCCTCCTGAAAACAAAAGTCAAAGAGACCAACATTGTTGCAAAGGGTAATGAAATCATTGCGCAAGCCTAGTTGGTTCAGAATATGGGGTCATGCCCATTTTGTCGACTTGATCTCGCGGTCCTTGAGACGGTTGAAACAGTTGAGTTGACGGCGGTCTTCAAACTCGATACCGAGCGAAGCGGGTGTGTCTACAACCGGTGGTGCAGCATGTGCAGCCACAATGCGCGGGCAGCTCCTTGTGTTCATCTAAATATTAATCAGTAGTTTAGTACCTTAAGCCCATCTTAACAAAAATTCCACTAAGAACAAAAATCTGATCCGATAGAAATAAACATATGATTATCCTCTACACAACTTATAAAAGAATCTGCTCTAAAATTGATCTAGCATGCTCATTAAGGTGATGAAGTTCATAATATGACCTAATTCTAGATTGATAATGACACAAAAACTAGAGCATGCATTCACGAATAAAAAGTTGGGCATTGGAGGAGAAATGTACCATGCTTTGATGGAGTGCAAGGAATCGAATAAAAAACGAACAAATTTGGAGGTCCAATGGAGTAGTTTTTGAGTTTGGGGGAGGAAGAGAGAGAGAGATTATGAAATTTTGGGGTTGCATACATGTTCTTGGCCAGTTTAAGTCATCCGACACGCGGTACGAGTGCGCGGTACGAGCGTATTCTGCCCGTACCAGGTGCAACCGCCTTGGATTAGGTCGGTCGACGCGGTACGGTCGGACCCCCCCATACCGATGCTCAGTAAACTTACAATAAGTTTTCGAAAAGTTGATGTTTTCATCGTCGAAACGGTACGGGCGCATGGTACGATCATTCATGACCGTACCGATGGTCTCCAAAGTTACTGCCTTCATCGATGAAACCTTCAACTTTTGTCTTTCATGGTCGTGGATGCGGTACGGGCGCGTGGTACGGTCTGGTACGACCGTACCGATGATCGTTAAATTCATTGGAACATACGAACATCAAAAATTTCTGTGAAATCTTCATTGATAACTCAGGTGTTGGGGCATTGCTATAGTCCAGTTCTTCAAGTGCTTCTCCCCTTCTTTCAATTTCATCATTTTGAGGTCTTCAACGGGGTTTGTTTCTGGTTCACCTGCAAGTCTTGCAAGTATAATAATTTGGCTTTCAGCTATCTTCCCCAGTTGTGTCTCAACGGTCTTCATTCTCTCCTGTAAAGCTTGAACATCATTCTTGAGAGAAACGGTTTGGTGATACGTCCAAAACGTATCTACTTTCCCGAACACTTTTGCTATTGTTTTGCCTCTAATTTGTGTATTTTGGATACAACTAACACGGACTAACGCTGTTTTCAGCAGAATTGCTACAGTGTCTCGTTTTTGTGCAGAAATCCAACTTTCAGGAAAATCCCTGGAATTAATGCCCAAGGGCTTATTTTTCCAGAAGATTCACGGAGCCAGAAGGACAAGCCAGGGGGGCCCACGGCCCCCACACCATGGGCCGGCGCGGCCTAGGAGGGGGGCGCGCCGCCCTATGGTGAGGCCCCCTCGGTCAGCCTCCGACGCCCTCTTTTCGACTACTTAACGCCTTCGACCTAAAAACCACAGGGGGTGAGACGAAATCCCAGAAGACATCCAGAACACCGCCGCCATCGCGAAACTCCGTCTCGGGACCAGAAACTCCGTTCTGGCACTCCGCCGGGACGAGGAATTGGAGGAGATCATCGCCATCATCACCACCGACGCTTCTCCATCGACCAGCCATGTTTCCCCCATCCATGTGTGAGTAATTCCCCCGCTGTAGGCTGAAGGGGATGGTAGGGATTGGATGAGATTGGTCATGTAATAGCATAAGATTGTTAGGGCATAGTGCCTAGTGTCCGTAATTGGTACTTTTATGATATTGTTGCAACTTGTTATGCTTAATGCTTGTCACTAGGGACCGAGTGCCATGATCTCAGATCTGAACATGTTATTGTTTCATGATGATATGCATTGTTTTATGATCTTACCTGCAAGTTGTATACACGTATTGTTGTCGGGAACCCGAGGCCCCAAAGTGACAGAAATTGGGACAACCGGAGGGGAAGGCGGTGATATGAGGATCACATGTGTTCATGGAGTGTTAATGCTTTGCTTCGGTGCTCTATTAAAAGGAGTACCTTAATTTCCAGTAGATTCCTGTTGACTGCCAAAACCCACCGGCGGGCAGCGGCCTTGTCAACACCGTAGAGCCGGGAAGAGCCTAGAGCTGCGGCTGGCTGAGACCCCTCCGAGCGACGGCCCGCAATGCTCTTCTGGTCACACGCGGCGATGCGAAGTGCAAGGGCGTGCCACCTGACCTATACCCGGTCGGGAAGGTGATGGGGATGCCTCGCTTAGTTTCCTGCGGGGCATACATGTAAACGTTAAATACGAGCCTCGATCGGCTCTCGGGTTATCCCGTGAATCGGCTCAAAGAGCCGATCCACCCATGATTCGTACGGGGTGCACGAATACTTGGTGGTCCTGCTTGATCAAGATAAAGCTAATTAGATCTACGACGATTTAGGGTTTTCACCGCATAATCGGATCATCCTACTCCGAGGTTGGGCCTCGCGGCCACGCACGGTGCTCGTAAGCCGATCCTAAACAAGGCCTAAAAACCAACATGAAGTTGATCCTCGGAACATCCTGTTTAGGACTTGCGAACGCCACCCTACGTGCCACCGGATCCTCCCCCATCCGTAAGGCCTAACTATTGCGGATATTAAACTAATCCTTGTAGAACAAGGAGCAATCGTAACGGATCAGATCTACTAAATAATGATCAAGCGGGGTGCCGCCCCCACACCCGAGATAGGCGTGAGGGCGGCTAGATATGCAAGGGTTGCACTACGTAAGCATGCTTAAACGAAGAACAATGCTAACCCTAACACATCTATGATAACTACGTTGCTCGCCATCAAAAGCGCTTCAGTACGAGCAACGCATGAACAACGTGGGGCTTGTGCTGCCTAGATCGCAAGATGCGATCTAGGCAGCATGTCGCTTACCTGATAGAAACCCTCGAGACGAAGGAGTTGGCGATGCGCCGAGATTGGTTTGTTTTGGGGTTGAACGTGAGTTGTTGTTTATTCCATAAACCCTAGGTACATATTTATAGTCCAG
Organism: Lolium rigidum; assembly: GCF_022539505.1. NCBI lineage: Eukaryota > Viridiplantae > Streptophyta > Magnoliopsida > Poales > Poaceae > Lolium > Lolium rigidum. Next base: position 329,835,629 of record NC_061514.1, on the reverse strand, counting down.
CGGACTTTCTAATGAGGGCGTGCACTAAACCGTGCACGAGATAAACTCTAACTTTTAATCTAGATACAATTCTACCATAATTAAAGATACACGGGGAACTTAGCCCAAATTCTCCGTGCGAGGCCGCTTCATAGATCTTCCATGTGTAATCTTTCAAGCCCATCTTGATCGCGGCCCACCTCCTGATTTAGCCAAAATCTGGTGATAACACATGCCCCCCTGGTTTTGGTAATGATAATTTCAAAACCACTCTGTTTTTTTCCTCAGAGGGGTCGTGTCACGGCAGAGCGGAACTGTCGCAGCATGCCTCATCATGACGACTTGCCTTCCCAACTTCTCTGCACGATTTGACAGTTTTGGCACCATGTCCTCAAGAACTGCTCGAAAATTAAAAAAACCCCACCTCCTTTTATTTAACCGCATCGAACAGTTCTCTTCTTCACCCCTTCCGCATTAGCACTCCAAAAAACCCTCCCCCGCAACCATGTCCTCTTCCTCTTCCTCTTCTTCTTCGTCGGATCTTTCCCACGTGTCCTCTCCCATCCGAGAGTCGACGCCCTCGTGGGGTACGCAAGCGGCGTACGACATCCTCGCCCCAACGAAGTGGGACAAAGAGGACCATGACTCCTCCGTCAGGTCCGAGGATGACAAATCCCTAACCGACGGGGAGAGCGACCTTCGCTTCCTTGCTGACGAGGAAGCGGTGGAGGAGAGCGAAGATGATCGCCTCTCTTGGGCAGACTTCACCACCTCCGAGGAGGTGAAGGAGGAGGAAGAGGAGGAGGAGGACGAAGACAGCTCCTCCGACGAGCCGCCGGCCAAACGCCGCCACCTCTGGCCCGGGAACCTTAGCGACGTCGACAGTGACGTCCTCGCCGACGAAGAGGATGAAGACGATGAGGGTCCTGCCGGCGGCCGCTGGAGCAGCGATGACGAGCCGGTAGGGAGCAGCGCCGGCAGCGGCGATGACGGTGACGACGACGACGAGGGCAGCAGCGGCCCCTAGATAGGGTCTTAGCATAGGGCTAGCAGATGGCGAGACGGGGCAATGTATCCCCCTAGTTTTTCCTTTTGAGAGCAATCAGCTCTTCTATGTAAGAAATCTGGCTTATCAATGAAGAAATTCCCCAACTCGATTTTGCCGATTCCCTTTATGATAATTTAGCCGATCGTCCTTCACTCTGTTTCTGCCGATTGCCAATCTGGACGATGCCCAGCAAGCCGATGGCATCGCATCGGTCTCTCACAATAGATTTTGTGATAGATTCATCCGGACCCAAGCTCCTGGTCAAACCAGGCCCAGCCATAAGCGTGCAAACCCTAGGCCTTCAGACATTCTTCTGCCACATCCTTCCCTTCCAGATCCTCTTTGTCTCTAGAAGCGACCTAAGATCGTTGCCGGATCAATTTAAACGCCGAAGCTGCCACTTCTGCAGGACAGGCATTACCTCTGTAGTAACGTTTTATAATCCTGCTCTGTTCTCTTTCAGCAACCATTGCTCCAAATCAAACTGAGACGCAGAGCCAAACGATTTTAGCGAACTCGGCCTTCTTATAGCAAAGGACCTCTCGCGGCAAGTTGCCCCCCGAGCCTCAGCCGGGGTAGCGACAATGATGAAGACCAATAATTCAAGCAAACAGGCCTGGGCTCGACCACGTCCGAGAGTGGACCACCTTTCATCCGCTGACAGCCGATTCAGGTCGCTGAATCGTCTTGCATATTGAAACTGATAATTCCGCAACATCAGCACCATTCCTCAGGCCCGTTGTGATGCAGAGTTAGCCGATTTCAACGAAATTGGTCCGCGTAGCAAAGGATCCTTCGGGGCCAGCTGCCCCCGGGCCTCGGTCGGGCGAGAACAACAATGAGCCCACCACATCGGTCACCCTCGGCTTCCAACTTGTAATGCAGCATCAGCCGACTCCAACAACTATCGGCTCTTTGTTACTGGCAGGCTGGGACACCTCCCGGTGGGGGTGTCTTTGAATCTCTGATGCCCTCCAAACCCTGGACGCAACACCCCCTGATCACTATCTTGGTCAAAACGTCGCAGCCGATTGCTTCGTCATCGGCTGTTCTCGCAGTCTTAGGAAGGCTCATCCCTACCCTGACTTGCCGTTTAATCAGAGCCACGACCCTCAAACCTGCTAATGCCGCTGATCTTGAAGGCTTGCCAATGAGAATTAGGGGTCCTTGAAAGGAAGACCCATTTCACGCTCCATTGATCCTTAAGTCGATGTCTGCACATCGGCTATGCTTAAATTTTTTTGAATTCCCGGCCGATTTGTGTATCGGCCCCCATACTCCAATACCCATCGCCACAGGATGGGACACTTCTACTGCATATCCTCGTGTTTTATCCACTTGGGCGCCCCCCCGAGCCGATTCTGTCAAGAGAATTGATGATATCGGCTCTGTTGGATCATGAATGTGTTGAACCCAGGCAGTATGGATGGTGAGGATATTCACGGCCGATTACTGGAATCGGCCTCCACGTTGTTTGCTCGGTGAAGGTTTTGTAATGTTCCTTCATAGACCCTTGGGGCCGATCACAAGGATCAGCCTCGCCAAGTTGCACATCGCTTGGCTTCAACTACATGGTCAGGCCGGTGGATAAAACTAGCTTAACCCTTCCCTTTGTCACATCGATGCGCTCGCGAGTCGTCCAAGTTGATGCCTCGAGAGGGGTTCTTGGCTCTGCTGCTTCCCATGCGTTCATGCCAGCCGTTGAAACTTCGGCCGAGTCATCGGCCTGGACGACCTCTACCTCATCACCATCCCACTGTATTATGCATTGGTGCATCGTGGAGGGAATGCAGCAATTGGCGTGGATCCAATCTCTTCCCGAAGCAACACGACAAGAACTGCTCGTGCTATCAACGATGAAGAACGTCGTAGGGATAGTTTTTCTTCCTACGGTCAGATCCACGTTCAGAACTCCTTGTGCCTCAGACGCTTGGCCGTTGAAGTCGCTCAACGTTACGTTAGTCTTGATTAGATCCGAACTCGAGCGTCCCAGCCGACGTAGCATAGAGTACGGCATGATGTTAACTGCCGCTCCGGTGTCCACCAGCATCTTATTTACAGGCCTCCCATCGATATATCCTCGTAAGTACAGGGCCTTCAGATGCCTGTAGCTCCTTTCTCGTGGCTTCTCAAAGATAACCGGCCGTGGGCCGCAGATCAAGTTGTGCAACGGATGTCTCATCTAATCTCGGAGCACTGAACTCCGAAGGGAGGATAAACACCATATTTGTGCCAGCCGATGTTTCATCATCGGCTTTTCTCTGTTCGGGGCGCCACTCTTTTCTTTGTGGCTGACCTTCCTTGTCCAGGGTTCGCAGAATTTTGGCGGCCAGATCAGGCCGTGCCTTCCTTAGCGTGCGCAGGTATAATCTTTCAGCTTCTTCCAACCCACGCAGACGCTGAACTCTTCGCTTCTGGGAACGGCTGAGCCCATCAGGGCACCACCCTGGCTGATGATATTTGTATTCTTCACCACCGTCCTCTAGCTCCTCGAGATCTTCCACCCGAGCGGACTCAGCATGCTTGTTCCGAGGCGGGAAAGGCCCTAGACGGCCGAACACGGACACGTTAGCGGCACCCTCCTTCCTTTGTTTGCATTCACGGGCGGTCCTCGATTGTTGGCAATCGGCTCATTCCTGAGTCCCAGCAATGTTTGAAGAACGGGCAGTCCCAGTGCTTATCCATGTCACCCTGCCCCCTTGGCCTTCCTTCGGCGCGACGATCGTACCCGTCGTTGCTTCTACCATGTTGGCGGTACCTTCTGACCTCGGTATCAGACCGAAAATTCCTTTCGTCATCTACGTCGTAGCGCCGACGTCGGTCGTGGTGTTGCTCGTATTTGTTGAGGAGGCGCCCGGAGAGTGGGTGTTGATACTGCATGCTTTTTATCCCCTCCCTTGCCAGGTACCGCCTGTCCTCATCTTGGGGTTGGTCGCGCGGATTGGCCCCCTCTTCATCCTTGCCACGGGAGTGGCTGCTTTCTGTTTTCTCTTTGTCATGGCGGCTTGCAGACCCTGCCATATTGACACCAAAGGAAAACTTTGGCTGACCTATGGGGTGGCTGAGATCCACCGTGTCGACGCCGGGCCCCGGACGTGGGTCTCTACCGAACTTGACATCGTGCGGCCGGGTCTTCTCAGAGGAGCCGATGAGTTCAGCTTCGAGGATGGCTTTGATCTCATCGCACGTGATCGGCGTGCCGCCCGCCATCTCGGATGTAGATGGCGATGTGGTTGATGTAGACGTTGGTCCCACCGGGCGTGCCAGAATGTGTTGATCGCCAAAACCCACCGGCGGGCAGCGGCCTGTCAACACCGTAGAGCCGGGAAGAGCCTAGAGCTGCGGCTGGCTGAGACCCCTCCGAGCGACGGCCCGCAATGCTCTTCTGGTCACACGCGGCGATGCGAAGTGCAGGGCGTGCCACCTGACCTATACCTGGTCGGGAAGGTGATGGGGATGCCTCGCTTAGTTTCTGCGGAGGCATACATGTAAACGTTAAATACGAGCCTCGATCGGCTCTCAGGTTATCTCGTGAATCGGCTCAAAGAGCCGATCCACCCATGATTCGTACGGGGTGCACGAATACTTGGTGGTCCTGCTTGATCAAGATAAAGCTAATTAGATCTACGACGATTTAGGGTTTTCACCGCATAATCGGATCATCCTACTCCAGGTTGGGCCTCGCGGCCACGCACGGTGCTCGTAAGCCGATCCTAAACAAGGCCTAAAAACCAACATGAAGTTGATCCTCGGAACATCCCGTTTAGGACTTGCGAACGCCACCCTACGTGCCACTCGGATCCTCCCCCTTTGTAAGGCCTAACTATTGCGGATATTAAACTAATCCTTGTAGAACAAGGAGCAATCGTAACGGATCAGATCTACTAAATAATGATCAAGCGGGGTGCCGCCCCCACACCCGAGATAGGCGTGAGGGCGGCTAGATATGCAAGGGTTGCACTACGTAAGCATGCTTAAACGAAGAACAATGCTAACCCTAACACATCTATGATAACTACGTTGCTCGCCATCAAAAGCGCTTCAAGTACGAGCAACGCATGAACAACGTGGGGCTTGTGCTGCCTAGATCGCAAGATGCGATCTAGGCAGCATGTCGCTTACCCGATAGAAACCCTCGAGACGAAGGAGTTGGCGATGCGCCGAGATTGGTTTGTTTTGGGGTTGAACGTGAGTTGTTGTTTATTCCATAAACCCTAGGTACATATTTATAGTCCAGCGGACTTTCTAATGAGGGCGTGCACTAAACCGTGCACGAGATAAACTCTAACTTTTAATCTAGATACAATTCTACCATAATTAAAGATACACGGGCAACTTAGCCCAAATTCTCCGTGCGAGGCCGCTTCATAGATCTTCCATGTGTAATCTTTCAAGCCCATCTTGATCGCGGCCCACCTCCTGATTTAGCCAAAATCTGGTGATAACAATTCCCTAGAGGCCCGGCTGCCACCGGCTGGTAGAACAAAAGATGTTGTGCAAGTTTCTCATTGCGAGCACGTACGACTAAATATGGAACACATGCCTATTGATTGATTAGCACTTGGATACCGTTTTATTACTATCTGCAAATGCCCTACCTTGATTGTTACATGAGTTTCTCTCATCCATGCAACGCCCGTTCATCCATCCATGTGCCTACAATATTTTAATCATGTTGTTTGCTATAATCACTACTGCTGTCTTTGTTACATTGCTGCTGATATTTCACCACTGCTACTGCTATAAAACTGTTACTACTGATAAACTCTTGCGAGCAAGTCTGTTTCCAGGTGCAGCTGAATTGACAACTCCGCTGTTAAGGCTTACAAATATTCTTTGGCTCCCCTTGTGTCGAATCAATAAATTGGGTTTACTTCCCTCGAAGACTCTTGCGATCCCCTATACTTGTGGGTCATCAAGACTATTTTCTGGCGCCGTTGCCGGGGAGCATAGCTTTATTTGCAAGTTCACTTGGATTGATATTGTTCGCTGCAAATTCTCCATCATGGGTAAACCTCGCGATACTAAAGTCGCCATATTACCATCCACTACAAGAAAAGGTACAACTCCGAGTACCTCTGCTGCTCTTGATTCACCATCTGTGATAGATAAACTTGTTTCACCACCACAAGCTTCACATGCTGGTACTTCTGCTAGATCTGAAAATTCATCTTATAATTTTGATGATGCTTCTGCTGTGCTTGATAATGATGGTTCGTTAGGATATTTTCTAGATGCTACAATTGCTAGGTCTAGACAAATTGAAAGTACTGAAATTCCGAATGAAAATGCTGCTACACCTGTTAATTCACCTGAGTCTGTTGAATACTCTAGTGATGATCTTGATGAAGATTATGTAGAACTTGATGATGATTTCATTGATAAATGCAATGCTACTACTGATGCAAGTAATATTAAAAAGCTTCTTGCACAATGTGCTGTTAGATATAAACTGTCTCCTGATCGTAAATTTGCCACATCTCCTATAAACATTAAGGATAAGGATTATGATTTTTCTCTTGATTTATCTCATATATCTATTGTTGAGAAAACACCTTTTTGTGGCACTGAAAAAGAAAGTGCTGTAGAACACATGATTGAGCTGTCTACTCTGAGTAGCTTGTTTTTTGATGATGTTAAGAAGCGTACTTATTTCGTTGCTAAATTTTTTCCTTTCTCATTAAAGGATGATGCTAAAACTTGGTATAATAGTTTGCCACATGATTCTATTGATAGTCCAAGTGATTTGCTTGATGTTTTCTTTCGGAAATACTTTCCTGCTAGTGCTCAACATATTGCTTTGCAGAGAATTTATAATTTTGACCAGGAAGATGGAGAGAAATTTCCTGAGGCTTGGGCGAGATTTTGCTCTCTTATCAGAGCTCGGCCTGGACATGATTTGGAAAAGCATGATTTACTTGATATATTTTATAGTGGACTAACCATTGAGTCTAGGGCATACCTGGATAGTTGTGTTGGTTGTGTTTTCAGGAAAAGAACTCCAGACGACGCTGAAGAATTATTGGCTAGAATAGGCCGGAATCATGATGATTGGTCTACACCGAACCAACCCCGACACCAATATTGAAGAAGAGGGGTATGATTAAATTAAATGATGAAGATATGAGGGAAGCCAAGAAATCTCTTAAAGAGAAGGGTATTAAATCCGAAGACGTGAAGAATTTACCTCCCATAGAAGATTTATGCAAGATAACTCCCCCTTTATCCATGATTGAGGTACACTCTCTTGAACGCTTTACTAGGGAAGATATTCCGTATTCAAAACCTCCTGCTCAATGCTTAGATGAGTTTGATAATTATATTGTTAAGCAAAATAATTTCAATATGAGAGTAGAGAATCATTTAATGGAAAATTCTCGAGCTATTAGTGAATTGCATGGTATTGTGGAGAGAACCTCCAATGATGTTAAGATGCTTGTTTAACATTTTCATATGGTTCAAACTCAAATTGATCAACTCACTAAAGTGCAAAATGACTTGTTAAAAAATAGTTCTAAAGAAAAACACGCTTATGAAGTAACAACTAGAGGCGGTGTTTCTACCCAGGATCCTCTATATCCTGAAGGGCATCCCAAAAGAGTTGAACAAGATTCTCAACGAACTGAAACTAGTGCTCCATCTAAGAAAAAGAAAAAGAAACATAAAACTTTTGTAGAATCCTCCGAGCACATTAATGATCCTAATAGTATTTCTATTTCGATGCTTGAAACTGAAAGTGGTCATGAACATGATAAAGATAATGATAAGAATGATGCTTCTGATAAAGAAGAGCGTGAAGAAGAACCTGAAAAGCATGCTAAAAATAAAAAGTATACTAAAGAAGATTTTATTGCTAAGAAACATGGTAATGAAAGAGAACCTTGGGTTCAAAAGAAAATGCCTTTTCCTGCCAAGAAACTAAAATCAAAGGAAGAAGAACACTATAATAAATTTTGTGATTGGATGAAACCTTTGTTCCTGCAAATCCCTTTGACTGATGCTATTAAATTGCCTCCTTATTCAAAGTATATGAAAGATATTGTCTCTAACAAAAGGAAAATTCCTAATGAGGAGATTTCCACTATGCTTGCTAATTACTCTTTCAATGGCAAAGTTCCAAAGAAGCTTGGCGACCCAGGTATACCGACTATTCCTTGTTCTATTAAGAATAATTATGTTAGAACTTCTCTATGTGATTTGGGAGCAGGTGTTAGTGTTATGCCTTTCTCTCTTTATAAGAGACTTTATTTAGATAAGTTGATACCGACTGATATATCTTTGCAAATGGCTGATAAATTTACTGCTATTCCTGTTAGTATATGTGAGGATGTTCTTGTTCAAGTTACTACTAATTGCTTAATATTAACTGATTTTGTTGTGTTGGAAATGCCTGAAGATGATAATATGTCTATTATTCTTGGGAGACCTTTTCTTAACACCGCAAGGGCTGTTATTGATTGCAATAAAGGAAAAGTTACTTTCAATGTCGATGACAAGGAGCATACCGTTTATTTTCCCAAGAGGATTGATAAAGTATGTGGAGTTAATACAATTTCTAATGTGAGAACTATCAAAGTAGGAACTATTGATTGTCCTATATATGAGCCTAAGCAGGGATATCAAAGTATTATGATTGGATCCATATCAATTCAATACAAGGTAACATGATTGATTTGAGGTTTATTTCTTCTTATGTCATGTAAAATTTATTTGGTGGCAAGACTTGATCAACCTTGTTAACAAATACATTTTATACGCATAGAAGAGCTAAACAACATTTCTTTCTCCCCTCATTTGCTTTACTTGCTGTAGCACCACTTGATTTGCAAAATGCTTTAGTTGTTTAGAGGTTTGAAAATCTTTCTATGCCCTGTAAAATAATGTTGACACCCAGAAATATGCGTTTCTTCAAAGTTTTCAAAAATTCACAAAAATTATACCGTAGGTCTTATTTTTCGAAGAGGCATCTGGGAGCACCTGGGGATGACCAGTGGGGAACCCCAGGGCTGCACCCCACCAGCCGGCGTGGCCAAGGAGGGGGGCGCGCCACCCTGTGGTGTGGGCCCCTCCTTGCCCCACTTATTCATCTCTTCCTCCCATCTCACTCTCTCTCCCGAAAAAACTCGTACTCACTTTCTCTCACTCGCGTTTCTGCTCAAGAGCTCAAGATTTCTCGATCTCTTTGCTCAGCCCAGATTTCTGTCTGAAATTTGGCACATTTGCTCTCCGGTATGTGACTCCTCCGATTATCCAAGTAGAATTTTGTTTTGTTGAGTATATCTTGAATGTTTTGCTGCTGTAAGTAACATGTTTAGTGAGCTTGCATGCTTGTTCTAAGTGGTAAAAACTAGTTTTAATGCATGTTTAGTACTCTACCAAGTTCCTATAGTAGTTTCCCTCAATTATATGTCATCAAATCAAATTTTATAATGTTTGTTGAAAAATTTCAGAAAATGGAGTGGAATAGGCACCAACTCAACCAACAAGAATTGGAGGTGCAACAGGTTATGAGAGTTCACCGCGAAGAAGGAGTATACCCCTCTTACTACCCGTGCGTTGATCTTATGAGAAGTGCAGGAATCTTGCAAGATGTTCAAAATCTGATTTCCAATGCAGGGTTGGGAAGTTTTGTTGTTGGTGAACCATACCAATATGCAAAACTGACCATGTCTGTAGTGCAGGATTTTGAATTCAATTGGTCCCAGACTAACCCCATGGTTCGATACAAAATTTATAATAAAACTGTCAACTTTCCATTCGATGATTTTTGTGCAACAATTAGAGTGCCACAATGGGGGTCATGCGAGAAGATAAGGGGACTGCCGCAGGAGCTCTTGAATCTCTACAAGATGATTTGTCAAGGAAGGAGCTTCTCGGATGATAGTGGTAAAATCAGTGGTATTCAATTCCCAGCTATTCGCTACTTTGCTTATTTCATCACCAAGTGCGTTCTTGCTAGAAAGAATGCAAGTAAGTTATCTATCCAGGATTTGGCTTTCCTAGCTGCTGCATTACAAGGTGATATGACTTATAACTTGGGAGCTTTGATAGCCTATAGACTTGCTACTAACCGTGAGAAGGGAGGAATTTGTGGAGGTCTCATCGCCTCTCGCTTATTAGCTATGCACAATGTAGAACCTCACCATCTTGATATTCAGCTGTCCATGGAGAAACTTGACATTGTCTCTATGATTAAACATGACTTTGTTTCTGATTTGTCTAATTTGAGTAACCTGTGTTACAAGATAACATTTTACAAGAAAACTTGGAGAACAACTAAGAAAACTGAAAGGCTAGTAGGATTACCTGCACCTGCTTTGTTTAATCTTGATTCCAGGAAGGATTGGTTAGTCGCTGAAGGTGAACTGAATGCATACATAGAAGGGGAAGGCCATCATGCAGGGGACGGCACAGAGGAGGCCGAGGAACACTTCGACTTATCATCCGATGCAGCGAGTTCTTCGCATCAACATTTTGGGCATGAGGAGCCTTCACCCTTTTCTTCTGCACCGGGACCTTATTATGATCACGCCATGTATGATCCATCGGCGTGGAACCCTGACCCTCGCTGGGGTTGATCTCCACTTAGGCCAAAAGCCTAAGCTTGGGGGGAGGTATACCGGCATCACTCATTCTTTGCATATTATAGTTGCCGGATACTTGTACATACTTGTTTAGCTTCTTAAAGTGGTTTCCTAATAAGAGGGAGATGATATTTGGGGAAGTGCTGATTGAAAACAGATTCTGGACTAATACCAAAAACATTCTCAAAAACAGCAAGAACGTTACTTTGCGAAGCCAATTTTTATGCATGTTCCCCAGGTTGTTATCTAACTTTCATTAGTTGAACATTTTTCGAGCTGAGCAGCGGAAGAATTTCTTAAAAATCGATTACTGTACTGCTGTCAAGTTTGACGAATTTCTGCTGCTTTGTGTTTATGTGACTCTTTTAGTTTTCATTTTCTTGTTTTTGCTTTGTTTCTTTCCTAAAACACAAAAAGATGAAAAATATTTCTGTTGTTTTTCTTTACCATTTGTTTATTTTGGTTTCTTGCTTTTATCTTGCTTTATTTGCTATCGTTGGTTTGCTATAAGAAAATCCAAAAAGATTTTACTTTGTTTGCTTGTTTCCTTTTGTTCTTGTTTCCAATTCGAAAACACCAAAAATATTTGCTGTTCTTCTTTGGTTTTGTAAAGTTCATTATGGAGTTCAGAGGTCTTCGGTGGCGGGAGCTTGGTTTTTATTTCATATTATTCAAGCTACACAAGTGAAAGGCAATAATGACGATCTACGACAATTCGACTGTGGTGAGAGGCTGGTATGAACTCTATTTATTTTTATTTTTGTAATACTCATCCATGTGAGCATGCTTAGTTGGTTCATGTGAGGTATATGTCATTTAAGAAAGTCTAGTAGTTCATGATCTCTCACGTTTAGCTCCAATTTATTAATATGAGTAGCATGTTATAAATATTTGCTTGCATTGTTCTATTCATAGATAGATATGACATTGTGGTATCCTCCTCTGAATAATTCACTTGAATCAACTTGGCACATGCTCACGCATGCATATGACTGAATAAAAAGTCAATTAAGCCTCGATGATTTACTTTACCTCAGAGTTCTTGTATCACTTTTATGCCTCTGTTAATTTATTTTGTCGCAAGCATGATTATGACAGTTACTGCTCTCTTGATTGTCGCTTCCTAGTCTATTGCTAGCCTTCACTTGTACTGAGCGGGAACGCTGCTCGTGCTTCCAAACCCCTGAAAACCAAGTTATTCCAGAGTGTCCACCATAAATACCTATGCATGGCATTTCAAACCATTCCAAGTAAATTCTCATGTGCTACTTTTAAACCTTCAAAATACTTCTCAATTCGTGTCAATGTTTTATAGCTCATGAGGAAGTATGTGGTGTTTATCTTTCAATCTTGTCATTTACTCTTGACAGACTTTCATAATGGACTAGTGGCACATCCGCTTATCCAATAATTTTGCAAAAAGAGCTGGCAACGGGGTTCCCATCCCCAATTAATCAACTTTCATTAATAATTCTCTTCACATGTTTTGCCCTGATTCATCAGTACGCAACTTAAATTGCAAATAGACACTCCTCCATGGTATGTGATTGATGGAAGGCACCCGAGGATTCGGTTAGCCATGGCTTGTGTAAGCAAAGGTTGGGGGGAGTGTCATCCATAATAAAACTAAAGTACGCGTGTAAACAAAAGAGAAGAGGGATGATTTACCTTCTTCGGTAGAGATAACGTCCTTCATGGGAGCCGCTCTTGAAAGTCCGGTTGACGAGGTAGTTAGAGTACCCACTATCATTCGTTGACAACAACAAACACCTCTCAAAATAATTTTACTCCTGTTTTACAAATGAAAAGCTCTAGCACATGTTAATCCCTGCTTCCCTCTGCGAAGGGTCAATCTTTTACTTTTACATTGTGTCTCCATCCTTTCTTTGAGCACCTTCTTGAGAGCATAACTGTCATTCTTAGTATAATATGCTTGTCCCAAAATGTGATTAACTGTGGTATAACTTTGATGCTTTTATCTTTGATAATCTCTACTTCCAATCTTTCCATGAACTTCAAAGGTGCCCGAGCATTTATGTTTTGCTGTACAAATACGGGCAAGCGAGATACCACTTTATCATATCCTTTTATGAACATTGCAATCCTACCGATAGACATGATTCATGATGCTTATTATTAATTTGTTGGTACCTTTTCCATGATTGACATAGCTATTAGATGATTTTATTTGCATGTATCTTATTATGAATTGCTTAAGTACTTGCCATATCATGAGAATATTTACATCATCTGAACAAATGTGTTCGTGAAAGTTCTTTTATCGCACTCAGTTGTTAAGCGAATTGCTTGAGGACAAGCAATAAGCTAAGCTTGGGGGGAGTTGATACGTCCAAAACGTATCTACTTTTCCGAACACTTTTGCTATTGTTTTGCCTCTAATTTGTGTATTTTGGATACAACTAACACGGACTAACGGTGTTTTCAGCAGAATTGGTCTGGTGTCTCGTTTTTGTGCAGAAATCCAACTTTCAGGAAAATCCCCGGAATTAATGCCCAAGGGCTTATTTTTCCAGAAGATTCACGGAGCCAGAAGGAAAAGCCAGGGGGGCCCACGGCCCCCACACCATGGGCCGGCGCGGCCTAGGAGGGGGGCGCGCCGCCCTATGGTGAGGCCCCCTCGGCCAGCCTTCGACGCCCTCTTTTCGACTACTTAACGCCTTCGACCTAAAAACGCACAGGTGGTGAGACGAAATCGCCAGAAGACATCCAGAACACCGCCGCCATCGCGAAACTCCGTCTCGGGACCAGAAACTCCGTTCTGGCACTCCGCCGGAACGGGGAATTGGAGGAGATCATCGTCATCATCACCACCGACGCCTCTCCATCGACCAGCCATGTTTCCCCCATCCATGTGTGAGTAATTCCCCCGCTGTAGGCTGAAGGGGATGGTAGGGATTGGATGAGATTGGTCATGTAATAGCATAAGATTGTTAGGGCATAGTGCCTAGTGTCCGTAATTGGTACTTTTATGATATTGTTGCACCTTGTTATGCTTAATGCTTGTCACTAGGGCCCGAGTGCCATGATCTCAGATCTGAACATGTTATTGTTTCATGATGATATGCATTGTTTTATGATCTTACCTGCAAGTTGTATACACGTATTGTTGTCCGGAACCCGAGGCCCCAAAGTGACAGAAATTGGGACAACCGAAGGGGAAGGCGGTGATATGAGGATCACATGTGTTCACGGAGTGTTAATGCTTTGCTCCGGTGCTCTATTAAAAGGAGTACCTTAATTTCCAGTAGATTCCCTAGAGGCCCGGCTGCCACCGGCTGGTAGGACAAAAGATGTTGTGCAAGTTTCTCATTGCGAGCACGTACGACTAAATATGGAACACATGCCTATTGATTGATTAGTACTTGCATACCGTTTTATTACTATCACGCAAATGCCCTACCTTGATTGTTACATGAGTTTCTCTCATCCATGCAACGCCCGTTCATCCATCCCCTGTGCCTACAATATTTTAATCCTGCTTGTTTACTATAATCACTACTTGCTATCTTTGTTACATTGCTGCTGATATTTCACCACTGCTATCTGCTATAAAACTGTTACTACTGATAAACTCTTGCGAGCAAGTTCTGTTTCCAGTGCGGACTGAATTGACAACTCCGCTGTTAAGGCTTACAAATATTCTTTGGCTCCCCTTGTGTCGAATCAATAAATTGGGTTTTACTTCCCTCGAAGACTGTTGCGATCCCCTATACTTGTGGGTCATCATTTGGTTAGATAAATTTCCTATCATAGTGCTCTGATTTTCAATGAGCTTTGTAATGGTACTATTTTGTTCAGCTGGAGCATGCATAAAATTCTTGAAAGTAACTTCAACGGAAGTATTACCATTGCTTGCTCCATTACCATTGGTGAAGTTATTATTAGGAAGTCCTGCATTATTATTATATGGTCTAGGAAAATTAGAGCCATAATTTTGACTCTTCCATGCAGGGTTATAAGGATTTCTTGCTATGAAGTCTATTTCCTCAACTTTAGTATTGGTGAGGGCATTAACTTGGGTAGTTTCTTTTACCCTTTAGAATATGCAAAAGCTCATCTACCTTTGAAGTGAGTTCTTCATTGTTACCTTCGGTGATTGCATTCACCTTTCTTGAAGAGGATCTGTCTACATGCCATTGGGCATGGTTTCTTTGCATATCATCAAGAAGCCTCCTTGCCGGCTCAACTGGCTTGCTCATGAATGTTCCTCCTGTTGCAGTATCAAGCATAGACTTTGACATTGGGTTAAGGGCATTATAAAATAAATGTAGGATTCACCAATCCTCCATTCCATGACTTGGACAATTCATGGTGGCTTCCTTCATCCTTTCCCATGCAAGTGCTATTGGCTCGCGGTCTTCTTGTCTAAAACCTGTAATGTTAGAACGCAGTTGCATAGTATTTGATGGTGGGAAAACTTAGTCATAAAGATATTAATGCATTCATCCCATGAAGTTATACTGCCCTTAGGCAAAGCTAGCAAGCAGTCTTCTGCTTTTCCTCTTAATGAAAAGGGAAACAAGGGCAATTTAATAGCTTTGGATCAGCATCTTTAATGCACATCATATCACATATTTTAGTGAATGTGTTTAAGTGCATACCTGAGTCCTCAGCGGATGAGCCTCCAAATTGGTTCCGCTGAACCAAACTTAAAAGGTTAGGCTTAATTCATAGTTCTTCGCTTCAACAACGGGCTGAGTTATGGGTGCACGAATAAAATCATCATTGGGGATAGCATATTCTCCAAGCTTCTTTTCTGCCATAGTGATTATCTTTTTGGGTTTTCCTTCTACGATTAAGAAAGAACAAGTAACTAAATTTTTTGGGTTTTCAAATAAAAGTAAAATAGTAAACTAAAAATAGTAAATAAAATCTTAAAACTAAAAATAAGATAACTAACAAGGTCTCGAGTAACCTTACCGGAATAGCGAAACTGCTTCCCCGGCAACGGCGCCAGAAAAAGGGTTGATAGCTCCGATCATGATTACGAATTGTATTATGGTAAGCTTTTTTCCTAGAAGACCTAGGTTTAATCGAACCTTGGGAAGCACTGCTAAATGGTGTATGAAGGAAACGTCTACAAGATTTTGCTAGTTTATTTTATCTTTAGTTTACCGGACCTATCTAGTTTACTTTTAAGGGGGTTGTGTTCAATGATTGAAATAGGCAAGGGTTAAGGTTCCACCTGTAGCTATGCATACACACACACACACATATATATATACATATAAATCTCATATGTGTAAAAAATAAAATATAGATAAGAGATTTGTGGGTAGCACATCCATAAATAACCTTGCCCCTAAAGCCAGAGGTGACAAGAGCCTAATGGTCCAACCATTGTCCTCACAGCCGCAAGCAACAACAATTATTAAGTAAATACAGACCAAAGCCTTAAGCTAGATGATTGTGCTATGGTCCGAAATGAACCACTAAGCACGTACTAGTACTTTCCCCTTTCTGTCACCGAGGTTTCGCGAATACACGCCGTTCTCCACTCATCTCACCTCTTCCTTGATCGTCTCTAATGACATGGGTACCTGTAGATCATCAAAGATGAGGCGAAGAGACAAGGATACAAGATCGCAAAGCTCCTATTCAACCTTACACATAACATAAGATTAGATGCACATAGTTGCTGCGAGGATTCACCCCAACCCACAACCTGTGAGGACTACTCACACATAATATCAAGATCGAAGGTAGAAATCATTGTGCAAAATACTTAGATTGAAATCACAATATTCTTACAATGGTCGCCAATTCTCAGGGAGATCTCTATTACAATGGTGATGACTATGGCTATGGAGGAGATGGAGGATGGAATGGATGAACTATGGGGATGGATCTCCTTCGGTGTGTTGCAGATGGATCTGGTGGATGACGACTCTGTTTGGCAACGAATGGTTCTCTGTTTGGCATCGGCCGCTTCACGACTTTTATAGTGTTTGACCTTAGGAACGCAACCGCTGGTGGTACGGGAATACGGTACATGTGGGGCTTGCCCGTACCGATGCCAGTTAAAACCTCTGGAACCATGCTCCTGGCGCGATTTTCTTCAATAATTGTAGGTATGTTTTCCATTATGACGTGATATCCTGCACAACATCCAAAAATAGAAGAGAATGCACATCTTTGCATTGATTAGGCATTAGTGGCAAGTTGAGAGGTAAACTTAGTCAATTTATTGATTTAGCTAGGGGTTTCAACGCGATAAAATATGGTGTATTTCACAGCCATCAACCTTATCAAAACGTCGATTCCAACTCCGGGATGCTTACTTCAGTCCATAAATGGAGCGCTGAAGTTTACATACATTGTTAGCATCTTTATGATCGACAAAACCCTTGGGTTGTACCATGTACAACTCTTCCTCAATGTCACCATTAAGGAACGCTGTTTTGACATCCATATGCCAAATCTCATTATCGAAAAATGCAACGATTGCTAACAAAATCCTCACAGACTTTATCTTCGCTACCGGTGATAAAGTATCATCGTAGTCAATTCCTTGAATTTGTCGGAACCCTTTCGCGACAAGTCGAGCTTCATAGACAGTAACATTACTATCAGTGTTTGTTTTCCTTTTGAAAATCCATTTGTTCCGACAGCCTTGCGGCCATCAGGTAGGTCCACCAAAGTCCATACTTGATTATTGTACATGGATCCCATTTAAGATTTCATGGCTTCTTGCCATTTGTTGGAATCCGGGCTCATCATTGCTTCCTCATACGTCGCAGGGTTGTCATTGTTGTCCACCAACATGACATTTAAGGCAGGGTCATACCAATCAGGAGTGGTACGAACCCTCTTCGACCTGTGAGGTTCAGTAGCAACTTCATTCGAAGTTTCGTGATCATTATCATTAGCTTCCTCTCTTATCGGTGCAGGCGGCACATGAACATCTTCCGACGCTGCGCTACTCTCAAATCGGAGAGAAGGTTCAACAACCTCGTCGAGTCCTACTTTCCTTCCAGTCACATCTTTCGAGAGAAAATCATTTTCAAGAAAGGACCATTCTTGGCAACGAAAACTTTGCCTTGAGACCTATGATAGAAGGTATACCCAATTGTTTTTTAGGGTATCTTATGAAGACGCAGTTCTCTCCTTTGGGTTAAACCTTGTCAGGTTGTAACTTCTTTACATAAGATTCACAATCCCAAACTTTAAGGAACGATAACTTAGGTTTCTTACCAACCCATAATTCATATGGTGTCGTTTCAACGGATTTATATGGTGCCCTATTTAAAGTGAATACAGATGTCTCTAATTCATAACCCCAAAACAATAATGGTAAATCTGTAAGAGACATCATAGAACGAACCATATCTAAAAGAGTTCGACTACGACATCCGGACACACCATTACACTGTGGTGTTCTCGACAGTGTCAACTGTGAAAGTATTCCGCATTTCTTTAAATGCATGCCAAACTCGTAACTCAGATATTCTCCGCGATCAGAACGCAGAAACTTAATCTTCTTGTTACGATGATTTTCTACTTCACTTTGAAATTCCTTAAACTTCTCTAAAGTTTCGGATTTATGTTTCATAAAGTAGATATACCCAGATCTACTCAAGTCATTTGTGAAAGTAAGATCATAACAATATCCACCGTGCGATGGTACACTCATTGGACCGCACACATCGGTATGTATTATTTCCAGTAAGTCTGTAGCTCGGTCATGTATCCCAATGAATGGAGTCTTAGTCATTTTTCTCATTAGACATGCTTTGCATCTTTCAAGTGATTCAAAATCAAGTGATTCTAGAATTCCATTGGAATGGAGTTTCTTCATGCGCTTCACTCCAATGTGACCAAGACGATAATGCCACATGTATGTAGAATTATCATTCAATTTTAATCGTTTAGAATCAATGTTATGAACATGTGTATCACTACCATCGAGATTTAATAACATCTCAGGTGCATGACCATAAAATATATTACTCATAAAAATCGAACAACCATTTTTCTCAGACTTAAATGAATAATTGTGTTGCAATAAACAAGATCCAGATATAATGTTCCCGCTTAACGCAGGCACCAAATAAAAATTATTCAGATTTAAAACTAATCCCGAAGGTAGATGAATTGGGAGTGTGCCGATGACGATCACATCAACCTTGGAGCCAGTTCTAACCCGCATCGTCACCTTACCGCTTGCTAGTCTTCATTTATTCTGCAGTTCCAGTTTTGAGTTACAAATATGAGCAACCAAACCAGTATCAAATACCCAGACATTACTACAATTACTAGTAAGATACACATCAATAACATGTATATCAAATATACCTTTCTTCTTGACGTTGCCGTTCTTCAGATCTGCCAGGTACTTGGAGCGGAGCAATTTCGCCTCCAGTGCCCATCGTCCTTGAAGTAATAGCATATAGTATCAGGCCGAGGGCCAGCCTTGGATTTCTTATGAGGTGCAGCAGCTTTCTTGTCTCCCTTCTTGAACTTTACCTTGTCCTTAGACTTGCCCCTCTTCTTGAAATTGGTGGTCTTATTGAAAATTCGAAGAAAAAAAACTATAAAGCTACAGGGCACACTCAACAAACATTTACTGAACATCTACTGGTACTTTTATTTCTTGATGTATTCCGCTTAACATACACTCGAGTAGCCAACCTACCAAAACGACGCTTACTTATTTCCTAATGTCTGCAGCACGAGGAAGCAAGTTACTAGAGGTTGGACGAGCGATCTGCATACTCTTGGACCATCGCCCCGAAGAGGGAGGACGGCTGTTCGATCAACTTCGAAGGCTCATCAAATTCCTTTACCAGGCCTGAACAGAAATACTGAGATTTTAGAATGGAGAATTCTGAAGAAGAAATGACATGGCTAACTGAACCAAGCGAAAAAACAGGATTTCAGTTCTCTGAACTAGACCTACCTAGCAAACGTTCCATCTTTATTTAAGAAAATGAAAAGGTAGATTACTGGCAGAGAACGATTAATTGTCTATCAAAAGCAGGGGCATTAAAGAGACCTACCTGCGTCCAACACCAAAACTCTATCGCAATCCATGACGGTTGGTATTCTGTGTGCGATGCTGATTATTGTACATGATGAAAATTGTTCTCGCGTGATCTTCTGGATTGCGGCGTCAGTTTGAGAATCGACTGAAGCAGTTGCCTCATCCATGAATAAGACTTGATTCTGCTTCAATATTACACGACCAAGACAAAGAAGCTGTCTTTGGCCTACGCTCCAGTTCTCCCCACTATCAGCCACTGCAAAGAGTATAGATGGAATGGACATTATATATCAACTGCCTAGTAAAATAGAATAATTAGCAGAAGGAATAGTAATTCGTGATTGTATTGGCATCATATTTTTATGTAAATTTTAGCTTCTTTGCCTGACCATAAATCACATATATAGTGTGCTTGGCAATAATATACAAACCAGTAGTGCCCAAATATTTTTATTTGATCAATGTGCGTTTATTCCGTAAAATGGAAAATTATTTTATGCTCTTATGCAAATTGATAGTTCAGAATTTAGGCCGTGCAATTTGGATTCAGTTTTTCCCGACAAAGGGAATATATTAATATCAAAGATATCAATTATACTCAGCCTCTGCAACAACGCAATACTCTAATGGCAGTACGGATGCTATGGATGCATACAACCAAAAAAAGAGAAAAGAAAACTAAGATACAAAAGTTCCGCTAAGTATCCCATGCCTAACAACAACAATACATCCACCACCAAAACAACACCTGAAATACAAACTCTCCAAAAGCGACGCCTTCAAGAAGGGAACAGTACTCCAACACCGTCGTCGCCCGACCAACGATCTTAGATTTTCACCCTGAAGATAGTCTCCGCTCTCAAAACAATGCCTCCAACAAGGTCATTGCTAGGCACAACCAGTTAACGCCAGACCTTGTATTTTCACCCTGAAAGGCAGGACTCTGAACTTCACCTGTGTTGTCGCCCTCACTTTCATACACTGCCCACTTTCATACACTGTTGTCAAGCCCGGATCACAAAGCAAGTCCCTCAACAACGCGGAGACTTGAATCTCCCTTAGCTAGTCCTCCCATCCGACCTTCATGATATTCTCTTCTTCTGACTTTCACCATAGATCCAATGTCACTTGGTGTCAACACAGAAAAGAGCTTCACGCCGCTCCCTCCAGAACCAAATAGTCGGAATAAAAGCATGGGTACGCGCGACCGAATACCACCCAATCCAGCAAACTCCAGGCAAAATATGCGTTGTTCCATTTGCCGGCGGAGCCTTCCGGAACTCAACACTCCGGCTAGATAAAAAAGGATCGGCATCCGGTAGGTCTTCATCTCCGCAGAAGAAGAACCCTAGGACCACCACCTTCAAGCCCGAAGTAGACGAACAGGCCCCCACGCCGCCATTGACGACGAAGGAAGACTCGGTGGACGGCGGCCGCCGCAACCACACCATCCTCGCCCCGCAAATCGCCGCCCCTTCCTCGCGCCGCCGGCTCCGACGATGGATCTCGGCGGGTACAAGATCCAATAACCGCCGCCACCAACCATTGCCGGAGGCCGTGGAGGATCCATTGCCGGAGGCTTTGGAGGAGTAGCCGCCGCCGCTCGTCCAGGGTCGCCGCCCTAGACGCAGAGCGCGTCGAAACCGGTGGCCGCCGCCCCAGCCGGCCGCCGCCTCCATCTTCCCCCCCGGGCACGTTTGGCGCCGGGGCCTGCCGCCACCGTGGCCAGCGGTGGAGGGAGAGGACGCGGGGGGAGAGCTGGCGGCGCTAGGGTTTGGGGCCCTGACGTCGCCCTGGGAGCGAACGCGAGGGGGCCGTCTATTCACTGTTCATTTGGATTCAGTTATTAAGCTCTGGTTTATTTTTCGCATTGCCAGTGTCCATTTGGCAACTATCATAGTAAAGTATCTCCAAACTAATATTTTGTTAAGATACGGACACATTCACTGTTTCCTGTACATGGTAACTATGGACTATGGTTTGAAGAGGATTGGTTGCCAAATATGTAGAAGTCATGATATTGACAGCCTAGAGGTTTGTTACGTTATTAATGTTACTATCTGCACTATTTATCCCATTTATGATTTTAAAAGGGGCGGCGGTTCAGAACTTTGGACTAGTAAATGATCTTATTTGACAACTACACAACACTTCTTCCGACACCACTTCGGGGAAACATATTAAGAAATTAAGGCTGAGTGGAAGATGCAACTTATGTGAACAAAAACACAACACAAGTATATTAATGGCAAACCTAGAGCGTCAAGCTTTTGAGCTTTAGAAGCTACTACATCCTTCAGTTGGCAATGCTCCAGAGCCTGCAAACATGTGATGTAATTCCACCAGCTAATTAGCCAATCACCAAGGAGGAAGGATAGAACAAACATTTTACACAGTACCTGCCATATTTCAGAATCTGAAAACTGCCCAATTGGATCAATGTTACTTCGAATTGTCCCCTCAAAGAGTACTGGTTCCTGGGGAATTATGCCGAAGCGGGATCTCAGATCATGTAGACCCAATGCACATATGTCTACTCCATCAATGATTATCTTCCCCTCTGCAGGCTCTACAAGCCTGAAGAATGCTTGAATCAAAGTTGATTTGCCACTGCCTGTCCTTCCAACAACGCCTATCTTTTCACCACCTCTAATGCTGACAGTGATGCCTTTCAGAATTAGAGGAGTATTTGGTCGATACCTGACCTGAAAGGATAAAATTGGGGTAATGAGCTCAACTGATCGAATAAATCCCCAAAGACAAATATTCAAAACATTCTACACTGTATTGTGTGTAAAATAGACCAGTAGTTGCACCAAATTTATGTGAAATAAATAAGAAAGTACAGGACTTCATATTTAAGTACTTGACCTTCTAACCTTTAAATCATTGATATCAATATCTCCATGAGTGGGCCAATACAGAGGAGGGTGGTCGTCTTTTTTCCACGCTGCCTCAGAAGGAAGAGTGCTGAACTGATTTACCCTCTCCACGGCAACCATGTAATTTTCTAGCATACAGCTGATGGATATTGCGTAGTAAACCACAAAATTGAGAGCAAGGCCATATGAAAGAGACATGCCAACAAATTCTGTAAAAACATAGCACACATCACTTCCTCCTGGCTATATAAAGCTCATGATCTTAAATCCACAAAGATTACTTTACTGGATATATCAGTTTAAAATGCATTGTCCTATCTCGAAAATAAAGTTATCCAACTCATGAGAATATCTTCATCCTATTAACTAACATCAAGACAACCCAAAAATGCAGTACTGCATTCTATTATTAGGGGGCAGCTGCTGAATTTAATGAAGCGCAAATTAGTGTATTTATCCTGACATGATATAGCCGCTGATCTATGTTACAGTACGGTCAGATCTATTATATATATTCAGTTGTACCTTTCTTGATAAAATTGCTAGGCAAGCTAATCATGAGAAAAGCTGTTATTGACAATACAAGTGTTCCAAGCAGCTCCAGCCGGAACCCAAGCCACTCGTTTGCTGCATAGTTGTGGAAGTTCATGCGCAAACTTGAATTGATTCTGTCTAAATTCTCCTGGAAAAATTCACTTTCCTTGTTGAAACATCTTATGGTTGTCGCACCTACAACAGTCTCAGTGAAGTGATCAATAATCGGTGCTTTGGTTACTCCTTCAAGTCGAGTTAGCTCCCGTGAAGTGCCAAGATATTGATTCTGCAGAAAAGGGGAAATTGCAAGTTATATTGAGCAATCTGTTTCTATGAGCAGAATTAATTAAGGTGTTTTGAGGTGAGCTTTAGAAGAAGAGCATGCATACCCTGTACCAAATGCTCAATAGCAAGAGTGGAATTACAGCTATAACTGATGGCCAAGCGACCTGGCAAGTAACAATAATGGTGCTAAATACTGAAATGTACATTGAAATTGTCAGGCCAACAAAAAAGGCCAGCACATCATCTATGGTTGTTTGGTCAGATGATGCCTGAAAAAACACAAGGGGGAGGTATCAACTCAGTACTTCAGTACATAGCAAAATAATTGCATAACACACACTCCTGATCTTGCAAAACAAAAACTAGAACATATTCTTTCTTTCCATATATTTCGGAGTGAAAGATGATTTCTTTGCACGAGGCCACTTTAAGTTAGGTGATGGTTCAACTGTTAGATTTTGGGAGGATGTTTGGTTGGGAGATAAAACTTTGGCACAGCAATATCCATCTTTATAACATATAGCGCAACATAGAAATGTCTTGGTTGCGGATGTGTTAGCTCAGGTAGCTCTGAATATTCAATTTTGGAGGGTATTGCATTGGAACAAATGGATGGATTGGTTGCATTTGTGTAGACGTTTGATGAATGTTACTCTTGAGGATCAAACGGATAGTTTTGTTTGGAACCTTACAACCTCAGGCTTATTCCTTTCCTTTCCTGCGAAAATATTTATGGAAGCTTAAAATACCGCTAAAGATAAAAAAAATGTGGTTTCTTAATAATAAGATTTTGTTAACTAAAGATAATTTTGCAAGAAGAAATTGAAAGGGTTGTATGAAATGTTGTTTTTTGGTGCTCAAGAATCCATTGAACATTTATTTATAGCTTGCCTGTTTGCAAAACTACTTTGGCGGATGGTGTATTTTACTTTTGACCTCCCACCTCCAGCTAACATTACCAATATGTTTGGCAATTGGTTAAATGGAGTTGACAAAAAAGCAAAGGATCGAATACGCATTGGTGTGTCCGCTCTATGCTTGTCAATATGGAGGTGTCGGAATAATATTATGTTTAACAATTCAACTTCTTTCAATATTATGCAGGTTATTCATATGGTGGTCCATTGGGTGCAACTGTGGGCGTTACTCCTTCCTCAGGACCAACAGGTATTTATGGATACTGGATGCAACCATCTCTAAACGGTCACACAGGCTATCTTGTCCCAGGCTGGCTGGTGTCACACTAGTCGACTACAGGATGCTTAGTTGGCTTAGTTTTCAGATTTTTTGATGTTCTCATGGTTGATTTATGTATTGATCATGAGTGATCCGTGAATTCTGTACCACGTACTTATGTGTTGACACTGAATCTATTAATAAAGGCCGTGTGCATCACCACAATGCAGAGGCCGGGGTGATTATCCCCTTTTCGAGAAAAAAAATATTTCGGGGTACAAGTAGAGAAAAGCTTACAAGTCAAACTAGCTCTGTTAGCACTTATTTAATTTAATAGAATGGACCAGAAAAATAAGGTTTGCCAAGTTAGTAACATATAATCAACTTAGGCAAATGGGCAAGTTCATGCTATAACCAAATAAATCATACAAGATATTTACCCGGCTAAGAATCCTTCCTGAAGGAGTGGTGTCAAAAAATGACATTGGGGCATGCAAAATGCTGTGAAACATCTTACTGAAAAAGATCTGAGCTGTTTGAAGACCCAACACTGTCTCGAGAAAAGTCTTAATTACTTGAAGGACCATTGAAACACCAGCTATGGCAAAATACACTCCAATAAACAAGGAAGGATTAAACGGGATGCTGCCTGATGTTTCATATGAAAGCCAGTAGTCACTAGCCATATCAGAAGCTTGCCACACCAATGATAATCCAAATATGCCCACAACCCCCCACCAACCCCAAGCCTCCGTCAGGTATAGCTTGTACACACGCCAACTTACTTGGCCACTTTCTCTTTCCTCTTCTTGTATAATCTTGGAAGTGGCTGCTTCTATTTCTGGTGCAACGATCAGCTTCTCGCCCTTTCCGATGGATCTAGAGTGGAGAGAGGGGATTCTGATTACTGCAGCAGGCTGAGAATGTCTAGTCTTCTCCACTTGTCGACCCTGTTCCACCAGTTCCATTGAACTATCATGAGCAGCAACAAGAGCCGAAAAACCTGCACCTGCTTCTAGTAACTCATCATACTTTCCTGACTGTGCAATCATACCATCTTTCATGACCTGCTTATATTCACATGGTAAAAACATGAGTACACCGTTGTTTATGTTGGTTTGTTTCGTATAAAATTTGAATTTTTTTCTCTTGCTGGACACTGGATAGTACAACAGTATGCTGAGAAGTAATCGTAAGAACTAACTTTTCATATAATTGTATACAAGAATGATATGAAGCTTAGCATAATAACACCAGAGCCAGCTTTAGACTGTGGACAGATACTTAGAAAGTACACTAACTGTTTTTCTTTTTCGTATAAAGAATGTGTAGATGCTTTTCTTAGATAATGCAAGAGCATAACTGCCTCCTGGCCTCTTGCTTTGGAAGAAACAAAAAAAAAACACTTCAATGGCTCCTATTTTCACCAGAAAGACGATAAACTTACGAATATGGTGTCGGCATTATGCAGGAAATCTACTTGGTGAGTTACAAGCAAGATGGTCTTCCCCTTGAGCAGGCCCCTTAGACATTCCTGCAGCAGAAAGATCACCCGTGTGATACCACTCAAAATATGTGGCATATAATAACAAAAGGTTCACTTTGATTAGTTGAATTCAGTGGTAGTTATACCGAGAGAGTTACTTCAACCTTGTACATACAAATAGGGAGCTACTTCATTCATTTGTTCTTAGTTAGAACAGCATAGAAGAACAACCATCATATGCATTTCACAAATATTGCCCTAACTCTTGCTTATTATTTATTTAATTGTTACATATTAGAATAGTGATTGGTAAAATACAATGACGAAAGGAGAGTACCCCAGTATCATCAAATCAAATTCTTGGAAGAAGCAAAAAAGAATTTACCTTGAAGATATACGAGCCGGTGTGTGCATCTACAGCACTGAAGACATCATCAAGGAGATATATATCGCATTTTTGATAAACTGCTCTGGCAAGCTGAATGCGTTGTTTCTGTCCACCACTGAGATTGATTCCTCGCTCTCCTATTTCTGTCTGGTCACCGAATTCCATCATTTCCAAGTCCTTTTCCAGGCAGCAAGACCGTGTGACTTCTTTATATCTTTCAGAATCCATTGGCCGGCCGAATAAAATATTCTCTTGAATGGTCCCATTTTGGATCCAAGCTGTCTGTGCAACATATGCAGTACTACCACATACCCTAAGCTGTTAAGAAAAGAAGCACGAGGGCATAATAAGATAAATATGAAAAATCTGTAGACTAATGCGTATCACTAGACGTTCCTTAATTTATGAAGCCAAGAAGGTATCATCTAATTCCTGGTGTGATTCAAGAATTCCTTATGGATACTTGAATAGCCATCCCTAGGAGTATCATAACTGTATTAAACCACTGTTTTCTACCGGGTGAGACTTCAGCCATTGCCCCCGATTTCACAAAAACTGTATCTCTCAGTTGGAAGATTTGACCTTGCACTCAATTTGCATCCAACTTTAAGTGGCAAAGACCTCAATTTGTGAATGTTGCATAAATAATTCTCAAAAAATAAGAAGAATGTTGCACGAGCAAATAGCATAGTATTTTGATCAACAAGGATGTCTATTTGTATAAGAAGTAACACTTTTACCTTGCCTGAAACCTTGTCCATCTCCCCCATAATACAGGACAGCAGCGACGACTTGCCAGACCCGACCGTTCCAACCACCGCTGCAAGCTCGCCTCTTCTTACCTCCATATTAATCCCCTTCAACACTGTCTCTAACACGGGTGTTTCCTCCACAATAGTCTCATCCTCGTCCTCTTGTTCCGTTTCATTCTCCTTCTTGCCCCTCATGTCCCACGCGAACGTGGCATCATGCACCTCCACCACCACCCGGTATGCTCCAATGCCAGAGTCAAGGACATGCTCCACCGTAGCATCATTGAGCTCTGCATCAAGCAGGTACCTATCAAGCCTTCCAAGCGACACGGTGGCCTGCGTGATAGCCGCGATCGCCTCCGGAAAGCTCTGCATAGGTCCATCGAGCATTCGGAAGAAGGCGGTGGCCGTGAACACCTTGCCAGCATCCAGCTCTACACCTGTCAGCACGCATGTGCCGAACACGAGCACGGTCATGACGAGCGGACCACTCCAGAGCACGACGGTGTTGGCACACATGAAGTACATGGACTTGGCGAGCCACCCGAGCTCGGCCTCCCTGAGGTGGCGAACCTTGGAGCCGAACGTCTCCTCCCACGCCTGCAGCTTGATGACGCGCATGTAGTTGAGCAGCTGGGTGATGGCCTTCATGCGCTCGTCGCGCTTGCCGAGGAACTTGGACTGGTACTCGAGGTTGCGGCGGTTCGCGAAGGCGACGACGACGGTGACCACGGCGATGGCGGCGACGGCGGTGAGCACGGCGGGGCCGAGGTGCGCGTAGAGGAGGGCGAGCGCGACGGCGATCTGCAGCGGCATGAGCCAGAGGTTGTGGAGCTGGTACGTGACGCTGGACACCTCCTCGGCGTCCACCTCCATGTAGTTGACGATGGCGCCGGCGCCGTGCGCGCGGCGCGCGCCCGTGGAGAGCCGCAGCGACTTGCGGTAGACTGCCGCGAGCAGCGCGGCCCGGACGCGCATCCCGAGCTTGTGGCCCTGGAACTCGTAGTGGTGCGACGCGAGCGTCTCGGCGGCCTTCCCGGCGAGCAGGACGGCCACGAGCCGCAGCCCCTCCGCCGCGCCCCCGCCGCGGCGCACGAAGTGCACGAAGCGGTCCAGCAGCGACGGGCCGATGTACATGACGGAGATGTGCGCCACGCCGAGCGCGGCGACGAGCAGGAGCTGCGGCCAGAAGGAGCGCAGCAGCGCGGCGGCCACCGGGTGCGCCCGCTTGGAGGAGCTGGAGCCCGGCCAGTTGGAGAGGAAGAGCGCGTACGCGGTCTCGGCGGTGTCGGCCGGCGCCACGGGCGGGACGTCCTTGTCGCTGAGCGTCGCCGTGGAGCCCTTGGTGATGAGCGGGCCGATCCAGCTGAAGGTCGCCAGCGAGAGCCACGACGCCGTCGCGTAAGCAGAAGAAGCGCCGCTCCGGTCTTCCTGGGCGGTGGCGGCGGACGCAGCGTCGTCGCCTAGGCCCGTGGAGCCGTGGACCGCGAAGTAGAGCAGGGGCAGCGAGAGGACGAGCCCCGCGAACGCGACGGGGTCGTCGGGTAGTATGGGGACACCGAAGGCGTACCGAGCGGCGGCGGACCCGGAGAAGAGCGCGGAGATGGCCGAGGTGGCGAGCCAGAAGAGGCGGAGGTGCTTCGGGTGTGTGCGCGGTGCTGACGACGCCTTCTCGGCCGCGACGGTCCCCGCGGCCGCGAGGTGCGCGAGGAGGTGCGCGGCGAGGAAGGCGCACTGGACGGTGCGCAATGACGCGAGGGCCGCGAGGGCGAGCAGGAGGAGCGAACCGGCCGCGAGCGCCGTGGAGGCCGCGAGCGCGAGCCTGTGCCGGAAGCTCCTCGTCCCGCGTCGGTGCGGCGGCGCTGGCTTGGCGAGGAGGGGCTCGTGGTCCTCGTGGGAGGATCGGGTGAGGCGGAGGGAGAGGGCGAGGGCGGCGAGGAGGAAGAGGAGGTCGAGGGCGGCGAGGAGCGCGCGCTGTGGGCAGGGCGAGAGAAGGAGGAAGGCGAGGCGGTCGGGGAGGGACGGGTGCGGCGGCGGCGCGCAGGCCGTGGTGGCGAGCCACCATGGGACGGAGGATCCACTGAGCATGGCGGCGGTGGTCGGCGTGGGTTGGCAGGGTGCGGAGCGGAGGGCGCCGCCTTGTGTCACATTTGTTGCGCGTCCCGTCGGGGTTTTCTGGTGTCAGTTGATGGGAGAGGAATGTGGACCAAGGCAAGTTGTGGTGGTAAAGTCTTGAGTAAAATGCACCTATGGTCCTGGAACTCTACGGCAAGGTCGACAATAGTCCTGGAACACGGAAACTGCATCGTTACGGTCCTCAAACTCGTCTAGGACGTCCACATACGGTCCTAGATACGTATGCTGATGACGTGGCACCGCGGAGAGGCTTTCTCCCCCCTTTTCTTAACCCTACATCGAGCCAATTATTGAATATTTTTATTTTCTGAACCAAGCGAGATCATTACAGAAGTAGAGTACAAATTAGTTGTGATGACTGATAAGTGAAAAAATGGACTCGTCCAGGTCCAAGTATCTAGCTAACTCTGCTCCCTGTTCTTCACCCGCATGGGCAAGCCACCTCCCATGCGCAGCGTCAGTGACAACACGAGCTTGGGATGCCCCTAGCCGCCAATGTACTGGAAGCTGAACCTCTCCAGCACACACGCCGCGATGGGCTTCATCTGTATGTAGGCCATCTCCTTGCCGAGGCACATCCTCGGCCCGGCGTGGAAGATCAGGTACTTGAATGGGTTCTCCGGCCGGAACGCGCCCTCCTCGTCGAGCCACCGCTCCGGCCTGAACTCCTCGCAGTCCTCGCAAGATATGCTCTCCAGCCGTGCCATCGCGTAGGTGCAGGACGTCAGCAGCCATCCTTTCCCGACGAATGTGCCATCCGGAAGGAAATCGTCCTCCTTGCAGCCGTGCGTGTCGGCAGACGACAGCGGGTACAACCTCATGAACTCGGTGATGGCTGCGTGGAGGTAGTGCATCTCGCGCAGCTCGTCGAAGCTGAACGTTGGCGCGCCTTCGCTGATCTTGCTGCCTAACGCGCGCACCGCACGGATTTCGCGCGCGATCCTGTCCTCCACGCCGGGCCGAGTAGACACCAGCCAGAAGAACTAGGTCAGCACGGACGAGGTCGTGTCGCGGCCGGCGAGGATGAAGTTGGTGACCACGTCGCGGAGGCTCTCGTCGCTGTGCTCGCCGGCTGCGGCGAACAGCGATAGGAAGTCGTCGGCCTCCCCTCCTCTCTCCCTGCGCTCCCTGACGATCTTGTCCGCGTAACCGTGGATCGTGGCGAGCGCCGAGCACATCCGCCTCTCGGGTTCCATGCCGAGCACCTTCTTGATGCGCCACAGCCACGTGACGGGTGACATGAACCGGGCCATGAACTGCGTGTAGTTGAACACGGCCATGAACTCCGTGCTCTCCGGCGCGGCTATGCCCTTCTCGGCAAGGCAAGCCGGGTCCTCGCCGAACGCTACGCAGCATATGTTGTTGAACGCGAAGCGCTCCAGCACGTCCAGGGTTGTCTGCCCGTCGCGCGTCCGTCCTGGGCCAGCCAGGAGCCTCCCCGTGGCGCCACGTCATCAGCATACGTATCAGGATCGTATGTGGACGTCCTAGACGAGTTTGAGGACCGTAACGATGCAGTTTCCGTGTTCCAGGACTGTTGTCGACCTTGCCGTAGAGTTCGAGGACCATAGGTGCATTTTACTCTAAAGTCTTTACTCTTTTTTGAACAAGCATATGGGAAAGCCTGTGATGTCGGGGTAGATGACACGTACCGGCGTCCAGCAATAGACGACAGCGGGAAATGGTTCCGTGGAATGGAGGGAGCAGCCGAGCACGGGCCGTCGTTGATTCCCGGGCGGTCGGAAGAATCGCATTCATTTTCTACGGTGCTTTCCTTCGTGGGTCTTTTTCTAGTCCCTCCCTAAACAAAAACAAGTGCAAAATTTATTTGATTTCAGATATGTCTGTAAAGTGTCTACGTATATCTATATTTTGATAAATTTCGATATGCTTTTATAAATGATGATATAAAAAAAGCGGAAAAGTGTTCATATAATTATAGGTATATTTATAATCGAAAACAGGCCACATTCTGCAAATCTGAAAATCACGACCGGACCCATTAGATCATGTACTGACTGGGTAGAATTTCCACACCTATCGGCCGATCCCACCTTCGTATGTCATCTTCTTCACATTCTCCAATCCCCTAGAAACCCACAGCTCTTTATCACTACGAAAAAGCTACACACATCACTTCTCTCCCCAATCCTCCCCTAGCAGACTCCGCTCGAATTGGAAGAAGGTAGGAGGCGATGGAGGATGTCACAGACGCATGGGGGTGGCGAGGCACATGTAAGCAATGATTTTCTTGTTCATATATGTGTCTCCTACAACGATCACCTCCCCTTCTAGCTGCCACGATGCTCTTCGTCATGCGATCCGTTCGTCCGGAAACCAAACTCCCTGGGTCTAGCCAAATCCAAATTGCTTAAGCTTGGACTACCTTCCTTTGATTCAGGGGTGTTCACGGATTCATCTGAATATACAAAGCTAACAGTGTCAAGTAAACACGAAAAATTTCCAGTAATTTTCCTTGCATATGACTTGAGTAGATGGTATATGTTGATATTTTTCGGTGATGCATATCTAAGCTTTAGAGAAATATTGTTGAAAAGTTTGGATCCGAAAACCTCTATCTATGTTGACTGCCCAGTTCTTACGGAAATATGGATCCACCAATGTGAGATGTGGAGGTACATGACGGAAACAATATGAGGTAGGGCGGCGAATTCTAAGAAAATGATGCGAACACTAAAAATAGTCATGAGACATTACTGCTATATATGATTCTAACACGATCCCTTAGAACAATAAAAATATAAACATGTTTGATTATAAGTAGAACCTACCAACATACCAAATTGTCATCTCAATGGTTTTATTAATCCTCTATAATCCTTTCAATCAAGAATTATGAATATTCCTCAATCGATGCGTAACTCAATCTTGATGATCTGTGTCGCCAGTAAATACATTTTAGTTCTTAGCATCGCCACTGGTAAAAGCAAATCTAATTCAATTAGATGATTATGTCGCTAGAGGAAACATGACGTGTCTTTCAAATATCAATAAAAAACTTTAAATCCACCAATTCTCCTTGTATGAATAACAAATAGCTTAATTTAATCTTGTATGTAGTAAGGCTTATTGTAATTCTATGTAAGTCAAGCAATCTTATTCAAATGAGTCCATATTTTTTATACCTAGGTTTTTTTCGGTTCGAAATCAGGGTTGCGCAGTTCAGTAAAACAAGTATAATTTTTCATACGAAGTTCGTTTTTGATGTATGATCACTCAAATTGTTCAGAAAAACATGTACATCTAAATACATTCACCAAAAATCAAGGTAGAACGGCTGCCTTGCCTTGTCCAAAGGGGAGATTCACCCCTGGATACATAGTGACAGGGGTTACATCCATTGGTACATGATGCAATGGTTGACAAGAGAAATTTTCAGATTTTCAGAACTTATGTCATTTGCACCTCATACACCCCCATAGGGAGAGAATCCACCACATTGCTCTGCTCAAGAAGAGAATGGAGAAATGGTGATTAGGCTAAGGTTACATACTTACGTGGGTCAATCAATTCTCGGGTTGATTACTTATACGGGGCAACGGCTACATAAGACCATTGGCGCTTGGCGGGCCTAAATTTTTCATAATGGGTATTCAAAATTAAAAATAAAAGAGAAACACAACTCGACTTAGTGAATGTACTAGTATTCAATCCCAGGAGCAGCTGCTGCCGTGAAACCTGTTCTAACTAACAACACCGACATGAGCTCATGTGTCGATATACATGGTACTTTATAAAAAAGACCCTCAATTTATAAATAGATGTCTAAGTTTTGTCTAAATCTAGATGTATATAGACACTAAAAAACATCTAGACACATCTAAATTTGAATAAATCTCAGACATCTATTAGACAGAGGGAATAGAATTGATAACTCTACCACCGGGTTGAATAGCTGAATACCCATAATACCATGTGTGCTCGCCAATGCATAAGACGGTGTTATGGCGAAATAAAAATAAGCTCATAGCGACGGGGCAAATTTCCTAGTTATCTTCAAAATACTGGTAATCTGATAACTAGCCTAGCCGATCGAGATGTTGTTCCTTTGACCCGTGGAGCACTTATATGAGAGCATATGCAGTGGTACATTTATTCTGTAATCGCGGAATGCCTGTTGGCTGTTGCGTGTAGCTTCCGAATCAAGAACTAAACGATAAATTGTCCGCTGGCCCTCTATCTGATGTCTCTGCGTCGTGCATTCATGTCTCATATCTGAATTTACCAAACACTAGCAGTGCAGGCCAACCATTGCTGGGACTGATACGTCAATGCGACCCATCTACCTCCTGGGCCGCATTTACATCTAACATGGACCGTGAAGGCAGCTGCACTGAGCGAACAGGTCCACTGGTAGTATAACTTTCTGTATTATTCATTTATTCCCCGTATTCACATGGTACATCGAACTAAAAGCTATGTATTTCGATGATGTCATATAACATGTGCATCTCAATGCTCAAATTCATGGTTGTGAGGTCGACCTCTTCTAGGGGTCACCCAAAAGTCTGGGTCGGTTATTACAGCCAATGTAGAAGGATATTGTTTGTTAATTATAATATCTTGTAATTTAGAAAGATGGAGTACACAATAAGTGTTTACTTATAATTCGTTCTCTCTAGCTACTACACTTATAAATTATAAGGACATTTTAAGCATGAGAAATAGGACAGCAAAACGCATGCCCAAGATTCAATGTACTCCGTCTGCCCAGGTGTATTACATCACGAAAAACATCCGTGTACAAATAGATCAGGGGAGATATTGCGGGACAAATAAATTTTGTGAGTGGGACTAATAAACTAATATACATCCAAAAATTTACTTCACGAAAAGTCATCCGTCTATAGTAGATGATGTATTTTACATCATCGCGTGCTGCCACATCAGGTGTTGTAACATACATCACATATGCACCAAATCCCTCTTCTTCGACAGTTCAATCTTCAAATCCAGTAACTCAAACTTCAAATTCAACAACTACAAGTACCAAGTCCTATTAAACTTCAATTTCAACATTGGGATTCCTATTACTACCAAGTACCAAGTCATTGGAGGCTAAAATTGATTCGAGCCTTTCCGATTGGTTCGATGCAACATGATTTCTCCTCGATTCACCGTCAAGTGAGGATGGGCTGTCACCATGGTGGCCGTTGCGCCTCATCCTTGCCCCGTCACGTTCCTCCCCTCATTTTCATCGCCCCCACCTCTCGCGACCACGTCCCCCGCCACCGGCCAATTCAACTCGGTGCTAAGCTCGACCCCCTCCATGGAGCCACCACCACCCTTCTCCACCCTGCCGGCCCGCTCTACCTCACCGGTCACCCTCCGCAAGAAAAATGGCGCGACAAGCTCTGTTGCTGCACACCTCCGAGATGATGAGCCAGCGCAAGGGAGTGTCGTTGATGCAGCGTAATCTGGCAGCGTTCGTGCAGAACATCCGTGCCGTGTACCTGTTCGTGGAGACGGATGCGCTGGTGGTCACGCTGCCGTTGTTCCACGTGCACAAGATGATGTGCGCGGTGTTGTCCTCAGTGGCATTCGACGCTGACGTGATCGGGTATCTCCCTCATCGTGACGGCGCGTGTGGGAGGCGATGAGGACGAGGGCGCACATCACAACAGCACTGGGGTGATTTCACGAATTTTAATCGACGGTGATGGTCATCAAAGAGATCAAGTGAAGCGACGGTCAGGCGCTGAAACTTCACAGCCTAAGCATGCCACGTCATATTGTAGGATACAACGTGGTGATGTATATTCTGGTCACTTGGCCAAAAATATACACGACGGTGTAAATTTTTTACATCACCAAATAGATCAATGTCGTCTGTTGAAGAGGCATTTTGAGTCAAATATGTTTTATTACAAGTCGATTTTATATCATCTGTTAGCTATACTCTCTCCGATTCAAGGAATAAGACGCACTTGGTTTACGTGCTTTTTGATATATAATGATTGTTTGTATGAAATTAGCATTATTAGAAAGTTCTTTTGAATACGAATCCAGTAATACTATTTTCATATACTATAATCAAGATTTTGTCGTACATAGGACTACGAATCATACGTAGTATTTGCGTGGGTCTCGCTCGTATGCAGGGAATAGGTTTAGGAATAGGGCTAGCGAAGGAAGAGACCAAGAAAGGAATTCGTAGCCTAGAACCTTAAGCCGGAGCTCATAACGTATACGAATGCAAAGATTCCAGCTATTGAAGCCTACCCCATCTAATAAGTATAGGAAAAAAGACTACTTCTCGAAAGAGATAGGCAGTCATGTTTCAGCATAGGTTGTATTTTCAAACAAAAGAAAAGAGCAAGTTCCCACATGCGAAGAGCTGCTTCGGAGAAATATTTATCTTCTTTTACCCCCTTTACGCCCTTCGGGGCTACTAACAACGAGCTAATACAAACGAACGACACGGCTCCTACACCGCTTAACTCCAATAATAGAACCTGGTCCCACATCCCTTGCATTTGATAATGAAACAATCATAATTTGTTGAATTTAAATATGTTCAATCTCATTTCTTGACAATTCCCTTATATCCTTTGAGTCCGACAAAGCAGCATACTAGTGGTTGTAATTAATATTACTTTCTTCCTACCAGGCTTACTGGGCACTTCGTACCATCAAAGTTCTGAATAAAAGTGAGGTGTTGGGTAACATCCCGCCCACGCTATCTCCAACAGCAAAGATCTTAAGGGAAAGACTGAGTTTCAATTCATGAGTTAAGGAATACTATTGGGAAGATTGGGCATTGGGTTCATCTTGTTATTGACCATCCCTGGCACAACACATATCTTTTAGTATACGTCTTTTTGAGTTGCTTAAAGATTTCAGATATTGCTTTTTCTGTTATAGGAAGTGTGGCGTTCCCCTTTGGGGTGTTTGTAAGTGGCGTCACCCGATAGTTGCTCAACTTTTATGATTAAAGTTCATCGTAAAATACGCGTGCACCTTATTCCATATGAGTAGTTATATCCACGCGAAGAAGCCATTTGAGCCGAGGAAAATACATGAATGCGCTCATGTGATATCCCTTCCTATATCCCACCTTTCATCTAGCTTGCGATCTACGCTGTAGTATATTTATATATTGTGGGTATTTCACATGTATCCTCACCGTATGCTACGCTGCTACACGGGCCAGCGTGGCGTTCACCCAGTTGCAATTAATGCGAATACAAGGTTCATTAAAACCGCATATGCATGTCAGATTTCCGTCCCAATAACCAGAAGTAATTAGCACCGACCAGTACAACGAATCATCCTTTATAGTTCGAGCTAATTTTTTTGGCATGGAGTAATTAATTTCAGTGCGTCACATGAACTGCTGACATCAATGATCTGCATGCAATATCATGTAACCACGCAGAGGTCATTGATCTGCATGCAATGTTATGGCCTTTTAGTACCAGGCTTATTTTTTTCTCTAAATGTTTAACTAAGTAAATTTTGACTAAGTTTTTAGAAAAAATAGTTAACATGTATAATCCAAACTCAACACCATCAGAATCATCATTAATTAATTTTTATATAATATCTATACAATATCATGTTTCTTGATAGGATTTTTGAAAAGTTTGATCAAACTTTAGTAAGTTTGACTTTTTCAAAAATAATAATATAGACCTTATTCGATGAAACATAGGTAGTAATACTCCTGCCATTTAGATCGATAAGGCACACACGTATTTTAAGGTGACTTTTGACCGAATAAATTGTATAACAATATCTCAATTATATACATAACTAATAAGTTAGTATCATATTGAAAAATACTTTCTAATGATACTAATTTTATATTAAATATTTTTATATACATAGATTAATTTCTAGTTAAATATAAACATGTAAAACAAAAACTTCTTATTCACTGAAATGGAGGGATTAATATTCATTTTCTCTTGCTTTATGACCAATCACAAAGTGCCACAATGCGGTCTAGATTCCAAGAACATCTAGCGCTCCGTTCCAAATGTCCGCGTTCATTTATCCTACCAATTTGGTGCCAAGATTTCCCTCAATCACAAAGACAAGGAAGAGTTAAGTACTACCTCTGTTTCGATGAATAAGACCCATATGCATTCCAAGACGAATTTTGATCAAAAAAGTTGAGGCACAAAATTGTGGCGACCCTTGAGGTCGGGGCTAGACAAACTCAGATTCACATCTGCCATAAGCCTAACCTAGATCACTAGAGCCTACAGGGTGAGAATCGGTAACACAACAGTAACTCTACGACTGAAAGCAAATATATTACACCTCTTTAACAAAGTTAAGATCTAAATTATTACACGCAGAGGTCACTAACCACATTACAACAAGCAACGGAAAGCAAATTATGTTATTCTAAATAACAAGACCGCAAAGGGTCTAAAAGTGATGGGATTCGTAGCATAGAAAACAAAAAATTTCCTACCGCAAGAATGAATAACAAGTCAAGATCCAATCTAGAAGATGGTAGCAACGAGAAGATCATGAGACTAACCCTCGAAGATTCCAAAGCCTACGAGATTAGATCTCGTTGTTGATGTAGTCGATCACTTGCCGCTTTCAAAAACGTGTAGAAGATCTTGACGGTGCCACAGTCGGGCAGCACCTCCGTACTCGGCCACATCTCCATCTGCGTGAGTACGAACTGTTGATCAATGGCCGCGCACAAATAGCGCCGAAAACAGGAGAAGAAACCTACCGACGCAATTGACCGAACAGGTCGTGGGCGGCGCGGAAGGGCGGCGCAACCGGCAACGTTTGGCCCCAAAACAGCCGGTAGGTACGCGGCGGAGCCAAACCCGAGTACGATCCTGCTCTCCCGCGCGACGACAACGGAGCCGACGGCGATTACTACGGCGCTGCGGCGGGACGGCGGCGAGTGGGGTTGGGGTGGTGGCGTCGCACTAGGGCAGCAAAGAAAGGAAAAAAGAAACAAATCCAAGCGGTCGATTTCGCTGTCCCTGACTTGCGGGACCGGGTTAGAAATGGAGGACGCTCGGCGCGTCCGCCGAGCGTCCGTGGAGACGCAAACCTGGAGCATATTTGGGCTAGGTTTGCGTCTCCGCGAACTGCCCGGTCACTTTGCGTCGCCCGCTGGAGCAGGACGCAGACGCATTTCCGATCACGGCGGATGAAAGCGGTCGCTTAGCGTCTGTTTGCGTCCTAAGGGCATCTCCAACCGGGCGACCCATCCCGCGCCCGCGCGTCCGGATGGGTCGAAACGGACAAAACCGCGGCCCAGCGCGCGGACCCATCCCTAAAACGGATGGCCGCGGCGTCCGGGACGACCCAAACCCGGCCCAAATCTTGGACGAGTTTGCGTGGCCGCGGACGCGAAAGGCTGGTCGCTCGCGTCCTCCCTTGTCCGCCCCGGCCCGCCTGTCTCGCCTCCCAAAACACAAGCCCGTCGCCCACACCTCCCCACCGCTCCGCCGCCACCCACGGACCGGCGATTTGGGAGCGCGTCGCCGCCGGCCAACGTCGTCGAGCCGCCGGCAAGCGGGGCGGAAGCATAGGTCGAGGTCCCGCGCTGCTTTCGCCGCGTCGTAGCAGAGTCGGAGGACGCCGCCGCCGGCGCTGTTGTCCTCTCACCGTCGCGACACCTCCCGCCGTTCGCAGCCTGCGCCGTTTCCGCCGGAGGTGAGCTCTCCCGCACCGTGTATCCGGACCGGACGGCGTCCGAGACGGCCGCTTCGCAGTCGCTACGAAGCATTTGGATCGCCTCCGCTCGCGAGGTGTTCGGTCAAATGCTCGAACTAAAATGTGTCCCTTTTCGGATCATGGTGGACAGCGACGACGAGTACTACTTCAAGAACTTCATCGACACGTCGTCGGAAGAGGAGTCCGACGACGATTTTTTCACGGATGCTCGCGCTGCTCATCCACGAGCACGTCGTCTCGCAAATCCCCGTGCATCGGGGGTCCTTGCCGGGCGCGCGGCCGCCTTGGACCGCAAAGAGAACGCGGCCACGACCAGCTCTACAACGACTACTTCAAACCCAAGCCATTGTTCGTGCCGTCCATGTTTCGCCGTCGTTTTCGGATGACCGGGCCGCTGTTCCGCCGGATAATGGATGCCGTGAAGATCTACGACGACTACTTCGTGCGAAAGTGGATGCAATTGGCAAGGTAGGCCTCTCTTCGTACCGAAATGCACGGCAGCGATTAGGATGCTCGCATATGGCGTTGCCGGTGATTTCGTAGATGAGTACACGCGCATGAGTGAGTCAACCGGCTTGGAATCGATGTACGAGTTCTGCGGAGCTGTGATCGGTTCGTTCGGAGAACAAGTACCTCCGGCAACCTAATGCGAGAGGACACGGCTCGTCCGTTGTCGATCAACGCTTCCGGGGGTTTTCCTGGGATGCTTGGCGAGCATAGACTGCATGCACCGGGAGTGGAAGAACTGCCCCTTTGGTTGGCGGGGGTATACGGCGGCCATTCCGAGGGGTGCACGGTCATTCTTGAAGCTGTTGCTTCCCATGGCACATGGATTTGGCACTCATTCTTCGGAATGGCTGGCTCGCACAATGACATCAATGTGCTGCGGCGCTCTCCGGTGTTTGATAGGCTAGCGTACGGTCGGTCCCACGATGTGGATTTTGAGATCAATGGCCACCACTACACGAAGGGGTACTACCTTGCCGATGGTATCTATCCACCTTGGGCTACACTCGTTAAGACAATCCGGAACCCCAACTCGGAGCGAGGAGGCAAGGTTTGCCAAAGAGCAGGAGGCAGCCCGGAAAGATGTCGAGCGGGCGTTTGGCATCCTCCAAGCTCGTTGGGCTATCGTCGAACACCGCCGCGAGCACTGGGATGTGCAAACTCTGTGGGAGGTGATGACCGCTTGTGTAATCATGCATAACATGATTGTTGAGGTAGAGCGGGATGATTCACTCTTTGATATTGACCTGGGAAGGCCAAGGAGAGTTGGTTACTCCTCGGCAAGGTGCTCCGGCATCATTCCGGGACATTCTTCATGCGCACCATGAAATTCGAGATCTAGCTGTACACAACCGACTTCAGAGCTGATTTGGTCGAGCACATGTGGCAGCACGTAGGCAACAATGCTGCAAACAACAATGATGAAGGAAATCCTGAAGCCTAGAGCATTTGTATCGTTTTTCATTTTATTTCAATAATACTTTATCCTTGATTACATGGACAATGTAATGTGTAATACATTTTGAGCATTTGTACTATTTTATATATTTTATATAATATTTTTTTGCGTTTTTCTAGTGAATTTACAAGAAAAACATACCATATGGCGCCGCGACCCAAATCTGCCGCGTTGGACGCACCGCGCGACCCAAACGGACGCGCGGACGCGGGGCCCTGTCCGCGCGTCCGCTCGGGCACGCAAACGGCCCAAAACGGACGGCCCAGCGCGTCCGTTTGGGTCGCCCGGTTGGAGATGCCCTAAGCCGTGAAGTTAGATTCGGTGATGCACCTGGAAGGTTAGTCCGATCAGGACGTGGCGATACATACCACGCTCGATCGTCGGCCGTCGATACTGATCGGTGGACAGGTACCGGTGTGACAAACGTGCCAATCCCCTCTCACGTCGCGTCCTGGTCCGGCAGCCGAGCGCGGCAAGCCGGCGACGCAACGGAAAATCCATTTCAGACGAGAACGAGATACTACGCCGATATCTTCGAGGCGCACGCAACTCCGTGCAGGCCGGCAACGGGCCCCTATTCGTCATCAAATCCTCGCCTAATAAATACTACCAAAACCAAAAACAGGAAACACCATTACTCCCCTTCCCCTCTGCCGGCAGTCCATCCATGGCGACGCCGACCTCGGACCTGCTGCGGCCGGTGGACCCGGCGCTGGCGCTGGACGAGGCGGCGCTGCTGCGCTACGCGGCCGCGCACGTCCGGGGCTTCCCCGCGCCCGCGCCGGCGCTGGCGCTCACGCAGTTCGGCCACGGCCAGTCCAACCCCACCTACTGCCTCCGGGCCGCCTCCGCCACCGAGACCCGGCGCTACGTGCTCCGGAAGAAGCCCGCAGGGGCCATCCTCCAGTCCGCCCACGCCGTCGAGCGCGAGTTCCAGGTCCGGATCCTCACCCGCCTCTTAGCTGCCGCTCAATTCAGTCAACTGTTTATTAGGCTTTGCTGTTGCAGATGTTCCGTTTGCCAGCATAATTTAGTCTTGTCTCCAGTTCGACCCTGGGTTCGATCTGAAATGGTAGCCAGAGTTAGCTGCTGCTGCTGCTTGTTCAACCGGGTTTATGTATGTGGTTGTCAGTGGTACAGTAGAATTAACGTTTACTTCAAAGTTCAGGAAACCTCCACTGATTGCACTTGCTCATGCAAGCTCATTAAAAAAGCCTGTGTGGTTGCTGCTAACTAGACAATCTAGTTTCGTGCTCATTTACAGCATCCCGACCTTTCTAGCATCTGTATAATTGACAAACTCAGTGTACTTATCAGTGATCAGACCGATTGAGTTATTTTATCTTTTAGCCATGTGGTGAAGCATGAGGGTTTGAATTACTCTACATGTCGTTGTGAATGCTTTGTATGTACTTTTTTTTTTACTTGCTCCCTGAGTTGTTTTTGATATGGAAGCAGGTTCTCAAAGCTCTAGGCGCTTACACGGATGTTCCCGTGCCTAAGGTCTACTGCCTCTGCACCGATGCAAGTGTGATTGGGACCCCTTTCTACATAATGGAGTACCTGGAAGGAGTGCTGTATCTTGATAGCACGTTGCCGGTACGCTGTTTATTGCGTGTTCTTAATTAGTCTTGCCAACTCTGCAGATTCACTGACCAGTTCATCAACCTCACTTGTACATACTTGTTAGTTGGTAGTGTTTCAGTGCAGAATTTGGACAATATTTGCCTATCACCAGACATTCCTCTAGCTTATGATAGTGGATTGAAGTTCTGGCAAAAGATAGTGTAATTGTTCTTGTATGCAATGTACGGGAACATAAAAAAGAGCAGTCTTAAAATTTGACTGATAGCTATCACCCCTAGTCATTTGTTCAAACCTACAAGGCTTAGAGTAATCACAAACACTAAAAGTCAGTGGCAATTTTCAAACCCCTCTTTCTCTAAAACATTTAGAGTTTTTCTAGGAGTCCAGATGAAAGTTCCAACATTCCTATTTTATGGAAATAAATGTATCAAATTGGCAATGTTTATATTCATTTTGTTTGCGCTCAAACAACGATCTTATTCATGATATTTTCTTGCCCTTTTTTGTGCAGGGAATAAGTCCAGCTAAAAGGAAGTCTATATACTTTGCTGCAGCAAAAACTTTGGCTGATGTGCACAAAGTAGATGTGTCTGCAGTTGGACTGCAGAAGTATGGGAAAAGAGACAATTATTGCAAAAGACAAGTAGGCCTTATCTAGTATTTACCATTACACTACCTCCCCCTTTCTGGTTGTCTTCTAAGGACAAAAGTCAAACAAATTTGTTTTCCCGCTAGAATGCAACTTGAACTATTATTACACTTAAGTATTATTTCTAGCTTACCGATACTTAAATTCACATTGATCTAACCAGCTGAGTTCATGAAGTGCATTGAGCTGATTAAGAGCTCTGCTAGCAAACATGCTTTCTTTTTTTCACAAACACTTACTGTATGGACTGCGTGTTCCCAGCTGTTGCAACTCAAGTTGATCATCTGAGTTCAAATAATTAAAATAAATTCTAGTTGTCACGTTCTGAATAATGGTTACTGTTTCCTGGTTCAGGTACAAAGATGGGAAAGACAGTATCTTCAGTCAACTGGTGATGGAAAGCCTGCTCGTTATCAGAAGATGCTTGATCTAATTCGTTGGTTGAAGGATAATGTACCAGAAGAAGATTCATCGACAGGATTTGGAACTGGCCTTGTTCATGGTGATTATCGTATTGATAATCTTGTATTTCATCCAACAGAGGTTTGTATTTTCGGCATTATGTGTGTTTATGTAACCTCCTAACTACTCCCTCTGTCTCATAATATATGAATGTTACTACTTTTTAAAAACCAATATACTCCTATATTGGTTGTAATAACATCTTATATTATGGGATGAAGGGAGTACTTTACATTGTTTAAACCTTCTGTATGATGATCGCTTATGTTTCTCTACAGGATCGAGTAATCGGTGTACTTGATTGGGAACTATCTACTTTGGGGAATCAGATGAGTGATGTTGCCTACAACTGTATGGTATGAAATATGTTTTTTTTTAAATGTGAGATATTTTCTTATACACAGTATTGTTAGGCATCATTCACCTATTTACAGCATGATTTCTTCTGTGATTTGCATGCTATCTAAGTAACAGTTCTAGCTCTTCAGTTTATCATGTTAGCTCAGCTGTACTCATTGGGCATTATCGCACCTTTCGCTAACCATGGTTCAGCTAAAGTAATTATCATTTATCCTTGCAGACCTATATTATTGATTCAACACCCACTGAAAATATTTCCTATAAAGGATTTGAGCGTCCTAGCATTCCAGATGGCATTCCTCAACTGGAAGAGTACCTATCTGTGTACTGTTCTATATCTGTAAGCACTGTATTGTTTGCATTTTGACACTGGCTGGATAAATACTCCCCTCTTACTCACTGCTTATTATCCTTTGCTTTCTTTCGAAACTTTCCTCAGGCAAGAGCCTGGCCTGCAGCAAATTGGAAGTTTTATGTTGCCTTTTCACTGTTTCGAGGGGCATCTATCTATGCAGGAGTATATCACAGATGGACTATGGTACTTGTCTTTAACTCTGGAAATCTGTGTATGTTCTTCTATTCTAATTCATTTGAGCTGTCACGCAGGGTAATGCCTCAGGTGGCGAGCGTGCTAAATTTGCTGGCAAGGCTGGTAATGTTATGGTTGACTGTGCCTGGGATTACATAAATCGAGAAAATGTCCTTCAAGAACGACCTGCTACAGGTAATTCTATTTCCTAGCATCATCTCAACAGTCTCCTGCGTCATGGTTTAGTGTGCTTTGTCGATATGCTCGCTCTTTATGTTCTCTTAAACCTTGTCGCCGTTTTCAGATAAATTGTTTTGCATAGAGATGGA
The DNA here is from genome assembly GCF_022539505.1 of Lolium rigidum. Classification (NCBI taxonomy): domain Eukaryota; kingdom Viridiplantae; phylum Streptophyta; class Magnoliopsida; order Poales; family Poaceae; genus Lolium; species Lolium rigidum. Next base: position 329,791,313 of record NC_061514.1, on the reverse strand, counting down.
AAATGTGGTTATGATCCTTTATTCCTTTTTAGGAACAATCCTTTTATTGTAAAGTATAATGTATTTAAATTTTGTTAACTGACCAACCTTTGCTTTTAATAATCAGATATGCATGTCTTGAAAGCTCCAAGGCAAGAGTTCCACAGTGAGCAGGAAGGTTCAGCTTTGACAAATGGTCAAGGAAGATTTGTTCCTAACGAAAAGGTTATGCAGCTACGGAAAAAAATAATGAAGTTTATGAAAGATCATATATACCCCAAGGAGGATGAGTTATACAAACATGCACAATCAACCTCACGGTGGACAATTCATCCAGAAGAAGAAAATTTGAAAGCATTAGCAAAACAGGAGGGACTGTGGAACTTGTTTATTCCGGTACTTTCTGTTTTCTTTTGACACCTTTCATATTTACCTGATCCAGAAAAATAAGAGCTTTGTTTCTTACTTTAGTAATGTAAGGTGCACCTATTTTATGCTGGATTCAATGCTGATTAAAATGGTTGACCTGCAGCTTGATAGTGCAGCCAGAGCAAGAGAACTACTACTTGAGGACCGATCTCATATATCTCCTGGAAGTTCGGATGATCTTTTGCTAGGCGCGGGTCTCACAAATCTTGAGTATGGATATTTATGTGAGATAATGGGCCGTTCAGTTTGGGCTCCACAAATATTTAACTGTGGTGCACCTGATACGGGCAATATGGAGGTAAAACAGATTCATTATGGTTATTTATAGACAAACATATTTTGGAGAAATGGCTTTGAAATTTTGGAATGAGCGCAATGCACGGGTCTTTCACAACAAACATGTGATCATTCTCGACAAGATTAAGAGAGAATCACGACTTTGGGTTACCGCGGATGCCAAACATTTGAGTTAAACAATGCAGGAGAGTAGTTCCAGTTGTAATTTTCTTTACTTTCTGTCAAACTCATTAATTAATCGAATGGTGCAAATCTTTTGCCCCCGTTTAAAAAAAAACTTGTTTTGAAAATATCTGCCTGTATAAAATCTGCAAATTATTGATGCTGCTTAATAAAGCATGATAGTAGCAGTTATCCTCTTGATTCTGCTGTTTTATGTATATCGTAGAGTCGGATTGCTTATTCTATTTCCCAGCATAGAGCAATGTAGATGACTTATTTATTTATTCCTAGCAAATGATCCATCCTTAGTATGCCAATCATTTTTAGAAGGTTCTTGAAACATATGTCCAGTTTAAATGCTTTGTTATGGTTGGTGCTGGTACTTTTGTATATGGAGAATTTATGATATGAAAATCTCATTATAGGTCTTACTGAGATACGGGACTAAGGAGCAACAAAAGCAGTGGCTTGTTCCTTTATTGGAAGGGAAAATTCGTTCGGGATTTGCAATGACAGAACCACAAGTTGCATCTTCGGATGCAACAAACATAGAATGTGCAATATCCAGGTAATAAGTTGGATAAAATATTAATGGGCAACAAGATAGGCTGTTGAAGTGTTGATAATTTAATTACCTAACCTCTTGTATCTCTTTAGTTACAAGCTATTACCTTGTCAAGGCCTATCATATAATTGCAAATGACATGCTTAGCAGATCCTAGTTATAAAGTAACTAGCATTTTCTTTTGTCTATTTTTTTGTCATCTCAAAGGTGTTTTTAGTTTTCATGCAAAAATATTAACATGGTATGTTGGTTGAAACCTCAATTTCTTTTGTGAATTATCAGGAAAACAATAATATCCTCGTGGCATATATTTCCTTCCCCTCCCCCCTCTTTTGATAGTTTATACAGATGGCATCACTTTCAGTTTTCTGATTACTTGTAACATTTTTCCCTTGACAGGCAGGGAGATTTCTATGTGATAAATGGCAGGAAGTGGTGGACTAGCGGTGCTATGGACCCAAGGTGCAAAATCCTGATATTAATGGTAACTATAACATCTATCTATTAAAGTGGTACTATGGGTCTTGTATACTTTTTTTCTTAATGTAAAGATGCTTGTTTCATGCAGGGAAAAACAGACTTTTCTGCACCTAGACATAAGCAGCAGTCAATGATTTTAGTGGATATCAACACTCCTGGAGTGCAGATAAAGAGACCGTTGTTAGTATTTGGATTCGATGACGCGCCACATGGACATGCAGAGATTATTTTTGATAACGTGCGTGTTCCCGCCACAAATATGCTTCTAGGGGAAGGACGGGGTTTTGAGATTGCTCAAGTAAGCAATAATTTTCTGTTATCACTAATCATTTTGTGATAATATGTACATTCTGTGTCATATTTAAGATGCTTGGCAGGGAAGACTAGGTCCTGGAAGATTACATCATTGCATGAGACTAATAGGAGCAGCAGAACGTGGCATGGATATGATGGTTGAGAGGGCCTTAAGTAGGACGGCATTTGGAAAGAGGATTGCACAGCATGGGTCCTTTCAATCAGACCTTGCAAAGGTATGGCCTTTTTGACTGCTTGTATAGGGTTCATTTACAAACCCATGGTTTGGTAAAGAGAAGTGTCTATTTCACAGAAGCTACGTGCCACATGAGTTAGTTATCAATTCGTTTGTTTAACTTACCCCTTTGTTTAGAGACATTTCAGTTTCTGTACCTCATTGTTTCTTTCCTTGCTTTTTTTGTGTGTGTTGTACTAACATGGATATGAAATCCAGTGTCGGATAGAACTGGAACAAACTAGGCTTTTGGTGCTTGAAGCAGCCGATCAACTTGACCGGCATGGGAACAAGAAAGCCCGTGGGATCCTCGCAATGGCCAAGGTAAACAATTCAGTAATGTGCACTTCCTTTTAGTCATACAAGCAACCAAAATTTGAGTGAATCTGGTCCTCATGTAGGTGGCAGCTCCAAATATGGCCCTGAAAGTGCTCGACATGGCAATGCAAGTCCATGGTGCAGCTGGTGTCTCATCGGACACGGCCCTATCACATCTATGGGCAACCGCTAGGACACTGCGGATCGCAGACGGCCCTGATGAAGTCCATCTTGGCACAATCGCGAAGCTGGAGCTGCAGAGGGCAAGGCTGTAAGATCAGGACGATGTCCAGATTCAGTAAAAAAAGGGGCAAGGAACATCTGGAAAAGGTCAGTAAAGGATGGCGTCACAGCCACAGGTAGATAGAATGGTGAATAAGTGGTGTTAGATTCCTGGATGTACACTTCCTGTTTGCCCTTGTCCGTTCCGTTGTTATTTCTCCATAAGACTGTGCACACATGATTAATGTTCGTCCTGTTGTAAAGAGACCAACCCTACCCGTACAGTTGCATGAGAATTACAGATCTGAACACTAGTTTACTGTACCCGATCTGAACATTTGCACTAGCAATCTTTTTTCGGTGTGCAGTAGAGGCGAGCCAGATGACCACAATAAGAGCTACCCTTGGAAGCCAAACCTGATGCAAAAAATTTGCGCAAACAACATGAGGTACATGAACTGCTCTTATTCCAGACAGACCCATTACACTTCCTGTTTGCCCCTGTCCATTCCGTTGTTATTTCTCCATAAGACTGCGCACATGATCAATGTTTGTCCTGTTGTAAAGAAACCAGCCCTACCAGTTTACATTACCATATTTTGAACATTTGCATTAGCAGTTTTTTTAGGTGTGCAGTAGAGTCGATCCAGATGACCACAATAAGAGCTCTGTCCTTTGGCCACTGTAGATGTTATCTCTGAGAGGCCAAACCTGATGCACAATTTCTGGGCAAAGAACCTTGAGGTACATGAACCACCTTTATTCCAGACGGACCAATTACATTACGTGTGAACTAGGAACAAAAAATCCCTATCTGAGACCCAGCGAGTAGGGGAAGGAGCTGGAGTTGAGCCACAGGTCGCCCTGGACGAATGTCTGCACGGTGAAATTGCTGGCATCGGCGACGCTGGTGAGCACGCGGTACCCCGGCCACGTGACCCTCGCTGACGTGTCGGCGCCAGGCCCTCGGTTTATGTACTCTGCATAGTAGAGAGTGTCGAGCGCGAAGGTGCCGTTCCACTCGAGCCAACCCCTGGGGTGTATCAGGCTCTCTATCTTGGACTGCATGAACACCGTCCGGGAGTACTGCTTCCATGGCCGGCCAAGGTAGGAGGAGAAGTTGGCCTGCACGGGGACGAGGTCAGCGGCGGCGGCGACTTTGCAGCCCTGGATGGAGATGCCGGTGTTCTGGTTGGGGTCCTCGCGGCCCTGCGCGGTGAAGGCGTTCTTCTGGCCTGGGTCCGGGCGGCGCGCGTAGAGGTTGCAGTTCTGGAGCACGACAGCGGCATCGCCGAAGATGAAGTCGACGGTGCCGTAGACGTCGCAGTCGCGGTAGAACTGGCGGAGCGAGTGCGCGTAGAGTGTGTCCTGATACCCCACAAAGCTGCACCGGTAGAAGGCGGAGAGGTCGGCGTTCACGCGGAGCGCCACCGCCTGGTGCTTGCTTGGCCCGGCCGCGTTCTCCACCGTCAGGTCCCGCGCCAGGAAGCCCGCGCCGACCACCGCTGCAAATTGATAAGTGTCATGTCATAACAGATGCCAGCCACAGAATGGTCTCTTTGATAAGTATGGGAGTCCTTAGCACTAGTGTGACTTAATGTGACTTTTGCTCATGCGTTACAAGTGAATTTTAACACTAACCTATCCAGAGGCGCGTGCCACCTGATGTTCTAAATCAGTGGGATAATATTAAAGATAACATTGCACAGATGCATAGATCTAATGATGCTGGTGCATGGTATCTTACTGCAAATAAAATGTTTTCTACAGATCAGTTTATCAGATAATGTTGGAGAGTAATATAGAAAGGTGCACACAATAAAGGGATTTGGAAATCCACATTGCCTTTGAAAACCAATTTTTTCTTTGGCAACTTCATCAAGATGCTGTGTCTTCATAAAAAAGAAAAAATCAAGATGCTGTGTTAACAAGAGATAACATGAAAGGAAGACATGGTTGTGGTCTCCTAATGTTTGTTTTGTGACAAAATTAAGACAGCTAATCATTTGTTCTTTCCCTATGGAGTGGTGGTAGTCGTTTGTGGGGGCATTAGGAGCTTGGCTGGGAACTAGTTCTTGTCCAAGAAGTCTTTGGCAGAGATTAGCCTGTATGCTTATCTTGGTGATCATTTTTTCTTTGCCAACTGTTGCGGTGTGTTGCTCATCAGAAACAAGTGGAACGTTGTTTTTGGGAGCTTGGCAGAAGGAAAAGAGGCTCCTAGCTAAAGTTGTAAGAAAACATTTGAAAATCATGTGCTTATCAAATCCCCTGTGGTGGTAGTCTTCACTATGTGCTGGCTAAGGGAGGCTAAGAATTGGGGCTTACAGGCTGATTAACTAAGCTATGCATCTGACAATGGCTTCTCGAGATGCTAGACCTCTAACGTTGATGATCTAAGGACCGTGATCTTTGCGTTGGATAACAATAGCTTATTTTGTTTGATGTTGGTTCTTTCGTCTTGTTAAACTGTAATAATATTTGGAACTTTTGTAGCTTAACCTTAGGGCAATAGGTTTTTGCCCCATAGTGGGTGCTCGACCCTTTCTTCGTGTGTGTGTATGTGTAAGACTTTGTATTTTCGTTATGCAGTAACGGAAACGGTTAGGGCCGTCTTGAAAAAGATGTTAGCCACGACTGAGTTTAGTAGTGTTTGGCATTGGTCCACCGACTAAAGCATGAAAGCTTAATGAAGTCTAGATTGTTTCTACTGGTACAATGTTGTCATCTGCGTATGATCGATACAAGGTGCGGTACGTAGCTGGCGTGGTTGCCATGAATGAATGCGAGGTACATGTGCATGTGAGGGTACCGGTCAAGTGAGTGGATGTGCATTGTCTCCATACCGACACCATGGACGACGACAGTGCCGTGCCAACCACATCGATCGCGTGCTGCTACATTCGGCGACGGAGCCATTAAGGCTGCTGCCCTGTGTATAGCTAGCAAGCAAGAATATCGTCCTAGCAAATGTAGCAAGCTAGCGATGCTCATTGTACGCGCGCCCATGCATTGTCGCCCACTTTCCTGTTCCAAAACGCGTGCTTCCATGTGATGGAGCAACCAGACAAACCCCAAAAGAACGCGCGTGCGTGCTGGACGAGGCCGGATAGGCCATTTTTTCGATAAAGGGCATTTTATTACTTAAGTTTAAGTATTACACCCGGCCTCTGCATAACCGAGATGCACACAGCCATAAAGATACAACTAAAACAAAGCACGATACAAAGCACGATAAAGAGCAGCAACAAATCCTAAGATTAAGATGGCCCAATTCGGAGGCTATGCTCGCCACCCATGTTGGATAATATAATCCTTCGCCGTAGTTTCCAACCGTACGTACACCTCCGTAAATAGGTCTCTCGTGCTCCAAACGCCGAAGAGACGACCATGAACGGAGTAAAGCCGTGCACCGGTAGATAACCCGCAAAATAGAAGAATTTACATTGTTAAAAACCTTGTCATTTCTACATAGCCACAACGACCAAATAACCGCAATCGCTGCCACCCTAATGAGTATTTTAAACCTATGATCCACCCCAAGAAGCCAATTGCCAAAAATATTGGCGACACTACGTGGTGGGTATAAGGTAGACCCTATTTGGATGATTGACCATATAGATCTAGCAAACCGACAATGAAAGAAGAGATGATTTATTGTCTCACCGTGATGACAATACACACATTTCTTATTTCCTTGCCGATTGCGCCTAGCAAGGTTGTCTTTAGTAAGAATGACCCCTTTCCGAAGATACCATGCGAAAACCTTTGTTTTTAGTGGTATCTTCATTTTCCGGATCATTTTATTATTGACGACCGGCTCAACTCGGTTGGATCAAAGCACTATACATGGAGTTAACCGAGAATCTGTGATTCTCAGTAAGATTCCACCGAAACTCATCCGACCCTTGCGTCAAGTGTACATTCTCCAAACGCCGGAGTAATGCATTCCGGGATACAAGTCGGGCCCCAATAAGGTCTCGTCCGAACGTCACCCGAGGTGGGTTAGAACCCATTACCTTTGCAAGGGTATCCTCTTTGTAACGCACAATGTTATATAGTGCCGGATATTGTTCTCTGAGCGTGGTGTTACCCAACCACTTATCCTCCCGTAAACGTATCTCCGATCCATCCCTAATGGAGAAGCAACCATGAGGGAAGAAGTATTTCTTTGTCGCCATAAGGCCTCGCCCAAAAGTGAGAATCCCCGTGTTTCCAAAACACTTGGGATATCGCTTTTGAACCGACATACTTCCTCCTTAAGATTGTTTGCCGTACACCGTCCTCGGTGAGCGGCTTTGAGAGCCACTTCCCTAGCAGAGCTCTGTTCTTGACCTCAAGGTCATGAATCCCGAGCCCTCCTAGTTCCTTCGGACGACAAACCACACTCCATTTTGTAAGCCGGTATTTCTTTTTCTCACTATCACCTTGCCAAAAGAATCTTGATCGAAAATAGTCTAATCGATGCAAGACCCCTTTAGGAATCTGGAAGAAGGAAATCATATACAGTACCATATTAGTTAGTACCGAGTTTATGAGAACCAATCTTCCTCCCAGATGATAGTAATTTGCCTTTCCAGCCTACTTAGACGCTTTTGAAGTCTTTCCTCGACATGTTTCCATTCGGCCTAATGTGAGTCTCCTGAAGTGAATCGGAATACCCAAATAGTTAATTGAAACTGCCCTAAACCACAGCCGAACATCTCGAGCATATAGGTTGGCATCGTCGTGGGCTTCACCAAAACAAAACAATTCACTCTTATGGAAATTGATTTTCAACCCGGATAGTTGCTCGAACGCCGAAAGGATTAACTTCGGGTTTCTTGCTTTCTCTAAGTCATGTTCCATAAACGTAATCGTATCATCGGCGTATTGCAGGATAGAAAGCCCGCCATCAACTAGATGGGGCACTACTCCTTCAATTTGCCCTTCAGACTTCGCACGCTCAATAATAATAGCTAGCATATCCGCAACTATGTTAAATAACATAGGTGATAACGGATCGCCTTGCCTTAAACCTTTTTTCGTCTGAAAGTATCCGCCAACGTCATCATTGACTTTGATGGCAACACTTCCACCGAAGACAAAGTTATAAATTAGCCGACGCCACTCATCGAAAAACCTTTCATCCCGAGAGTCCGTTGAAGGAAAGACCACTTCACTTTATCATAGGCCTTTTCGAAGTCGATTTTTAGGATAACGCCATTCATCTTCTTATGATGTAACTCATGAAGCTCGTTTCATGTAAGGTGACTACTCCATCGAGTATGTATCTACCTTGCATGAACGCGGTTTGAGTAGGACGTACCACATGATCGGCCACCGAATTAAGACGAATGGTCGCGGCTTTTGTGAAAATTTTAAAACAAACATTAAGGAGACAAATGGGTCCGTATTGTTGAATTCGTTCGCTTCATTCACTTTGGGTAACAAAACGATTTCTCCAAAATTAATCCGGAAAAGCTCCAACTGGCCGGCCGACAAAGCCGCAAAAAGCTCCAACAAGTCCCCTTTGATTATCTCCCGAAGCTCCGAAAGAACTCAGCTGGAAATCCATCGGGTCCTCGGTGCTTTATTGTGCTCCATCCGGAAAACTCGCTTTCTTTACTTCCTCCTCGGAATAAGGAGCGGTAAGAAATGCATTTTCCTCCGCGGACACCGGGGAATATCCTCAATTCTGGTCTCATCCAGGTGATAGGGTACTCTCCACGGGATCCCCAAACAGGCCTTTGTAATAATTAGTAATATAAGACTTTATCTCGGTCATGCCCCTCGATCAGCCCCTCTTCTCGTTCCGGAGAATGAATGAGTTTCTTCCTATGTCCGCCATTAGCGACACTATGGAAGTATCTCGTATTCGAATCTCCTTCCAATAGGAATTGGACTTTTGATCTTTGGTACCATTTGAGCTCTTCCTCGCGTAGAAGACCAGCCAGTCGTGCATTGGATTGACTTTTTAATTCAATCTCTTGCACGGTTAGCGGTCGAACCTCCGCAATTGCCTCAAGCTCATCAATGGTCATGGTCAGACTGAGCTTTTCAGCCTTCAACTGCCCAGATAAGTGCGATGCCCATCCACGGAGACCGGCACGCTTCTTTCTACATCAGTCGATACGACCAGTGTGGCAGTGTCCGCTTGCTCTTGTACCTTGGCTTGCAGCATCACGGAACCTAACTGGATTGCTCAGCTTGAACAATACATCATTCCCCCTCTGTTCTATAACTCTTGTCCAAATTTAGATGTATCTTATTCCTTTCTTGTTCCTCTGCTAAGGTTATCTGGGGTGCATGTTATTGGCTCTATTTTTGGAACCAAGTTGATTCCTTGTTTCTGTTTGGCTGGCAGTGTGTATGTAACTTGGTTTCATGCTTTTTGGCCCTGTGGGGAGGTTCTGTACGTTGCTTATTGCTGCCACTGTTTGTTGGTCAATTTGGGTAATGGAAAGAGAGTTGAGGCCCAGTTGGAAAAAATACGAATAGATCTAAATATGCGATAGCAATTACAGAATGGAGGGAGTGTTTTTTGTTCTTAGAGGCGTGCATATGCTCTTACACGAAACCAGTTTGAGGCATGCTCACGGCTAGCTGTTGTACTCCACTGGATCGGGTGCTAACCATTTCACAACCGAATCTACCTGTCGGTGCCTACAAAAACACATGAGTTTGGGGCCAATACAGCCCCCACTCCGATCGACGGGGACCAGATCAGAAGATGAGGAATGGAAAAGGAGATCGAAGCGCCCCCAAAAAAGCACTCCATCGTGCTACAATTGGTTGTACAGTTTTGTAGTGGCTGTTGAATGCGGTCAGATCATAGAATCGGGTTCTGCTGCCCTCCCAGATCTCGTCCTGCGGTGTTGCGGCCACACACCGGCAGAGCTTGCTCAGATTTCCATTACCAATTCTGCCGCTCACGTTCATGGCTCACCCACCATACCTTACCTAATCCCCGTCCCCGGGCTGCATAACTGCAAATGCCGAGAATCAACGACCGTGTGCTCTAACACGGTAGCAGGACCGATAACGGTACTGGCAGGATCAAGTTTGCACTAAAGAAGATTGTTTCAGAAATAGAAACATACTCCTAACCGTAAGCTCTATGAAGGCCGACTGACTATGTTGGACACGGCAATTCGACCGGGAGAAACATATGCAATTGCACACTCACATGTACTTGTCATGCCCACAAATCACAACGCGGTTTTAAATTGACCTGCAAGTAACTTAATTCTCGATCAACCTAGAGCTAGCAAAAGGGTTGACATTTCTAGTCGCGGATCAAGACTTTCACGTGTGATCGAGCTCGTGGTGAACTAGCACAATAATAATGCAGTCCGAATGGCACCGATTTTTTTCTTTTCTGAATGGTAGGCACCAAATGCATCAGTCCGATAATCTCAATCATGTAATCTACGTATTTGTCTGTAACTAGTCACAGGTGGTCCAGTTGCTGCACCTAGTACGGTACCTTCCAATCCAAGAAGAGTAAAAGAAGCAGGCCGTGTTCCCCCTTTGTAACCTGATCAGTGACCACGATGACACTCGTGACAAAATGTACCACGGACGCTCGCTCACGAGCTCGGATCTCACGCAAACGACCAAGCTAGGCGCGCGCGCGCATTACGTCGGCAGCGCGTCACTATTCCGGTGGGTGGCCATGCCGGCGTCGGCATCGGCGTGCCGACAGGCGACAGCGGCTCGTGGTGAGCAGTAACTCGACTCTGTCTACCACTGGAGTGGCAAGTGATGAAGTGTGGAGCTACCAGAGCAGCACGTGCGAGCTAGGTAACAAGCATTCGAGTTGACGACGTACCGAGGGTGGCGGAGCGGAAGGTGGTGTAGTTGTCGACGACGTTGCGGCTGGCCTTGATGACGGTCCGCCACATGCCGTCGCCGACGAGCATGATGTTGGTCTTCTCGCTCCCCACCTCCACGTTCTCGAAGTACCCTCCGGCCTTGACGTGGATCACGTACCGCGTCGCGCTGTTGTTCGGCGCCGCCGCCACCGCCTCCCCCACCGTCGTGAAGTTGCCGCTCCCGTCCTTGGCCACCACCAGGTCCGGCGCCGCCTGGACGCCCCCCTGCAGCCGCCTCCGGTCCCCGGACGACACCCACGACGGGAACCCGCCGCGCCGCACGGGGCCATACTCCTCGAACGCCTCGCGGCCTCGCCGGCGCTGAGGGAGGCGGCGGAGCAGGGCGAGCGAGTTGGACACGAGGTGCGCGACGTGGTAGATGCGGCCCTGGATGTAGGGCCGGACGCGGCCGTCCTCCTCGGCCGACGGGCCCGCGAACCCGTCCAGGCAGGTGTACTGGTTCGTCATGGCCGCCGACAGCACCGTCTGCACGCCGGCGACAGACTCCTCCGCGGAGCGGTTGCTCGCCGAGAGCTCGGCCGCCGCCGTGGTGAGCTGGTCCAGCGTGTGCCCGAACAGCTCCACGCAGTCGGCCAGCGCGAGCCGGTCGCGCGTGCGCAGCCGCGAGGGGCGGGAGAGGTAGGACGTGCTGTTGGACGCGGCGGCGCGCACCGCCGACGCCGCGCGCCCCACCACCTCCGAGATCACGTCCCCCAGCGGCTTCTGCGCCAGGTCCGGGATGGAGGACAGCGTGGAGACGCACACGTCGCGGTGCAGCATCCCGGCGCAATGCCGGTCCACGGCCGCCGCGTGCTCGGAGTCCTCGTCGGCGGCGGCGGCGAATGCATTTTGGGCCAAGAGGAATGCGAGAAGCAGCAGCAGGAGGAGGAGCTTGGCCGCGTCCGGTCGCTGGATTCTTGCAGTCGTCGGAGGTGGCATTCTGTGGTGGGAGTGCGGGATCACTGTGGGGGGAGTGAGCGGGGCCGGCCGGACGTGACAGGGACACTGGCCGGTGCGCGTCGGTGCGAGTGAGAGGATTGGAGGAGCCTGACTGACTTTTATAGATGCTGATCGAATTTTATCCAGACTGAAGCTCGTATTCAGCTGTCCTGTCATGCACGGCACGGGATGCTCGTGCATTTGGCGATTTACACAAAAATAACCCAAAAGTGGAAGAAAAGCACAGACTGACCCTCCGGCGAAACTATTTCACCAATCTAACCCTTTTGTGTGGCGCCCTCCCGGGCGCCACACATGCCCATGTGGCTCCCCTCCGCCGGCGCCACCGACCCGGCCCGACGTGGCTCCATCGACGCCGAGCCGGTGCGCCCATCCGACGTGGCGGCATGTGTGGCGCCCCTCCCAACGGCGCCACACATGCACTTGTAATCCCCCAAAACATACTGTAAGACAATTCCTCTGGGACTTAGCCGTTTTGCGAGGCTCGATGTGTGGCGCCGATGCCACGGGCGCCACACTAGCATGTGTGGCGCCGATGCCACGGGCGCCACACATCCACTTAAGTGTGGCGCCCGCGCCCGCCCCCGGCCCGACCATCTTCTTCTCTCGTTTCTTCTCCTCTCTCCTCTCTCCCCCAAGGCGGCCGGCGGTTCCTCCTCCTCCTCTCTCTCTCCCCCAACAAATCGGCCACAAATTCATCGGATCCGACCGGCCAATCTCTTCCCCATCCATTCCTCAAGGTAATCCCCTTCGAATCCCTCACATTCATCCACTAATTTCATAGATCTTGCTAGATTTACACATGAACCCTAGACATGGAAACTAGATTTGAAATGGCTATGTATGTGTTGAATGTGTATGTGTAGGAACCCTAGATATGTAGGAACCCTAGATATGTAGGAACCCTAGATATATAGGAACCCTAGATGTGTTGAATGAAATTTTACATGTATGTGTTGAAATCCTTATGTATGTATGTGGTGAAAGGCAAAATTGGAGCTTAGCAAATGCATTCTATTGTCTTACATATGTCTATTATGTGCCTAGGAATGGTATGTCTTACGAAATTCATATGTGTGATGTATTTGGATATGAACTCTCATGTATGTGTGATGTATATGTGATTCGAAAGTTAGATATATTCTCATGTATTCTTGATGGAATAACTCATATTTGTTAGGAATGTATGTGTGATGGCTTATTTGGATATATTCTCATGTATGTGTTGCTCATATTTGGTATGAATGGCTCATAATATGTTGTATGTGTTGCTCATACATGTAGGATGGTGTGGCTTCTGGATGAAGAGTACGACGGGGAGCACCGGGCTGTTCATATGACGGAGAGGGGAACGGATCTTCACCCTTTGAAGATTCGTTACCATGGCACACCGGATATACCTTATGACGAGAGGTACACGGAGTTCATCCGGCCTACCGGTCTTATGCCGTTCATATCCCTTGTAAGCCGTGGGGGCCACACATGAACCCCTCGGCACTCACCGCCCTTGTCGACCGGTGGAGGCCGGAGACTCACACCTTCCACTTGAGGGCCGGCGAGATGGCCCCTACTCTGCAGGATGTTTCCATGATCCTTGCACTACCTATTCGGGGCGAGCCACTGTGTATGAACACAGCTTCGATGGGTGGCGCCGGCGGATGGTGGGGCTTATTGGCGGGGCTCCTCCGCCGCGAGAAAATCCAAAGGAGAGAGTTCCCGCCGGCGCGTCTTTCACTTGGATCGAGAACTAACTTTGCGGGAATGCCCCATAGAGGCCGACGAGGACACTCGGAGGACGTACGCCCGCGTGTACTTATGGTACATGATTTCCGGGACTCTCTTTCCGACGGTGGGGGTAAGCTGGCCCATTGGTGTTGGCTGAAGGCGCTTACGGTGTTGGACGCCCGGTGGAGTTGGGGAACAGCGGCACTTGCCTACCTCTACCGGCGGGTGATGATTTGTTCTATGTACTATTTTCCTATAGTAGTGCGCTACACAAAGTAGTAACCAAATATATTATGTACGCGGTTGGACGAAGCTTGTCGCGGGGCCGGGAGCAAGACTTGTCGCGGGGCCGGGAGCAAGGCTGGGAGCGGCGGTATTGGTGGATGCATGCTCCTACTTTCCGTATGGAGGCTGGGACCGCCTATCGGTTGGGCGTCCCGGGGTACTCAACGAGACGCCATGGCCTCATTTCCCTCACTTTCCGATCGGGAGCCCACTTGGGCATACCTTTGGGACAATGTCTCGGAGATGACGAGCGATCCAATGGTCATGTACGGGCAGTACAGCTGCGGAGTTGGACACTCTTACCGCCGAGCGGGTAACCGATCACTGCGGAGTTGCAATCCTAGTTTTGATTGATTCTCTCGGCATCTACTAAATAATTGTATCTCTGCGGGTGGAATGGGAGCCATATGGTACCTACTACCGTATTGGCGCGGCGATGGCCGACCTAAACCCCAAGTGCACGGAGGAGGCGCGGTTACGGCGTATGCGCTGCCCACTCATATGCATGTGGCTTGTTGAACACCACCAGCCGCAAAGAGTGATGAGACGGTTTGGGCTGTATCGGGAGTGCCCACCAACGTGGCAAGACACGGACAAGGCGCTTCACGGGTAAACTTCGGAATCATGCGATGGAAGATTCTTGATAGAAGAGGTACAAACTAACTTGTTGATTCTTGCGGGCTTGATAGGCAGCGGCGAGAGGAAGATCACAAATTGGCCGAGTCCATCATAGCGGCCACATCACGAGCGTTCCAACATCGCTTGGAAGCGGCACGGAATGCTGGCCACTGAGCGAGATTGTGCCTCACGACTTCACCGCTTTCAACAACTACCTCGAGTGGTTCCATCGGAACACGCGTATCGAGTTAGTGAAGCGCGCGTATCGTGAAGAGATCTTGGACGACCCCATCCGAGTTCGATGAGGTTGGGCAAAGCCGGCCACGACACTTTTGCTCGCGAGAGGGAGATCGACTTCTATTGCTTCCGAGCTGAACTTCGTGGTAATGGATTCTCTCACTAACTAGTACATCATCTAGATTGCCATGTGCTCGCTTAAATTGTGTATGCTATGTTTGTCACGGCGGGAGGAGATCCGAGAAAACGGTGAGGAGTGCGAGGTTGTGTGGGAGCGAGCCACACGGATGAAAAGCTCGTCGGACCGTTGCGGAATTTCGTTAAGGTATGATCAGCAACTTTGAATGTACGCAATTATGTGCTGGTGGCTTTGTAACCGTGAGTTCCATGACGCTGAACACCTGCACGAAAGATGCGGCGGTTAGCGAACTTGCTAGGTTGCCGCGAAGGCGAAATCCCTACATCCTCCTCTTCGAAGAACATGTATGGACTATTTTGTTGCTGCGAAACATGTTCTTACTAATTTCAACTTTTGTAATCTCATGTGTTCATGTTTGTGCGGATTCCTCCCGAGGACGACCTAATTCCGAGTCAAGGCGTACTTCCGAAGCGTACCTCCAAGCAACGGTCGGCTTACCGGTTGAAGCCAAGGGGCAAGGCTCCAAACCGGTACACTCCGGAAGATTATGTCAACCGAGGAAAGAAGGTTGTCACCGATGACGGGCCGCCGCGGAGATCAGCTATGTCGAGGATGAGGAACGACGAGCCGTTCTCTTCGAGAGGAGGAGGACGAGGAGGAGGAGGAGGAGGAGCGGGAGCGGCGAGCGGGAGCGGCGGCGGGAGCGGCAGCGGCGGGAGCGAGCGAGCGGGAGCAGCCAAGGCAGCGGACGAAGAGGATGGCCGTCCGGAAGCAGCCCACGAGGACGGCACGTCGAGGACGCAACTAGGATGTGCTACGTGTTGTTGTGAACTCTATATTCATAAGTATCGATTTGTGAACCCTATGTCATTTCGAACCATGGTGCAGCAATGCTACTTGTTGTTTGAATCTACGTGCTACAATGTGACCTATGAAGTGTTATATGTGTATGTCATGAAATTGCTACTTGTTGTGTCCAATGTTGTACTCGTAAGCTGTTGGAGTTTGGTAGGATTTTTCAGGTTTTTAACAAAAGTCGGTGTGTGGCGCCCTCCACTCCGGCGCCACAAGTGCTAGTGTGGCGCCCACGGCATCGGCGCCACACATGCCAACCTATATGAACTATTGGGTCGAAAACATCCGGGGGCTTCGGACGATAAGTCCTTAGCCGTTTTCGCGAGCCTCTATGTGTGGCGCCCGTGGCATCGGCGCCACACATGCTAGTGTGGCGCCCGTGGCATCGGCGCCACACATCGAGCCTCGCAAAACGGCTAAGTCCCGGAGGAATTGTCTTACGAGTATGTTTTGGGGGATTACAAGTGCATGTGTGGCGCCGTTGGGAGGGCGCCACACATGCTGCCACGTCCGGATGGGCGCACCGGCTCGGCGTCGATGGAGCCACGTCGGGCTGGGTCGGTGGCGCCGGCGGGAGGGGAGCCACATGGGCATGTGTGGCGCCCCTGGGAGGGGCGCCACACAAAAGGGTTAGATTGGTGAAATAGTTTCGCCGGAGGGTTAGTCTGTGCTTTTCTTCCACTTTTGGGTTATTTTTGTGTAAATCGCCCGTGCATTTGGTCTGCCTCACATTTGTAACAGAGAAGCCGAAAAGTTCTTTTGGATCATGGGCACCAGTGATCTCACTGTATTAAAAAATTCGAAAATTATATTTATATATTTCAAAAAATTATGTAGCAAAATTATAAAAGTAGCCAATGATGTATTCCACTGACGTATAAAATCTCAATTACAAATGTTTTGTTTTCTGAGCTACATAAAAATGACAAATTCTGATTTTTTTTTGGAGATTTGAATCACTATACTCAGATCCACATATTTGTTATTTTTGTGCAGCCCAAAATACACATTATTTTCAGTTGAAAATTTACATGTTTGTGGGATATAATACTGACTCCATCATGATTTATTTTCAGATTTTTCTAAAACTTAAAAATATGATTTTTGATTACTTTTCTTAAAAGAGATCACTGGAGCTCATGTGCACCAAATCTCCGTCCCAGAGAAGCTGACTAATTTTTCGGTGCACTGCTAGAGCTATGAAGAGCCTATGATTGCAGGGTGATCAAGAGTTCAGGACCATCTGACATGATTTACTACTACTTGAGATTTGGCATGATTTATTTTTGAATTTTCATCTGCATTCATGAACTGACTAGAGCTTTCCACAAGCTCGAGCTACCCGCGTTTACTGATTGACAGAGCTGTGCTGCAAGACTGCAAATGAACAGCAACGGCTGTTACTACATTAATGGTACTGATATGAGCATCTCAGGAGTATGCGCAACTTGTCACCACTCACGACTCACGAGCGTGCGTATGTGCAAAGACTGGATCACTGAAACAGGGTCATACTGTAATTTCATAGCACAAATGTCAAAACGTCCACGTGGAACAGGGTCCCAAATGCACATACACCAGGATCAAGATAATAGTTGGAGTGATTTCACCTCTGGTTGGCCAGAGCATCTTCAGCGGTCCGACGCATTTCGTCCATTTATATAGGCCCACGGTCACGAAATCAATTGAAAGGGATTTGCTGACAGTTTGCATGCCCAACGCATTTATTTTCCCATTTTATTATTGATAAAACAATTTACATAGTGCGAAAAAACATGAACATATAAAAAAGCCATGGCCTGCTAAAACCCTAACTCTAGCATATAAAGAGACCTAGGTCAGGTTGACGAGCCCCCGGGACAACCCATGGCCAGTCGGGAACTGGCGGAGCAAATGCCGGTGCGACAGGTGGTGGATGTGGAGGCGGCAGAGCAAATGCCGGTGGTGCCCACGTGTACGTGGGCGGAGGCGGCGAAGGAGGTGGTGTTAGATTGGCTAGGATCGTCTAGCTGTAGATCTAGTCGGGTAGAACTTTACCTATGAACAAAGAATTGAAGATTGTGTCTGTTGACTGTGTGTGAGAGAGAGAGATGGATGGCGTACCTTCACCTTGGCTCGATGAGCCAGACGGGTTGGACATGACGGCGAGGGTGATGGTCAGGCAGTGGCGGCGGCGACGCTTCCTGTTGTGGGTATACTTCATGGGTGTACCATCGACAGTGCCTGGATCCGGCAAGCCCGGGTGGCCCATAGACGGTGATGTGGCATGTGGCCCATCGGGCGGCCCAGTTGCTGTTGATCATGAAGGATGAAGTCCGGCCCAGGATCGATAGCCGGATCCGAATCAACCTTTGGAGGAACCCTGATCCGTGGAGGCCCATGAGGAACCCGGATCCAGTACGACGTATATGGAAGGCGGATCCTTGACGTACACGGCAAGACATTGTACCGTAGTTAGGCAATCTGTAATCCGGCTAGGACTCTCCATGTAAACCCTAGATCCGTGCGCCTTTATATGCCGGATCCCGGGAGCCCTAGAGGCACAACCACAACTCATTGTAACAACGCGAAAGCGCCCGGATAATTCCGGACAAGCGGCGGTAGGCCCCGTCATCGTGCAGGTGTTCCGAAGCTGGGTAAATCGCGTACCACCGTCCCGAGTGCACTCCGCCCTATGGCCCCTACTTCTTCTCCCCCTCGTGAGGATCCCTCCTCCGAGGTACCGTCGAATAGGCAACGACAGTTGGCGCCCACCGTGGGGCCAGCGGCGTCTGGAGGCCGGAACCGGGAGGGTTCCGCCATGGGAAGCTACGACGACACGATCGCGGTGGGGCGTGTTCTTTACGCCGGAAATCTTCCGATCGTCCCTCCGGACGAGTGCTGGATTCCGGCTAAGACTAACCCTGTCAAGCTCTCCATCGTCCCAATCGGCGGCATCCACATCTTCATCGGCGAAACCGTCGATTCCGACGGGAACACACTAGTAAGTAACGCTGACGCGACCGCCGCTGAGCAGGACGCAGTCGCGAAGATCCGATCTGAGTTGCAGGAACTTCCTAAGGAAGATTCCGCCTTAGATCTGGAAAAATCAAAGCCCACCCAATCCGCCCCTGAGCAGGAAATAACGGTGGAAGACCAATGCAGATCCGCCTGGGTCTCCCAGGTGTTAGAGAAGCAAAAGTGTCACTTCGTGCACTTCATAGCCCATACCACCGGAGCCGCCCCTCAAGAAGTCGGAGCTGGCCCCGTGCAGGTTGAGGCACCGGAAAACGCCGTCACTCCGGATCAGCAGGAGGCTGTCGGAGAAAACGACGCTCCGGGTGAAGAATCGATCCTGGGCAACCTGAGCCCAACTTCCGATGATTCCTCCTCTATGGACACGGAAGAGTTCAACCGCAAGATAGAAGAACTCGGAGGCGGTGAGCAACCCGACGTCGATTCCACCCAGCCTATGCAGGTTCTTGTAACCGTGGCACCGCTGGATCGGCAGGAAACGGAAGACGAAGACTCCACCTCCGACCCAGGACCATCCAACGCAGCATCTCCGTTATCACGGGAATGCCTGCGCAAGGAAGTCTTGTCCCCAGAAGAGATGGTTGAGCAAGCACGCATGGATTTAGTCGCACAGTCTGATGTCCTCAACAAGCCGATAACCCTTGACAATGCCGCAGATCTGGAGGCTTTAGAAGCCACAAGGAAGGAGATGCTGGCTACTGCCAAGAAGTTTGCCAACACCGCTGCTGCGATGCTGGATGAGAGGACAGAGGCTGCCAACTTTGTGGTCCACTTTCAGAAGAAGGACCGCGAGGTCGATGAATCTCTTGCAAAGCTCAAGGAACTCAGAAAGCACTGGGAGGACAAGGTGAAGTTTGTTCAGGAGGAGGAAGATAGAATCAGGCGAGAAGCCATCCCTCCCCGCATG
Organism: Lolium rigidum; assembly: GCF_022539505.1. NCBI lineage: Eukaryota > Viridiplantae > Streptophyta > Magnoliopsida > Poales > Poaceae > Lolium > Lolium rigidum. The sequence continues at coordinate 329,771,738 of NC_061514.1, read as the reverse complement.
ATTACCTTGGCAACCCCCACAGAACAGCAGCCGCTCGCAACTCCAAAGGACAACATGAAGAAGGCTGCTGAGCTCCTGACAAAGAAGGACGAGGAGATTGACATCAACTACGTCCGGAAGCTCGTTGCTTCAGCGATGCAGCAACAGAGTAAGGCGGATACTTCGCGCAAGTTGGAATCCAATCCGGATCATTGTGTATCTACCGCGCAAAAGGACGCCCGCGTCAATCGCCACCCTGATGATGAATCGCGCACCGGATCCACGGAGCGCAGAAGAAAAACAAGGGAGCACCCGAATCCAATCCCCGTGCCATCAAAGACGCCTCCGTCAGACCCGAAGAAGGGAAAGGATGCAATGTACACTGGTAGGAACAAGTACCGGAACCCGTCACCTCCGCCCAACGGGTACCCGCGTCCCCCGCCTCCTCGCCGCCGCAGTCCAGCCGGAAACACCAGACCCCATGGGCCCGGTGGAATCAACATCCGCGACATGCCGCCGCCGAGAAACAGGGAGCGTACGCCGGAACCACGTCGGACCCAGAACAACGATCGTGAACCAGAGCCCAGAAGGAGCCGGAACAACGATCGCGATTCTGAGCCCAGGAGGAGCCGGAATGCTGAACGTGAGCCGTAGCCCCGCCGAAGCCGGAACGACGAAGGAAACTATCACCAAGGTGAAGGTAGCCACCGAAGCCGGAGCGAGCCACGGGAAGACCACCGGGAATCTGAGGGCGGAAGCAAAAAATCCCACAGGCCCCCTCGCAGGTCCCCTTCACCACCACCAAGTGGCGGAGGCGGTGGCCGGAGATCTCGTTCCCGCTCAAAAACCCCGGATGGCGGCCCACGCGATGCCCGAGAACGCCTCAACGAGTACAGATCTGATTACATTGGCCCAAAGTGCTTTGGCAGGATGATTCGAGAGGAACCAAAGCCAAGGATGAACCTCAAGCTACCCGGAAACCTGAAGAATTATGATGGCATGGAAAGGCCGGATACCTGGATCGAGGATTACTATAATGCAGTAACCTTTGCCGGAGGAACCCCTAATATTCCTGCCGCATGCTTCAGCTGTACCTTGTAGGTCCAGCCCGGATCTGGCTCAGTGACCTCGAGAAGAACTCCATCTTTTGCTGGTTTGACCTGAAGAACGCCTTCGAGAAACACTTCAGGGGCACCTACAAAAGACCTGCCACGACAAGCGACTTGCAGGCATGTATCCAGAAGAAGGGTGAAACATCGAGGAGCTTCCTCACCCGATGGTTGCAAACCAGGAACGAGTGCGAGAACGTTGACAACCGCACAGCAATGCACGCCTTTATTGGTGGCTTGCAGAGAGGAGGACTGCTGCGGCACAAGCTGACCTGCTTGGTCAATGCAAACAAACTGACTTTGGATGACATGATCACCATCGCCAGCGATCATACTGCCGCCAATGACGACGCAGGCGGAGATCTAGCAGCTACAACAATTCCCCTGCATCAGCAAAAGAAGAACCGTGATAACGGTAGCAGCGGCGGCACCAAGCGGAAAAATCCCCCCCATGACCAGAGAAGTGGCGGATCCGACTTGATCGCCATGGCCTTCCAGCGCGGAGGCCAAGAAGGCGGAAGAGGCCGCGGCCGCGGAGGCGGAGCTGGAAGGGGCCAGCAGCGTGGCGATGAGGTCACTGCTGCCGGAACCCGCGCCCCCCAAACTTATGAAGAGTACAGAGACATGCCTTGCCTGGCCCATCTGGATCCGGCTATAGGGAAGTCCACTCACACCAATCGCAACTGCAAGTGGGTCAATGATCTCAAAGCTGACCCGGAAGCAGGATACAAGCGAGCCCGGAAGCACCGCCCACGCGGCAAAGGAGGCAAGGGCAAGAACAAGGACAAGGAGGAAGACAGTTCCGAGGCGATGGACGAGGATGACGCTTCGCCGGATCCCAAAGCCGGATCCGCAGCTAAACCCAACCCCTTCGACAAAAAGAGTGCGGGCGCATACCACACTTTCCTTGGAACTCCAATAGTCCGTGCAAGCAAATCAGCTCTCCGGATCCTGAACGCCACAGTTCCCGCTGTGCCGCAGTATGTCAGGTGGTCGGAAACTCCGTGTATGTTTGACAGGAAGGATCATCCTACCGTCATTCCGAAAGAGTGCTATGCCTTGGTTGTAAGTCCCCGCATCGACGGGTATGATTTCTCCAAGTGCCTCATGGATGGTGGAGCCAGCCTGAACATCATGTACCTGGAAACTTTGGAGCGGATGAACCTTACCAAGGAACAGCTAAAGCACAGCACCACTGAATTTCATGGTGTGGTTCCGGGTAAAAAGGCAAATTCCTTGGGCAGCATCAGACTTCCCGTGGCCTTCGGCGATGCAAATAACTTCCGCCAAGAGATGATCACGTTTGAGGTCGTGCCCTTCAAGAGCTCCTACCATGTCATTTTTGGTAGGCCCACCTACCACAATTTTCACGCTAGAGCGTGCTACATCTACAACAAGCTCAAGATTCCGGGTCCAAAAGGTATGATTACCATATCCGGAGACTACAAGAAGGCTCATGAATGCGAATTAGGCGAAGCCGCCTTCGCAGAGTCTGTGATATCTGGAGAGGAGCTGCAGGGCTACAGAGCCGCGGTGGATCCGACTGAGATGCAGACCACCAAGAAGCAGATCTCCGAACAGAAGACCTCCTTCAAGGCCGCGATAGAAACCAAGAAGCATGACCTCATTGTAGGCGACAGCTCCAAGCAGGTTTCAGTCGGAGCCAACATGGACCCCAAATAGGAAGACGCGCTCGTCGAGTTCCTCCGCGCTAACATAGATATCTTCGCATGGCAACCTTCTGACATGTCCGGAGTACCTAGGGAACTCGCCGAGCACTACCTCAACATAAATCCGGGGGCTAAACCGGTGAAGCAAGCTATGCGACGCTTTGGAGATAAGAAGCGCCGCGCCATAGGAATGGAACTAGCAAAGTTACTAGAGGCAGGTTTTGTAGTAGAAGTTATCCATACTGATTGGGTCGCAAATCCCGTCCTTGTACCCAAAAAGAACACTGAAATACTAAGAATGTGCATCGATTACTCCGGCTTGAATAAGCATTGTCCGAAGGATCCGTTCCCCTTGCCGCGCATTGACCAAGTCATTGATTCGATGGCGGGGCGGAACTTCGTGTTTTCTTGACGCATATTCCGGGTATCATCGGATCCGGATGAAGGAGTCCGACCAAAAGGCGACTTCGTTCATCACCCCTTTCGGCACTTCATTGCTATGTCACCATGCCCTTTGGTTTGAAAAATGCAGGTGCCACCTACCAACGTACGATGCAGCTGTGCCTGAAGGACCAAATTGGCCGGAACGTGCACGCTTACGTCGACGACATCGCGGTCATGACCCGGAAAGGATCCGACTTGATCAACGACCTCACAGAAACCTTTGAGAATCTCCGTCGGTACAAGATGATGTTGAATCCGCTGAAGTGATTCTTTGCGTTCCAGCCGGAAAACTCCTTTGCTTCATCGTCTCTCACAGAGGCATTGAGGTTAACCCGGAAAAAATCAAGGCAATCCTGTGTATCAAAAGGCTAACTTGTCTCAAAGATGTGCAATGACTAACTGGTTGTGTCGCAGCAATCAGTAGGTTTGTTAGCCGTCTTGGCGAGAAGGCGCTATCTTTGTACAAACTGCTGAAGAAAACAGACAAATTCGTCTGGGACGACACAGCAGATGCAGCACTTCAGGGGTTGAACGAAATACTCACCTCCCCACCTATCTTGGCGGCTCCAGTAGAGTCAGAGCCCATGCTCCTTTACCTGGCAGCTACCAACAGAGTCATCAGTCTCTTCATCGTGGTGGAGCGAAAGGAAGAAGGTCACGAATATGACGTCCAAAGACCAGTCTATTACATTAGCGAGGTACTGACGGAGTCAAAGCAAAGATACCCTCACTTTCAAAAGCTGGCCTATGGTGTGTTCCTAGGCAGCCGAAAGTTGAGACATTACTTCCAAGAGCACCCAGTAACAGTCGTGAGCAAGGCTCCGCTGTCGACGATTCTTAACAACGCTGACGCAACAGGACGCACAGCAAAATGGGGCATCGAGTTATCCGCCTTCGACATCGCTTACAAGCCCAGGACTGCGGTTAAATCCCAAGTCTTGGCAGATTTCGTCGCAGATTGGACAGAGGCTCCGGATGCAAATCTGGAGCCGGAACCAGAAACATGGGTCATGCACTTCGACGGATCCAAGCAGCACCAAGGCTCAGGAGCCGGAGTCACCCTGAAGTCCCCTACCGGAGAAGAACTGCAGTACGTTTTGCAGATTCACTTAGAAGCTACAAACAACATGGCGGAATATGAGGCTCTACTACACGGTCTGCGCATCGCCAAGGAAATTGGGATCAAGCACATCATATGTTGCGGAGATTCCGACCTGGTGGCACAACAAGTAGCCGGAACCTGGAACGCCAGAAACTCCGTCATGGCGGCTTACAGAGATGAAGTTGACGAGATCGCCAAGTGTTTCCTCGGATACAAAGTCAAGTACGTCAGACGAGACGATAACGCAGCGGCAGACATGCTATCCAAGCCCGGATCCGGCAGGAAACCAATTCCGCCTGGTATCTTCCTGGAGCACCTACGGATACCCTCAGTCAAGGGCGCTAACCCGGAAAATCCAGAAGTGGCAGTATCTCCGGCAAAGGAAGTGATGGTCATCATTCCGGCCTGGACACAGCCTTTCCTGGACTACCTCATTGATCAGAAGTTGCCGGAGGACGAGGTCCTCGCGCGACAGATCATCAGACGAGCAAGATCCTATACAATAGTTGACGGACAGCTCTACAAACGAAGTGCAACTGGGGTATTTCTCAAATGCGTCTCCAATCAAGATGGCATTGAAATCCTCAGAGAGATCCACACAGGGGATTGCGGGCATCATGCCGCCCCCAGGTCCCTCGTTGCCAAAGCTTTCCGTCTTGGATTTTACTGGCTCACGGCTAAAAAAGATGCTAACAAGTTGGTAAAAACCTGCCGCGATTGCCAGTACTACGCTACTCAACCAAATGCTCCAGCCCAATAGCTGAAGACCATCCCTATCACCTGGCCGTTTGCGGTCTGGGGGCTTGATATGGTTGGTAAGTTAAAGAAATCATCTCCTGGCGGTTTTGAGTACCTCCTGGTTGCTATTGATAAATTCAGTAAATGGATCGAGGCAAAGCTAGTGAGAAAAGCCGATGGTGCTACGGCACTCAAATTTGTCTGCAGCCTCGTGACGAGATGCGGCATCCCACACAGCATAATCACAGATAATGGAACAAACTTCGCCCAAGGAGAATTGAAGGATTATTGCCATGACGTTGGGATCCGACTAGACCTGGCATCAGTGGCTCATCCACAGTCCAATGGTCAGGTCGAAAGAGCCAACGGACTCCTCTTATCCGGAATAAAACCACGCCTTGAAGAACCGATGCGCCGCGCAGCCGGAGCTTGGGCTGAGGAGTTAGACTCCGTCCTGTGGAGTTTACGAACTACCCCCAACAGGTCAACAGGATTCACTCCGTTCTTCCTGGTATACGGATCCGAAGCGGTGCTCCCCTCCGACATCATCCACGATTCACCGCGAGTCTCCGCCTATAATGAGGAAACTGCTGACGAGGCCAGACAGCTATCTGTGGACCTGATCGAAGAAGCTCGGAACTTAGCAGACCAACGCTCCACCATTTACCAGCAGAAGCTCCGACGCTACCATAGTCGTCGAGTCCGGAATTGCTCGTTCATGGCCGGAGACTTGGTCCTCCGTCTTCGCCAGGTGAAAGATCACAAGTTGCAATCTCCATGGGAAGGACCCTTCGTCGTTAGCAAAGTGCTTCACAACGGATCGTACTACCTTGTTGATTTCCGAGAGCTAAAGGATAGACCTGCTAATTGGCACCGGAAACGCAAGAGGGAGGATCCGGATGACATCTACGATGAAACAGAATGTCCTTGGAACATTGCACAACTACGTCCTTTCCACACTTAGCATAGAATTACATACTTTATAACAGTCATACATGATCAATGAAATAAAGCTTTTGGTTCACTCTTTGAGTCTTTTACCTCCTTTACTTGTTCATTTTAGATCGTGTATGTTTTCCGACTAAAACCGCAGAGCTGGATATTTCCGCCTAGGCGTGTATGAAAGTTGTGATTTTCAAAATCGTCCTTTAGGACGTAAGCTTAAGTTTTCTGGTGGAAATATTTTCTGCTGCGAACCCATGGATTCCTGGCAGCGACTTCCGGCACTTGGGCTGGGGGCTTGTTTCCGCGGTTATTGACGGATCGCCATTGGGCTTCGTCGCCGCTGGCGGGCGTTTCCGGCACAGGTTTTCCGGCTCGCGGAAGGTCAAATGGGCAAGCCGGAAATTATAAAGCCAGCACTTGCTTTCAATATACGAAACATGCAAATAATATTAAACGGATAGCATGATAAGTATTTTCCGCCCACGCATAGTTGTTTCGTCCCTAGCTACTTAAAAATTTAAGTTATATTACAAACCCACTCCGGGGCCAAAATGATGCATCAGTTTGACTGTTTCACAGGTTCTACTCGGAGGATTGATCCTCATCAGAAGCAATGTAGGCGGAGCCATCGCCAGAGTCGTCGCCGGAGCCTTCTTCCTCATGATCCGCGCTCAACCCGGAGCCTTCCTCAGCGAAATCATCTTCGGGGAGGTCCTCTTCATCTTCATCCTCCGCGTTAGAGAATCCTGGGGGAAGATCATGCTTGTTGTACCAAAACGAGTGGTTAACTCGTCCGACAAAGAGCCGGTCATACCCTTGGGTCTCCGCGAGAAGGACCCTCATATTGGTGCCCTTGGGGGCTCCGCGTGCGATGTTAGCGAAGTTCATGGTTGGGAAGTGCGCCTTGCACGTTGCCAACACAAGTGAAGCAACTCCGCGGGCGGAAGACTCCTGCCAGTCCTTGATGAATTCCGGCACCTGCTTGATCAGTTTTGTCATGGTGTCAATCACCGCGGTTCCGGCTCGCTTCAGGGACAACGTTTTGGCGACTCCGCGACATGCCTCGAAGAGGTTATCAATGGAGTTCTGCGCTTCTTCATACGCTTCAGTCCTCTTGAGGGTGGCATCCTTCGTCCACTCAAAGCCAAGGCTCGCTGCGAAAAAGTACGATCAGTTTTTTCCGCGAGCAGAAGCACAAGTCTGAAGAAGTCGGATTCACAAAGAAAGAAAAACGAGGTCCTTACGGAAGATCATTTTGTCAATCGCCTCCGCCTCCGCCTCGTAGTTTTTGTTCTTTGCGGCCAAGGTCTGGATCCGCTGTTGGCTCTTCTTCAGTTTCTCAGCGAGATCCGACGGTTCTTGGGTATGCTTCTCCAAGAGTTCTTTTTTCTTCTTGGTTTCCTCCTCGGAGGATTCCTTCAGGAACTTCTTGAGAGATTCATTTTCCGCCTCAAGAACTTCGATTTTGGCGGAAAGGGAGTCGATGGAGGGACGTTTGGCAATTTCTTCTGGAACTCGGAATTTCAACAACAAGGTTAATATAGTTACATTGACGATCCTAGGGGCTCAGTCAGAGTTATTACCTTCAAAACCCTTGATGCGGGTCTCCAGCAGCGCAATGGCCTTCCGATTATCCGCGTCCCTGGTTTGAAGCAGTTCAATTTCTTGTCTCTGCTCCAGCACATGGGTGCGCAAATCCTCATGCAGTTTCCGCATGTTCTGTGAGAGCAGTTTAAGGATTAGACGGAAATTCAAACTTGTGGGGGCTGGACGGAAGTTAAAATGTTTAGCATGTGAAAATTTTGATTTTCCGCTACAATCTACAGTTCAAGACATTGGCTCATACATGTTACTCGGAAAAATGCATAAACCAATGCCTGGGGGCTGGTGTTACCTGACGCACATTCTTGTGCTTGGCGAAAAAAGCCTTGATGCCGCCTTCAAGCTCAGTCAGCTCCTGCTCCTCCGTGTTCGCAGGCCCCCACACTTGCTCCATCATGGAGGAGATCTCCGCGTGGAGCTGTGAAAGAAGTGAGGATGAGTCTGGGGCGTTCCAGTGGCGCCGCTCAAGGTGAGTTTTCTCTCGACTTTGTCAGCCGGAGCGTCAGTTGAGGTAGCCGCAGGCTGCTCAGGCGGAGGTGCAGATGAGGAGGCGCCCTTGCCGGAATCGCCCTTGTCAGATTCGACAATTGGATCCTCCGGAAGGTCATCAATGTTGATGACGTCCTTGGGATCCGACTTGGCGACGGATGAGGCCTTGGGCGGAACCTCCACTTCTGGGGTAACTGGAATAGAAGCCGGAGACGGCTTGACCTTCTTCTTGGCGATCTTGGGGGCTTGGCTTCCGGAGCTTTTGCTGCAATAAAAGAAAAAGAAGCATAACACGTTAGTGTATGTTAACTCACAGCAGCAACAAGATCTTGTGACGGAAACCAAATGCTTACCCAGTTGGTATAAAGAATTGCTGGATGTTGGGTTGAGCGCGGTTGCTGGTATCGATAAGCTTGAGGCGTTTCTTCTCCGCCTCCGCCTTACGGGTAGCCGCGATGCTAGGCGCCTCGCGGGCACGTTTGGCTGCAGGGCTGGAGGGAGCGGCTTTTTTCCTCTTGGTGAGACGCGGAGCTTCGGGAGCTTCCGCTTCAGATGCGGCTTCCGGGTCAGTGTTCCCCGATTGAGGGACCCGGAGGAGAGTTCCGAGTTCGCCTTCCTCGAGGGCTTCGAGCTTTGTTACCAAGCCAATACTTAGACAAAGATTCAAAATATAAAGGAATCGACAGATGGGTCAAGGTAACGTACCGCGGTCCCGGAGCCGTCGGTGTGGATGTCCTTGTTACACACGTGAATGTGAAGATCACGCTGAATCTTGATGAGGAGGCGGATCCTTTTGTCGATGGCGTCGGCGGAGAGGTTGTCCTTAGAGGCACGCATAGGATCGTCGCGCCTGATGTCTACGCCCCCTCCTTTTCCTGTAGACAGTGTTGGGCCTCCAAGAGCAGAGGTTTGTAGGACAGCAGCAAGTTTCCCTTAAGTGGATCACCCAAGGTTTATCGAACTCAGGGAGGAAGAGGTCAAAGATATCCCTCTCATGCAACCCTGCAACCACAAAGCAAGAAGTCTCTTATGTCCCCAACACACCAAATAGGTGCACTAGTTCGGCGAAGAGATAGTGAAATACATGTGGTATGAATAAGTATGAGCAGTAGCAACGGTGCCAGAAAATAGCTTGCTGGCGTGTAGTTGATGGTGGTAGTATTGCAGCGAGTAGTAACGCAGTAAAACAGGTAAACAAGCAGCGATAGCGATATTTAGGAACAAGGCCTAGGGATTAGACTTTCACTAGTGGACACTCTCAACATTGATCACATAACGAGAATAGATAAATGCATACTCTACACTCTTGTTGGATGATGAACACATTGCGTAGGATTACACGAACCCTCAATGCCGGAGTTAACAAGCTCCACAATTCAATGTTCATATTTAAATAATCTTAGAGTGCATGAAAGATCAATTCGACTAAACCAAGTACTAACATAGCATGCACACTGTCACCTTCATGCTTATGTAGGAGGAATAGAACTACTTTAATAACATTGCTAGAGTAGCACATAGATAAATTGTGATACAAAACACATTGCAATCATAAAGAGATATAAATGAGCACTTCACTATGCTCTTCATAACAGTGAATAAGTATTCTGTGAAATATAGCCTAAGAGACCCACACGGTGCACACACTCGTCACCTTTACAGACGTGGGACAAGGAGTCTCCGGAGATCACATAAGTAAAATTCACTTGACTAGCATAACGACATCTAGATTACAAGCATCATCATATGAATCTCAATCATGTAAGGCAGCTCATGAGATTATTGTATTGAAGCACATATGAGAGAGATGAACCACATAGCTACCGGTACAGCCCGAGCCTCGATGGAGAACTACTCCCTCCTCATGGGAGCGAGCAGCGGTGATGAAGATGGCGGTGGAGATGGCAGCGGTGTCGATGGAGAAGCCTTCCGGGGCACTTCCCGTTCCGGCGGCGTGCCGGAACGGAGACTCCTGTCCCCGGATCTTGGCTTCGCGATGGCGGCGGCTCCGGAAGGTTTCACGTGGGTTTCGTCGAACGTCTCGGGGTTTTCGCGACGGAGGCTTTAAATAGGCGAAGAGGCGGCGCAGGAGGGTCGAAGGGTGCCCACACCATAGGGTGGCGCGGGCCCCCCGGCCGCGCCGGCCTAGGGTTTGGTGGGCCTGTGCCCCCTCCCCGGTGGTTCTCGTGTGTTCCGGATGCTTCCGGGCAAAATAGGAACCCGGGCGTTGATTTCGTCCAATTCCGAGAATATTTCGTTACTAGGATTTCGAAACCAAAAACAGCGAGAAAACGAGAACTGGCACTTCGGCATCTTGTTAATAGGTTAGTTCCGGAAAATGCACGAATAGGACATAAAGGGTGCATGAAACATGTAGATAACATCAATAATGTGGCATGGAACATAAGAAATTATCGATACGTCGGAGACGTATCAGCATCCCCAAGCTTAGTTTCTGCTCGTCCCGAGCAGGTAAAACGATAACAAAGATAATTTCTGGAGTGACATGCCATCATAACCTTGATCATACTATTTGTAAAGCATATGTAGTGAATGCAGCGATCAAAACAATGTATATGACATGAGTAAACAAGTGAATCATATAGCAAAGACTTTTCATGAATAGCACTTCAAGACAAGCATCAATAAGTCTTGCATAAGAGTTAACTCATAAAGCAATAATTCAAAGTAAAGGTATTGAAGCAACACAATGGAAGATGAAGTTTCAGCGGTTGCTTTCAACTTGTAACATGTATATCTCATGGATAGTTGTCAATGCAAAGCAATATAACAAATGCAATAAGCAAGTATGTAAGAATCAATGCACAGTTCACACAAGTGTTTGCTTCTTGAGGTGGAGAGAGATAGGTGAACTGACTCAACAATAAAAGTAAAAGAATGATCCTTCAAAGAGGAAAGCATCGATTGCTATATTTGTGCTAGAGCTTTTATTTTGAAAACATAAAGAGAGCATAAAAATAAAGTTTTGAGAGGTGTATGTTGTTGTCAACGAATGGTAGCGGGTACTCTAACCCCCTGCCGGACAAACCTTCAAAGAGCGGCTCCCATTTTATTTTATTTTTGGATGGCACTCCTTCCAACCTTTCTTTCACAAACCATGGCTAACCGAATCCTCGGGTGCCTGCCAACAATCTCATACCATGAAGGAGTGCCTTTTTATTTTAGTTTTATTATGATGACACTCCTCCCAACCTTTGCTTACACAAGCCATGGCTAACCGAATCCTTCGGGTGCCGTCCAACAATCACATACCATGGAGGAGTGTCTATTTTTGTTAATTAATTTGGGACTGGGAATCCCATTGCCGGCTCTTTTTGCAAAATTATTGGATAAGCGGATGAAGCCACTAGTCCATTGGTGAAAGTTGCCCAACAAGATTGAAAGATAAACACCACATACTTCCTCATGAGCTATAAAACATTGACACAAATCAGAGGTGATAAATTTTGAATTGTTTAAAGGTAGCACTCAAGCAATTTACTTTGGAATGGCAGAAATACCATGTAGTAGGTAGGTATGGTGGACACAAATGGCATAGTGTTGTTTGGCTCAAGGATTTGGATGCATGAGAAGTATTCCCTCTCGATACAAGGTTTAGGCTAGCAAGGTTGTTTGAAGCAAACACAAGTATGAACTAGTACAGCAAAACTCACATAAAAGACATATTACAAGCACTATAAGACTATACATCGTCTTCCTTGTTGTTCAAACACCTTACTAGAAATTATCTAGACCTTAGAGAGACCAATTATGCAAACCAAATTTTAGCATGCTCTATGTATTTCTTCACTAATAGGTGCAAAGTATATGATGCAAGAGCTTAAACATGAGCACAACAATTGCCAAGTATCACATTACCCAAGACATTATAGCAATTACTACATGTAGCATTTTCCGTTTCCAACCATATAACAATTAACGAAGCAGTTTCAACCTTCGCCATGAAAATTAAAAGCTAAGAACACATGTGTTCATACGAACCAGCGGAGCGTGTCTCTCTCCCACACAAACATTTATTCAAACAAAAACAAAAATAGAAACAAACAAACAGACGCTCCAAGTAAAGTACATAAGATGTGACCGAATAAAAATATAGTTTCAGGGGAGGAACCTGATAATTTATCGATGAAAAAGGGGATGCCTTGGGCATCCCCAAGCTTAGATGCTTGAGTCTTCTTGAAATATGCAGGGATGAACCACGGGGGCATCCCCAAGCTTAGACTCTTCACTCTTCTTGATCATAGTATATCATCCTCCTCTCTTGACCCTTGAAAACTTCCTCCACACCAAACTCGAAACAAACTCATTAGAGGGTTAGTGCATAATCAAAAATTCACATGTTCAGAGGTGACACAATCATTCTTAACACTTCTAGACATTGCTCAAAGCTACTGGAAGGTAATGGAACAAAGAAATCCACCCAACACAGCGAAAGAAGCAATGCGAAATAAAAGGCAGAATCTGTCAAAACAGAACAGTCCGTAAAGACGAATTTTAAAATGGCACCAGACTTGCTCAAATGAAAATGCCCAAATTGAATGAAAGTTGCGTACATATCTGAGGATCACGCACGTAAATTTTCAAATTTTTCTGAGCTACCTACAGAGAGGCAGGTCGGAATTCGTGACAGCAAAGAAATCTGTTTCTGCGCAGTAATCCAAATCTAGTATCAACCTTACTATCAAAGACTTTACTTGGCACAACAAAACACAAAACTAAGATAAGGAGAGGTTGCTACAGTAGTAAACAACTTCCAAGACACAAATATAAAACAAAGTACTGTAGCAAAATAACACATGGGTTATCTCCCAAGAAGTTCTTTCTTTATAGCCATTAAGATGGGCTCAGCGGTTTTAATGATGCACTTGCAAGAAATAGTATTTGAAGCAAAAGAGAGCATCAAGAAGTAAATCCAAAACATATTTAAGTCTAACATGCTTCTTATGCATAGGAATCTTGTAAATAAACAAGTTCATGAAGAGCAAAGTAACAAGCATAGGAAGATAAAACAAGTGTAACTTCAAAAATTTCAGCACATAGAGAGGTGTTTTAGTAACATGAAAATTTCTACAACCATATTTTCCTCTCTCATAATAACTTTCAGTAGCATCATGAGCAAACTCAACAATATAACTATCACATAAAGCATTCTTATCATGAGTCTCATGCATAAAATTATTACTCTCCACATAGGCATAATCACTTTTATTAGTTGTAGTGGGAGCAAATTCAACAAAGTAGCTATCATTATTATTCTCATCATCAAATATAGGAGGCAAAGTATCTTCAAAGAAAATTTTCTCCTCAATGCTTGGGGGACTAAAAAGATCATGAAAACCAGCTTCCCCAAGCTTAGAACTTTCTATATTATTATCAACTATGGTGTTCAAAGCGTTCATACTAATATTACTACCAGAGCATGCAAATAAGATTCCATAGGTTTTTTAATTTTCGCATCAAACAATCCATGTTTTAAATCAGGAAATAGAATAAGAAGCTCATTCTTGTCCATTATGCCAAACTAGTGTAAACAAGAAACAAAAAGATGCAATTGCAGGATCTAAAGGAAATAGCTTCGAGTACTTACAACGGCGAAAATAGCTTAGTAGCCGAGATCCGGAGTGTGAGTACCTTTTACCTTTCCTCCCCGGCAACGGCGCCGTGAAAATAGCTTGATGTCTACGCTCCCTCCTTTTCCTGTAGACGGTGTTGGGCCTCCAAGAGCGAGAGGTTTGTAGGACAGCGAGCAAGTTTCCCTTAAGTGGATCACCCAAGGTCTATCGAACTCGGGGAGGAAGAGGTCAAAGATATCCCTCTCATGCAACCCCGCAACCACAAAGCAAGAAGTCTCTTGTGTCCCCAACACACCAAATAGGTGCACTAGTTCGGCGAAGAGATAGTGAAATACAGGTGGTATGAATAAGTATGAGCGAGTAGCAACGGTGCCGGAAAATAGCTTGCTGGCGTGTAGTTGATGGTGGTAGTATTGCAGCAGTAGTAACGCAAGTAAAACAATGAAACAAGCAGCGATAGCGATATTTAGGAACAAGGCCTAGGGATTAGACTTTCACTAGTGGACACTCTCAACATTGATCACATAACGGAATAGATAAATGCATACTCTACACTCTTGTTGGATGATGAACACATTGCGTAGGATTACACGAACCCTCAATGCCGGAGTTAACAAGCTCCACAATTCAATGTTCATATTTAAATAACCTTAGAGTGCATGAAAGATCAATTCGACTAAACCAAGTACTAACATAGCATGCACACTGTCACCTTCATGCTTATGTAGGAGGAATAGAACTACTTTAATAACATTGCTAGAGTAGCACATAGATAAATTGTGATACAAAACACATTGCAATCATAAAGAGATATAAATGAGCACTTCACTATGCTCTTCATAACAGTGAATAAGTATTCTGTGAAATATAGCCTAAGAGACCCACACGGTGCACACACTGTCACCTTTACACACGTGGGACAAGGAGTCTCCGGAGATCACATAAGTAAAATTCACTTGACTAGCATAACGACATCTAGATTACAAGCATCATCATATGAATCTCAATCATGTAAGGCAGCTCATGAGATTATTGTATTGAAGCACATATGAGAGAGATGAACCACATAGCTACCGGTACAACCCCGAGCCTCGATGGAGAACTACTCCCTCCTCATGGGAGCAGCAGCGGTGATGAAGATGGCGGTGGAGATGGCAGCGGTGTCGATAGAGAAGCCTTCCGGGGGCACTTCCCCGTTCCGGCGGCGTGCCGGAACAGAGACTCCTGTCCCCCAGATCTTGGCTTCGCGATGGTAGCGGCTCTGGAAGGTTTCTGTGGGTTTCGTCGAACGTCTCAGGGTTTTCGCGACGGAGGCTTTAAATAGGCGAAGAGGCGGCGCAGGAGGGTCGAAGGGGTGCCCACACCATAGGGTGGTGCGGGCCCCCCTGGCCGCGCCGGCCTAGGGTTTGGTGGGCCTGTGCCCCCTCCCTGGTGGTTCTCGTGTGTTCTGGATGCTTCCGGGCAAAATAGGAACCTGGGCGTTGATTTCGTCCAATTCCGAGAATATTTCGTTACTAGGATTTCTGAACCAAAAACAGCAGAAAACGAGAACCGGCACTTCGGCATCTTGTTAATAGGTTAGTTCCGGAAAATGCACGAATATGACATAAAGTGTGCATAAAACATGTAGATAACATCAATAATGTGGCATGGAACATAAGAAATTATCGATACGTCGGAGACGTATCAGCGCCCCGTATATTGGAACATCAAGCGGTCCCGATGTTGAAGTGGTTGGATCCGCTTGGTGAACCAGGACATGGTGAGGTCCTTCCCCGTCAGACCTTCCTCCGTCAGCTTGCATATCCGCCTAACTGCACGAGTCAGCTGAGGCGACTCGGAAAGGTGGGGACATTGCGTTCAGGCCGGATTCTCGCTGACGGGGCTGTTTTTGAAGGGCGGCAGCATCCTTTCGCTCGCCGGATCGGAGACGTCCTTCAGGTAGAAGAAGCCTCCGGACCAGTACCGCGCGGATTCGTGGCGGTCGGTGGGAGGATAGACGCGGCCAGGGCGGAGCATGAAAGTGATGGACCCGCAAGTAGCCAACTCGGAGGTCTGTCGGATTTTCTCCTTCTTGACGGAGAAATAGTATTGAAATAGAGGAAGTTCGGGAGGTACCCGGAGATGGCCCTCGCAAAGGGTGACGTGATTGCTGATCGCCAAGACGCTGTTTGGGGATATGTGGGGGGGCTGGAGCCCATATGCCTTCAGGATTTCTGAGAAGAAATCCGATGGTGGAAATGAGAAGCCACACTCCACCAGCGCCTTGGTCACCACCATCTCTCCGTCCTCGGGAGCTGGAGCCAACGAACCCGGAACTGTCCGCCAGGATCCGGGCTGCAGGAAGCCTTCCGCCTCGAGGTTCTTGAGTTCAATCTCGGTGGTGGTGCAGGGCCACCATTTCCCCTTGGCTTCGCTGTCTCGCTGACGAGCCTTGGATTTTTTAGCGGCCGCTTCTTCCGCCTTCTGCTCCATTTGCTTCGCTCCGGAGGCTTTCTCCGGGTTAGTGGATGTCCCCTCGATGTTCTTTCCGGAATCCTTGGAAGGTTCCACATGAACTGGGACGAAGGGGGGAGGTGCGGAAGAGATGGGTGTTGCCATGACTGGCTCGGAAGTGGGAGGCGGAGTCGAAGGAGACATCTGAAGAAGAAACAATGGTGGAAACATATCTTAGTCGGATCCAACGTCGGCATCCTAAAGCTCATCCCTACCAACTACGGCGCAAGGACGAAGCTTGAGAACTCACCGTAATGGTTTCCGCGGTGGTCAGGGTCGCCGGCGACGAGGTTTTTTGCACGGTGGCTCGCCGAAGTTAAGAACAGGATGAACTCTGTGCGGTGGCGAAGCAGCTCCGGTGAAACTCCGGCGGGATTCCGGCAGACTCCGGCACGGCGGAGAGAGAGCTCGAAGGCGGCGCTTCGCAGAGAGGTGAAAGGGGGGTGAATGAGGAGTTTAGGGGTCGACGGTGGATATTTATAGGCCGTGGGAGGAGATTCGTGCTTTGCATCCTGTGGTCGGAACGCAAGCGTCGCACCGTTGGATGCGCGACACGAGTCGAAACCCTAAACGGTAAAAATGGCTAAGGATAAGTTACCGCTCAGATCGCGCGAAAATGACGCCAGAATTGACGGAACCGTTTGAATCTTTTAAGGTTCTGGGTTGCAGCGCAAAGATAATCGGATCCTTGTCCACGGCAGGGGAGTAACTCGGAGACATGCGGTATGCTGTCGATGGATGAAGTCCCGCAGGATGGGAGGATTTTTCGACTAGAAGTTGGGAAACAAGAAAATGTGAAGTTGGAGTTCTTCAAGTTTCCTCATGTTACCAAGATTGACAGAAGCTTTAAAGTTTTAGCAAGGCGGAAACAAGAGGTGAATCTCGGAGAACTCTGGGGGCTACTGTTGTGGGTATACTTCATGGGTGTACCATCGACAGTGCCGGGATCCGGCAAGCCCGGGTGGCCCATAGACGGTGATGTGGCATGTGGCCCATCGGGCGGCCCAGTTGCTGTTGATCATGAAGGATGAAGTCCAGCCCAGGATCAGTAAGCCGGATCCGAACCGACCTTTGGAGGAACCCGGATCCGTGGAGGCCCATGAGGAACCCGGATCCAGTACGACGTATATGGAAGGCGGATCCTTGACGTACACGGCAAGACATTGTACCGTAGTTAGGCAATCTGTAATCCGGCTAGGACTCTCCATGTAAACCCTAGATCCGTGCGCCTTTATAAGCCGGACCCCGGGAGCCCTAGAGGCACAACCACAACTCATTGTAACAACGCGAAAGCACCCAGATAATTCCAGACAAGCAGCAGTAGGCCCTGTCATCGTGCAGGTGTTCCGAAGCTGGGTAAATCGCGTACCACCGTCCCGAGTGCACTCCGCCCTATGGCCCCTACTTCTTCTCCCCCTCGTGAGGATCCCTCCTCCGGGGTACCGTCGAATAGGCAACGACACTTCCCGTCACTACAACGCCCCCTGGATCGGTAGGGTTATGTCGGTGGGGTGTGCTCGCAGCGACGAACCTCGTACCGCTAGCCCCCACCTCTTTATATAGAGTTGGTGATAGGGCCCGCAAAGCAGAGAGGGTTGGGCGCTCCCGATCAGGGTGTAAATCAATAGGGCCCGGTGGGTCGTTGGGCCCACTCGAGAGGAGATCATCTTAACATTCTCCCCCTTGATCTCAACATATACTTTTAACTTTATAATTTTTTACTTTACTCATTTCATCACTGATTAGTACCTAGAGCATGTTTGATCGTCACAACTTAATTGCCGATAGAATCAAACACCTACAACATACCTTTCTATTTTGAAATAAATTATGTTTCTTTTCAGGCCTATCATGATCCAGAAATTATAGGCTTTCCCTTAAATCCATGCCGGCTAAGTGTTCCTTGAACACACTGGGTGGTAAGACTTTCGTGAGCGGATCCGCAAGCATATCCTTTGGCCTTATATGCTCGAGACTTATAGTGTGATCCTGGATTTTATCTTTCACAACATAATACGTTATCTATATTGGTTTTGTAGCATTACTCGACTTGTTGTTGTGATTATAGAATACTGCAGGCTGGTTGTCGCAGTACATCTTTAGTGGTTTATCAATACAATCTACCACTTTCAAGTCGGGTATACATTTCTTCAACCATATTTCTTGCCTGGGGCCTCATAACATGCTATAAACTCTGCAAGTCTGCATACACCATGGACGATGCAACTATTAACATGCTATATAATGTTGTTACTATTCTTTGCCATTATTGACTTCAGCCATACAAGGCAATCTTTCTTTAATGCCTAGTCTTCTTGAAGTGGAGACATGTATCTCTGTCCACCGGGAGAGGTCTTTGCATAATAGCTTTTCCATGTAGCTTTGAAGGAGAACCCTGGTTGCTTTGATTGTAGTTTCTTTTCTTGTTATCCTTCACATAGTTCAGAGAACCTTCATACGAGAATTTGATTATGTCCTCTTCTTGCGCACACATGACTATTGTCTTTTCTATATCCCACCGCTCTGGTTCCATGTTGTAGTTAACAACAAAAGTGTCAAACTGATTTGGCAGTAAAGCCATAACCAGATGAACAAGGAGTGCAGGCTTGAGCTCCAGATCAACATCCATGGTATTTAGCTTATTAGCCATGTTGCTCATCCTCAGGATGTGCTCTCTTATTGCATGTCACCTCTAGTGTACTTTTCTGTCACCAGTTGCTTCAGCAGCTGGATAGCATAAATCTTTGAAAAACCAGTAAACTAGCTCTTTATGTTTTCAAGATACTCCCCTACGGAGTCACATGTGACTCTGCAATTGAGCCCACAATAGCGTGTTCAATTGTGTTCTTTATGAAAGCCATGCACTTTTTGTTGGCGGTGAGCCACTTTTTGTTATCGAGGGTATATGTCATCTCCAATGGAGCATAATCCCTCTTCTTTTGCTAACATGTAGAATCATCATATTTATCATCTCTGACTGACTCTTTTGGCTTCGGCGGCTGCGGAGTGCCGATAACCCAGTCCACCTCAGTGCAGACGAAAGCCAAGTCGACCTTCTTTCTCCATTCAGTGTAGTTATCACCTCTGAGGGTTGGAATATCCTTGATGCATCCCATCAAGTAGTACCCTCCTACAAAACTACAAAGAAGTGAGATCATAACAATAATTGCATGCATTAATCCAATGTCGGTAAAAAATTAAGACATACAACTGTTTATGCAATTAATTGTATATCACCATTGGCAGAACAAAGAAATAAATGCAAATAAACAAACACAAATCATGATCATGTTATTAACAACGTTGGTTAGAAAATAACAGGAACATAATGATCATCATCATTTTAATCATGCTCTTTAAATTTAATTGTCACTTTTACTCTTTTTAAATTTAAAAGGCTTTTAACTATTTGGAGCGGACAATATGAATAAAATTCATGAACTTTATACTTTTCAGAAGAATTACCATCCCTTTTATATTTCCTTAAACAAACATCCCATTGGTTCAGTTTGAGTAGGAGAAAACTAGACAAAAAAACATCAAAAAAACTGACCAAAAATTGTCAAAAAAAAATGCTTCTATATATAATAAAAGGAATAAACTGGGCGTTGGCCAAATTTTGGCCCACGGCCTGCTCCGCGCCAGCGCGGCTGGTGGCCTGCAAGAACTCAGGGTCATTCGTGCATGTTTTCGTGGAAGTATTTTTTTTGTTTTTTATATCGTGTCCCAACGAAGACCGTAGGAGATTGTTTATCTGCGGTGTTTCCGTCGCACCCAATGTGTCACAAGTTTTAGGTGAATTGACAACAAGAATTGAAATGGAAAATAGTGAATGTAAATGATGGGATTTTGAAGTGTTGGAAATGCAATAGAGTAAAGTGCATAAAAGTAAACAACTATTAAGAAGTAAACGAGTTTCTGTAAATGTAAAGTAGGCGTGGGGGGATTCGGTTCATGGTGATAGTGAATGTACCTGGCGGAATAAATGTAATATGTAAATATAATTCTTCCTATTTATATCTGAGAACGCAAGCAACCCAAAAGAGAGAAATACTTCTCTTGGTAGATTTCATATTCCTCCAATAATTCTTCTACTTGTTAACAAAACCATGATCAACATATCTATTAAGGTGGTTAAATCAGAGCAAAGCTTATTATTTTTCTTTATGTTATGTACCCAAGTATTAAATCCTCATTTTCTGTAATTTCGTCCACACTAACTACTTAGGTTTGCACGTAGCAGATAATATATTTATCTACACCATCTGATCAGTTTGCACGCACTAGATGCTATACTGTCTCTAGTGCACAAAGTTTGGTTGTGCCTGTATCCCTATAATTGGACGAATATGCTATACTTTTTTTTAGAGCAAAGGGATCATCCCCGATTTCATTAACAAAACCATTCTTACATTGTTCTCATCCTTCAACATGCAACAACCAAATCTCAGCAGAGTTTTTTAGACACAATCACAGGTGATACTAGAATATGCTATACTAGTGCTGATTTTTCTTTGGCGATATAGTTCTACTGAATCTGTGTGCATACATCCTCGCATTTTATTTCTTTTCAAAATTGTGGTTGAATGGTGAGAAAAGTTAAGTAAGCCTCCACAAACCAGAATGGTTCACTCTTCTAGAAGCTGTGATTGATTGGTAAATAAGAAACTCTAATTTACATTCTGAGCAAGTACTCTGCTAGTTGTTCTTGTTTATGGTGTAGGTTTGTATATGCTTTTAATTGCTATTTACAATATTCTCTACACACAACCACTTTTATGTTTACATAATGAGATGCTCACTGGAACTAGTTTTTCGGGCAGGGCTGACAAATAGCAGCCAAACTGTTGTGGCGACATGATTCTCGTCCTTGCATTCGCGGATTCAGGGCGCTCGCAGCCAGGATCGTCCTCTCATGTGCAGAATAACTAAATTGAGCAATGGAGTATCTGGTTTCGTGCTTTGCTTGGTGGGATCAGCTGATCAGCTCATGTGTTATTTTGCTAAAGTAATGTCGCTAAAAGCTGGAAGTGGCGCGTACTTAGTTAATCGACAGATGGTATCCATGGCCTATATATATGCCAGTAGTCAGATATGCTGATGTGATATTTATTTTGCCAGCGTAATGGAGCTACATGCTCAGGGCAGTGCACTCTTAGTTATTAATCTTTTATATGTATGGCGTTGTTTCTGACTGATTGGTTGCCATGCAATTGCTCAATTTAGTTTGCAATCAACCTATATATGTCTGTCCAACACGTGTTCTGCTAATCCTATGACGTTTAGTGTAGTAAGAGAGTTGATTGTTCACTAGTAGTCCGTATATTCTATTTTTTCGCCAAGCATGCGACTAGTTGGTAAGGGTTGCTTTGATCATCGGAATCTTTTTCTTTTTCTTCTTCTTTTTTCATTTTAGCCCATAGGTAGGGTTTAATCAAGTTTGTAGAAAAATATATGAAGATTTAAAACGATTTGTGTGCTCGGAATGTGCCTATCTTTGTACCTCAATAAAGTTTTAATGTATTTAAAGTTAAATTTATGTACTTACTAAAACATGTGCATCGGCAGTTAGTGCAGCTAAATGGCGGAAAACCAAAAACTGATCCTACTTTCATATGCATCCGGTATGTATAGAACATATTTTAAAAACGTAAAAAAATTAGAAAAAAAATCGCATTAGAGAAACATGTTCTATGTGTGCACATAAAATTTCATAGTAACCCAACAGTTTCTGTGCCGTGTGTAAAAAAACAAATAATGCCTCATAAAATAAGCTATTTTAGCATCAAAAAACTTTATGAACATGTAACATGTCAAGATTTACATGAAATATATTTATTTATATTTTTGTTAACATCTGAATATATTTCAAATAAAGGATGCATATGGATCGATGCACCATGTGTGCAGAAATACCCTGCCCACTAAATGTAGCAGAGCAATTGCAAATGGGTTTAATTTGGGCCCAACCAGACCAAAGTCTTATCCATCCAGGGGTATCTAGAGACAAGGGGTTTCCTCGGTCAGTCTCTCGCTCTCTCGACTCGTGTCTTCCACCTCATTCTCGAAACTCTCGAACACCCCACGCGTCGAGCTCTCGCCCACCTCGTCGTCCTGCTCCGGCAACTCTCTCGACGCCGAGCATTCCGTTCCTTATATAGAAGCACCGCCGCAGAGGCGCCATGATCAACGAAATCGATAGCTGAACCAACCAGAAGGAAACGATAGAAAGCCGCGAGCACGATGATAGCCACTACAGCACGAGCTATCCGCCTCGTCGCCTCAAGTACATCAACCACCCAACGCAGCATCCTAGCGGCACGCCGCCGCTTACTGTCCATCACGACGGAAGCCGCCGGCGCGGGCGACCCCGCCGTTCACTCCGGCGAGCCGACGAGCGACGACTACACCGACCGACCCCCGAAGTTCTCCGTCGCCGAGGAAGCCACCAAGGAAGCCGACGACAAACACACGTCAGCGACAACGCCACGGCCGTCGGAGCCGACGTCCACCACCACAAACGAGCGCGTCCCGCCGTTCGGCCCCTCGGGGAAGCTCGGGTCGCAGGAGCTCGCGGACCCGGCGGCAGGCTCGACGTTCACGCAGAAGCGGCGCTTTTCGTCCGCGCCAGCGGGAAGCGACCCTCTCGGCGAGGCGACGCCCGGGGACGAGGAGGCGGCCGCGCGCAAGGTGAGGGAGGAGGACCGGGAGTACTACCGGACGCACAAGCCGTCGCCGCTGGCCGAGGTGGAGTTCGCGGACACGAGGAAGCCCCTGACGCGCCACACGGACGGCGGCGCCGAGGACAGGATGGAGCACGACGTGCCGGGGACGATGGTGAGGGACACGGCCGACGCGTCGCTGGCCCGCGCCGAGGCCATGTTCCGGGAGGCCGCGTCGCGCGGGAACCCTGCGTGGCCGCACTCCCGCGCGCTCGCCGCCATGCTCGCACGCCGCCGCGGGGAGGGGGAAGCTGGTGACGGAGGCACCGCGCCCTGGGGAAGCTGATTCGCCGTTGGGCGGTAGACCAGCAGGCTAGCAGCTAAAGTAGTGTAGCTGCTAGTAGGTTTAGCTGGATCAAATCTTCAAATGTAAGGTGTAAAATGTTTGGATGAACCCGTGAGTATCTACGTAGTATGTACAGTACTAGTGCCACGGAATAAAGTTGGATCAAGCATTGCTCGAAATTTTTCTATTCAAAGCAAATGAATGTTCCTGGATGGCTTCGTCAATCGGAAAAGCTTTGATGGAGAACCACGTGAGAACTGAGGGTCTCTCGCTTCAATCTGCCACGGTACCGACTGATCCGAATAAACCTACAGTGCGTTGGATCGCGAGCAAAGCTTGTAGTACTCCATTTAGGATCATGATTCGTGTTTCCTTGCATCATGTTGTGGTGGGCTGCTAGCTTTAGAATCATATTCCGTATCTCTTTTTATCATTTTATTAGAGGTTATAAGTATAATGAGACTTTTTAAGATGAGACTTTTGAGCTGTTAATGTACCACGCTTCATGCCCACACTTTTCCCCTTCCTCTCTCTCACGGGTGAACAGTACCCTTGAGAGTCGCCTCACCTTCGCTTGCTCCTCTCTCCCTCTCCTCCGGTGGCTTCGTCGATCGGAGTGACTGGGAGAGGGGAGGTCGTCGTACCCCCCTTTATATAGTATAGGTAGGTTGTGTTTTTCCTTCGTGGAGTTTTGGGTTATGCCGCGTATGAGCAGATCTCTGGTACAAGCAACCAGTGTTGGAGATGGTCGGATTCCTCTCGCTCTGTGGTGAGCTCTAGATCTAGTTGATGCTTCCCAAATAAGCTAGCCTTTTGCAGTAGGTGTTGCCTTCTCCTACTCTGCAGCCCCGGTGCGGTTCTCTTCCTCTTGGCCGGACATGGCGGCGAGGGAGAGGAGGGGGACTGCGATGCTGCTGCTAGGATTTGGCGAGGGCGTTGGGAGATCTTGGAGTCTGCGTCACGCTGCCTCTGGCTAGAAGGCTGGCCCCGCCATGCTCGTCAGTGATGGCTGGTCGAGCTCGTTCATCCTCTTTCACAGGATCTTCTCCAACCTCAGCGTGACATCTGGTGTTCCAGCTTCCCCAAGTGGCCATGTCCCCGGTGGCAGCAGGAGAGGTCGTGCGTCAAGGTTATTGTTCGTCGGCGTGAAGCTAGTACTTGATTGCGTTTGTGCAATCTCTTTTAGGTTGTTCCATGTAAAAACTAAGGACCAGCTTCTGTTTTCTTCGATTTATGAGGTCCTTCTTGTAATTGTACACCCTCGCCAATATAATGCAGATTCTAGGACCTTCCGGTTCTTTTATGTTAAAAAAGGTGTTAATGTGGTTGCAACCGAAACTTTCAAGTGTGTTTGCAAGATTTTTCTAGTTATAAATATAATTCTAATCGAGATTTTCTTTAGTTGCAATTAGAGTTGCAAGTAAGATTTTTTAGTTGTTAGCGGGATTACGACTGAGAAATTCTTTTGGTTGCGTACCGAGTGAAACATCGTTTTTTTTTTTCGCATGATTTTGTTTTACCGAATATGAGTTAGAGAAAATTAACTTGTGTGTTTTTTAAGATCGTTTAAATTATGAATAACGAAAAAAAACATAATAGCAAGGATAACAAAACGACGTCGTTGACGTTATTATACTAAGAACAAACTTTGTTCTCACTAGACCAAGACGCATAAACTTTGTTCTCGCAGAGACAACATAGAGTGGCACCACATCAACATGATATCCTCAAATCCGGACATCAATTGCACTGATTGTGTAAATATTGTTAATTGCACCAAGTATTCGAAGCAAAATATTGTTGAAATCATTTACATTAACTGCACCTAGTATTCAAAGCTTGCCACTTTTTCAGTGAGAGCTAATATGAAACTTGCATAAAAAGGAAAGATTTTACGTTATTAAAATCTTAATTTTAAGAGGTACCTTTACTTTTCAAATATATATAAGTATGGTCATTCATGTAATATAGATACATTTGTTTAACTAAAAAGGATCCCGATGTTGCGACCTTCCACAAAAATAAATCAGATTGCACCGTAAGTTGAACATATATAAGTTGACAAACCAAACGAAACTATCTTCACCATTTGTTTCTAGTTAAGTTTCTTCTAATAGCTATTTTTTAGAGGAGTCTTGGACATAACATTGGCTACCGAAACTTTTTTCTTTAAACAATGTTATATAAAGATAGATATTGGTGTGATAAAGGTGTATCCGTATCCAAGTATCCTCTAAAGACATTGTGCCCTCACCATTTTCATTTTGGAAGAAACCTGTAATGAAGAACTATTTCTTTATTTCATAATTCCCCTCAAAAAGGGTAACCAGTTGGGCTCAGTTTAACTTGAGAAAGAGCTTTTGAATGCAAGTATTTGTTGTGTATTAGCACATGCCATACGACTTCTTCATTCTGAATTTTGTGGAATTTTTTGAAGCCACTTGTTGAGTAAGCATTTATTTTTAAGCTCTACCTTGATCTTCCGGCCTACAAATAAGGCTGGTGCCAATGCATCACCCCACTCTCACCCGCCACGTCAGCTTTTTTCCTCACTCTCACCCCACTCTCACCCCACGGTGCCAGTGCACGGGCTATAGTGCCAGCTCTCACTTCTCTCTCCTCCCTACCGCCTCCCTACCGCCTCCCTACCGCCCCCACTAGCGCCGCTATCGCCTCCCTCTCGCCCCGCTCTCGCCTCCAACGCGGGCTAGAGGCGGGCGGTACCGCCCCCTACCGCCGGGCGCCAGCGCCACCGCCCGCCGCTAGCGTCTCGCCCCGCCTCGGGCGGTAGCGCCTCCACTACCGCCCCCAATGGCACCAGCCTAACACTTCATTTCGTAAGTGTATATTTTATTCTATGATCATCACTTAGCCAAAAAAAAAACGATGAACTAAAGAAGTCCAATCTTTTCCTTGCCCTTTTGGATATTTCAAAGAATAAAAACATGAACACCTGCAAGGATAGTGATCACTAAATTTATTAGTGCTATCCGATCGCCACATGAAATAACTTGCCTAGCCAACTTGCCGGTTTTCTCTTGAAGCGGACTGCTACAAATTTTCACTCACCCTTCTTTAGTTTTCGGTAGTCAATAGGTATTCCTGAATATCTAAATGGAAAATTTATTGATTCACATCTAAATAAAGTTCTACACTGGTCCTCAACCTCTCTTGCATTACCGAAACAAAAAAAATCACTAGATGGGAATGAGGCCGTCTACTTGACCATATTCCTTCGCCATAGCTATTAAAGTTGCTAGGATATCCACGACGATATTAAAAATTATAGGTAAAAAGTGTATCACCTTGTCCAACCCTTCCGTGTCTTAAAATAATGATCTATGTCATTGTTTACTTTAATGCTCGCGTTTCCACGACAAGGCATATATCATTCCATTTCACAAAACAAGGCATATGATTTTATTTATTTACCTTCCATTCACAAAAGAAGACAAAATAGGGCATGCAAATTTAGCCAAATATTAATGTAGTCTAAGTTTGATCATGTTTTAATACAAAAATATGGATATCCTTTAGTACAAAACCAATATTATAGAACAACCACGAGATATATTTTGATAGTCTATCTATGAAATATTTTAGTGTTGATATTTACTTGTATATGTTTGGTCAGATTTAGCAAACTTTAACTTTTAATCAAAAACAAATTGTTGTGATTTATGCTCCTGTCAACGGGCTTCTGTGATCGAATGCCACTAGACAAAATTTCTCAATATGAAAAAGCCATTCTAAATACTACTAATTCAGAATTAAAGAATCCTTCTTAATCGAAGTTGCAGTTTGAGTTGCCAAAGTTTGGGGAGTCGGTAAGGCTGGCAATGGGTCGGGTTTAGTCGGGTCAACCTAAACTAGATCCATGCCCATCACTTTTATCGGGCACACATGTGAGCCACGACCCTACCTATGGGTAAGGAATGAGACCCATGCCCAAATTCATCGGGCAACCGACCCTATCGGGCAACCCATCGGATACAAAAAAAAATGGAGAGTTTGACGCAACCAAATATTTAGAACACATCGGCACATTGTTGGGCTACCAGGACGAAGAGTGGTGTGTTCCCGTTCATGGCTTTGTGACTGCAAGTAGTACTAATATGCACATGTTTGATGTCTGCATACAAGAGCTTTGTGTGTAAACATGTATAATGTATGTCTATCATAGCCCACGTACTATACAAAATAATTCAGTTGTTTTAATTAGTAATATTAATCGGGTGACCCATCGGGCAATCCGTGGGCATAGACTGATACCCATGCCCGATCCACGACTAATCGGGTTGCCCATGGGTCGTTTCCAGGGACGAACATCGAGACCCATACCCTACCCATTTGGGTCGGGTGCCCATGGGCAGACGTACCCATGGGTCGAAATGCCGGCTTGAGGAGTTGGTTTTGATTGACTTATGAATACTCTACGGATAGATTTTTGAACTGCATGTTGTAAACGACCAAGGGCCAATCCGAATTGTTCCTGTAACGCCAATATGGCGGGACGTACACCCGTTTATCTCGTCACGCGTCTCAATCATGAGCGATGTGGGAGTTTCGGGTGTGCGCCCGTGCAATTGCCACCATGCAGTTTTTATTTTTAAATTTCTTCTCGAAATAGACTTTCGCCCCGCTATATTAATATAGCAACAAACCGATACAAGATAGAGACCACCGTTGGGGAAAACAACACATCAAAGCCTAGGAGGAGGAGGAGGACAATGTCGACAAAGTCGGATCGACGAAAATGGTGATGAACCGCAACCGATGCGCCCTCCGAAGAATTCCCACCATGATCTTAACCCTCCGAAGCGCCGCATACCAAAGCAACACCTTCAAGAAGGGATGTGGCGATGATGACACTGCTGCCCGGACAAATCCTAGGGTTTTCCCGATATGCAGGAGGGTTGTGGGGAGGGGGAATCCAGACGGCCCTCAAGAAGGAATGGTGGCGCCCGCGAGCTTCACCGCGTCGGTGTCGGCCATTTCCGACAATGATTTTTCAAAATTTCCATCCATCGTACACTTAAAATTCGACGTACCCATGTATTCCCTTAAGATCCGGCCGTTTGCATATATAATTTACCATCTTATATGCCTTACATTATGAATTAGAATGATTGATCAACGGATATACATAGCTCACATGTTTTGCGAGACGAGCAACTGTACACACGAGCTATACACATGATCTCCGAAACGACCAACTGTACATATATATGTCTACTGAAATGACGAACTATACATATGTCACATATGTGACACAATCTATGCCTAAGACATTTAGGACCGACTAGGCCTGCGGATATGCGAATATTCCGCGGAGCAGAGGCAAACGCCGAACTGGCTTGAGTAACACGCCTATATGCGCACGTACGACACTGATCCACCATTGTTGTTTTATTCACTGCGGCGAGCCCACGTCGGCGCGGCAGAGCGGACACGTGGAGTTGAGCTGGAGCCACGTCGCGATGCACGCCTCGTGGAACCCGTGGCCGCAACCCGGCAGCAGCCGCCCGGCCTCCCGCTCCCCGAACTCCGAGAGGCACACCGGGCACTCGAAGTCCGGCGCGTCCCGATCTTTCTCGTGCAGGAACACCGGGAGCGCCGACGGCGGCACGGCGCGCCGGAGGGGCCGCGCGACCACGATGACACCGGCCGGCGAGGAGGCCGGAGTCGCGGCGGCCTCCTTTTTGCACGCCCAGAGGAAGCGCCCGGCGAGGTAGAGGAAGACGAGAACCGTGCCGGCGGCTGTCAGCACCGTCGCGCCGGCGCCTGAGAGGGTCCTGTTGGTGTGCCGCGGGATGGCGGCCAGGACTGGAGCTGGGGCAATGGCGCCGTCCATGTCGTGTGTGTGGCTCGAGAGAAGAACGAGACCGGCGTTGAGCGGAGCGTGTATCGGATGGGTTTTGTCTTTGGATGGCTGCACGAAGTGAGCGCGACAGTGCGTGGCAATTCTATCCATTTTTTGGTTGGCGACGCAAACCATCTTGGCGTGTTTCGGCCGTGACAGTGCGTTAGAGCCGGACTAGCACCCAAAAACCGATCTAGACTCCATGATACAGCCGACGAAGAACTGGAGAGGGCCGTCCCGAAGTTTCGAGACTAAGTGCATCTGAGAACCAACCTATGGTTGGGTGGTTAGGAGGGTGGTTGTTATTAGATATGTAATATGGGTACGTATACGATATGGTGTAGTACACCAATTGTATACGTACCAAACTCTGTAATTGCCTTGTGGAGGCCACCTATATAACACGCAACCGGTCCCTCGAAAGAGGGTACGACCGTTCCTCCCAAAGTTAACATGGTATCAGGCCTCTCCTTTTCCTACGACATCTAGCGCCGCCGCCCTCGGGACTCTCCTTCCCGTCGCCGACGTCAAGCTCCACAGGACATCATCGACGGGCTTCTCCCTCGATCTCTACAACCCGCCGGCCGATTCCCTTCTTCAGATCGGTTTGAGCATCTCAAACAACCCTACAACCACAAACCCTAGCCTATACACCGATAAACCCTAGCCTATACCCTCTGCCGCGCCAGCAGTTTTCATCTAACTTCTGCCGCGCCAGCCTGCCCCGGCAGCGTTTTCTGCAGATTCTCTGCCGCGCCAAAACTCGGTCTAGATGGCGACTTCTTCCGCGTCTGGAGGGGTGCCAACTATTGGTGCTCCCCCTGCCACCAAGCTGACACGTGAAAATTTTCTCTCCTGGCAAGCTCAGGTTCTGCCCACCCTCCGTGGTGCACGAGTTATGCGACCGCTTGAAGGTTCCGATCTGCCGCCGCTCGAGTTTGTTGATTCTGAGGATGCTGACAAGAAAAAGGTTCAACTCCCCAACCCTGCCTATGATACCTCGATCACACGGGATCAGCAGGTTGTGAGCTACATTGTTAATTCTCTCGTCCGACGATATCCTCTCTCATGTCTATGGTATGGTTCATGCTGCTGAAATTTGGAGTGCTATTCATGAGCTTTTCTCCTCCCAATCAAAATCTAGGGTTTCCAACATTCGAGGTGCCCTCATTAACACCAAGAAACTGGACATGACAGCTCAGCAAGTATATCACCAAGATGAAAGGTTTTGCGTCTGAATTGGCCACCGCAGGGAAGACTCGTTGATGATGATGAACTCAAGGATTATATCATGAATGGACTTGATGGTTCCTACAATGGTTTTGTTGCTGCTCTCAAAGTTGTTCCGTCTACATCTCTTAATGACATGTGTTCTCAACTGCTTTCTTATGAGAACCGTGATGCTATGCTCTCTACCACGGGTCAGACTACTTCGGGGTTTATGTCCTCTCGTCAATGCCGTGCCTCGTGTTCCGAGCACTCGGATATGGAGGCGGTCCTCCGCGGCCCTCGTGTCCCGCACCGTACCTGCCTCCACACCCGTCACATCAGCCCGGCCCCCTACATGCCTCCAAGAAATCAGCATCAGCCGGCCCCTTACATGCCTCCAACACATCAGTACCAGCCGGCCCCTTACATGCCTCCGGCACATCAGTTTCAGCCTTCCTCTTACATACCGATGAACCCACAAGATACAGACGATACCAGCCCAGGACCTTATATGCCGCCATACCAGCAGCCGTTTGCTCCTCGCTTCATACATGCCGCCATACATGCCTCCCCCACAGCAGCAGCCACGTCCGCCCCGGCCTCCTCGAGCAGCAGCAGCGGCCTCGCCGAGACCGACCCAAGAAAGGCGGCAAGAAGGATCGCCGCGCCACACCGTGGCGAGGAAGGTGTTTTCTCGTCAAATCCGCAAGAAGGAAGGGCATCCAGCCGATGAGTGCCGGTGGCGATATGGTGATGATGATGATGATGACAAGCCCCCAAAAGAACCTAAAGGTGCGTATGGCGTTGATACAAACCGGTACATAGACACAAGTGCCACCAATCATGTCACCGGTCAACTCAACAAGTTAAATGTTCATGAACCATATCAGGGCCGAGATCAAGTCAACAATGCTAGTGGACAAGGTATGGACATTGCACATATTGGTCATTCTGTTTTGCACACCCCTGATAGCTCCATCCAACTTCGCAACATTTTACATGTTCCCGAAGCATCCATGAGTCTTCTTTCTGCCCATAAACTTAGTCTCGACAATAATTGTTATATGGAAATTCACCCTTTCTTTTTCTTGATTAAGGATCGGTAACGAAGTGCACCGTGTTTAGAGGTCCTTGTCATGGTGGCCTATATCCTCTAGTTCCAGCTTTCTTCAGACCTCTCCAAGCATGCTCTTGCCACTGTCAAGCCTTCATCTTCCACGTGGCATCGTCGCCTAGGCCATCCCTCTTCATTTATTGTTCAGCAAATTCTTAGGAAGCATAAACTTTTACATTCTCCAGATATAAATCCTTACATATGTGATCCATGCCAACAGGCTAAGAGTCATCAGTTACCTTACCCTGTATCCACTAGTGTGTCTACTGTTCCTTTGGAGCAAATCTTTTCTGATGTATGGGGTCCTGCTCCTCTATCTGTAGGCAAACATTCATATTATGTAAGCTTCATTGATGATTACAGCAAGTTTACTTGGATTTATTTGCTTAAGAAACGTTCTGAAGTTTATCAAGTTTTTCTTGATTTTCAACAATATGTTGAGCGCCAATTTGGTCGCAAAATTCTCACCATGCAAACTGATTGGGGTGGTGAATATGAGAAATTGAATAGCTTCTTTCAACGTGTTGGTATTGTTCATCATGTCTCATGTCCTCATGCTCATCAACAAAACGGATCTGCTGAACGCAAGCACCGTCACATTGTTGAAGTTGGCCTTGCTATTCTTGCCAATGCCTCGATGCCTCTTAAGTTTTGGGATGATGCTTTTATCACAGCTGTTTTTCTCATCAATATGCTTCCCACAAAAGTCCTTAATTATGAGACCCCTATCGACAAACTTCTCCAAGTTAAACCCAACTATGAGCCTCTTCGTGTTTTTGGCTGTGCGTGCTGGCCCAATCTTCGCCCTTATAACAAACACAAACTCTCTTTCCGCTCTAAACGGTGTGTTTTTCTTGGCTATAGCCCTCGTCATAAAGGTGTTAAATGTCTTGATGTGTCCACCGGGCGTGTCTATGTCTCTCGTGATGTTGTCTTTGATGAGAATATTTTCCCTTTTGCTGAACTTCATCCTAATGCTGGTCGGCGTCTTCGTGAAGAAATTCTTCTTCTTCCCCATGACAACACTCCATTGGCATCTACTGATAGGGGCGTGCATACTAATGACCACTATTTGCATATTGTTCCTCCTGATTCTTCTTCACAGGTTGTTGCTGCAGATCCACCAATCAATTCAGGTTCACAACCAGCATCAACTTCTGAAGAAAATGCTGAAAACAACACATCAAGTGATGTCATATTGCATGCTCGAAGCGCCGAGTTCTGCTCCCGCCGATCCCGAGGCCGATTTGGCATCCTCCTCGGATCGTGCGCCGTCGGGGCTGCCAGCCCGGCCGCGTCTCTCGCGTCGCCGTGTCCGCGCCAATCTCCGTCCGCCACGCCTGCCGGGCGACGACGCACGGGCCCCGCCGTCCGCAGCCTGCTCCCCATCGCGCGCCCCGCCACGCCGCCGCGACGGCGGCCGGCCGTCCCCGCCACGGGCCGGGGCGCGGTCCCCGCCACCTGCAGCCAATAATTCTCCAATGATTGCGGATTCTCCAATGATTGATGCCGGTGAAATCCGTGCAGATTCTTCGAGATCTTCTCGTGCCTTCTCGCTCCTCGCACCCCCTCCCGTGTCCGGTGTTCAAACTAGACTACAAAAAGGTATAAAAAATCCGAAAAAATATACCGATGGCACTGTACGCTATGCTTTTCTGACAACTACAGGTGAACCTAAGAATCTTTCTGAGGCTCTCATTGATGATAATTGGAAGCAAGCTATGCAAGAAGAATATGATGCTCTTATTGCTAATAACACCTGGCATTTAGTACCTCCCAGTTCTCATAAAAATATTATTGATCGCAAGTGGGTCTATCGCATCAAGAAAAAGGCTGATGGTACTCGTGGATCGATACAAAGCACGTCTTGTTGCCAAAGGTTTCAAACAGAGGTATGGCATAGATTATGAAGATACCTTCAGCTCCGTTGTTAAGGCTGCCACTATTAGAATTGTTCTTGCTATCTCAGTATCTCGAGGATGGTGTTTACGACGACCTAGATGTCAAGAACGCGTTTTTACATGGTGTTCCGGAAGAGGAGGTTTATATGAAACAACCACCTGGTTTTAAGTCTTCCGCTACTCCGCATTATGTTTGCAGTGCTTGATAAAGCTCTCTATGGTCCGAAACAGGCTCCTCGTGCTTGGTACTCTCGTCTCAGCTCCAAGTTACATTCCCTTGGTTTTATTCCATCCAAGGCCGATACTTCTCTCGTTTCTCTATGATCATAAAGGTCTCATTATATATATGTTGATTTATGTTGATGACATCATTGTTACCAGCTCTTCAACCTCGGCTATTTCAGTTCTTCTTCAGCGAGCTTGAGCTCGACTTTGCTCTTAAGGATCTTGGGGATCTTCATTATTTTTTAGGTCTTGAGGTTCACAAACATTCAAATGGACTCCTCTTGAATCAAGAAAAATATGCTTCGATCTCTTGACCCGTGTTGGCATGACTCTTTGTACACCCTGTCCAACACCTCTTTCCACTACAGACACGTTAAATTTGACAGATGGATCACCTCTTGGACCTGAGGATATTACGCGATACAGGAGTATTGTTGGGGGTCTACAGTATCTCACATTGACACGCCCTGATCTGTCCTTTTCAGTCAACAAGGTATGTCGAGATCTCGCATGCTCCAACCACCGCACATTGGACTGCTCGTTAAGCGCATTTTGAGGTATATTCATGGTACAAGAACTGTTGGACTTACGTTTCAACCATCTCGTTCCACTCTTCTTAGTGCCTACTCCGATGCAGATTGGGCAGGTGATCTAGATGATAGACGTTCTACAGTGTGGATTGGCAATATTTTTTGGTCCTAACCTTGTTTCTTGGAGTGCCGTAAAATAGCCAACTCGTCTCCGAGTCAAGTATCGAGGCTGAGTACAAAGCTCTTGCAAATGCTACAGCTGAACTAATTTGGGTTGAAGCTCTTGTTCGTGAACTTGGTGTTGTTCTTAAGGAGAAGCCATGTTTGTGGTGTGATAATCTTGGAGCCACTTTCTTGTCTGCCAACCCAGTTTTCCATGCACGTACCAAACATATTGAGATAGATTTCTGCTTTGTTCGTGAACGTGTTGCTCGCAAGCAACTGGATGTCAGGTTCATTTCAAGCAAAGATCAAATTGCAGATGGTTTCACCAAAACTTTATGTGTCAGAAAGTTAGATGAGTTCAAGCGTAATCTAAACCTCTCCCAGGTCTAGATTAAGGGGGGGTATTAGATATGTAATAT
The DNA here is from genome assembly GCF_022539505.1 of Lolium rigidum. Lineage (NCBI taxonomy): Eukaryota > Viridiplantae > Streptophyta > Magnoliopsida > Poales > Poaceae > Lolium > Lolium rigidum. Next base: position 329,737,136 of record NC_061514.1, on the reverse strand, counting down.
GGGTACGTATACGATATGGTGTAGTACACCAATTGTATACGTACCAAACTCTGTAATTGCCTTGTGGAGGCTGTTTCCACCTATATAACACGCAACCGGTCCCTCGAAAGAGGGTACGACCGTTCCTCCCAAAGTTAACAGTTGTACCCCCAGCTCACCAGAGTTCAAACCCCAGGTTTGACATCTGTGTGTCTCATAAAGGCGGAATATTCATTCAGTGGGAGGCGACGTTCCCGTCGACAGCGAGGCGCCTGTGGTGACTTCGTCAATTTCAAGATCCAATCCGCCGGCCCAGTCTTCCGGAGGTGCTCATAGGGGTAGGGTGTGCGTGTGTGCGTTCATAGGGGTGAGTGTATACGCGTGTATGTGAGCGTCTGCGTTTGTACTGTGTTTCTCAAAAAAAAAAAGACTAAGTGCATCTCCGGCAGATATATTGGATAGCCAAACGAAGGCATTTCTTTTTTTAAGTGAACATGCCCTTTATTGATTAACTCACAGTAGTATAAAATGTTCGTCGGATACTATCCGGAACAGAGTGAAAATACAAGAAAAATCAACTAACACAATTTGACTTAGCTAAAAAATACGGCGTCTCATGCAAATTTCGTTTCAGTGGCAGAAAATGCCAATGAGAAGTGCTGCACCAAAGCTTTGATATCGGCCACTAGAATACCAACGTTGGGCTCACGATCGACAGGCTACAAGAAAAAATCAACATGATGATTTCGAATTACCACACCTGCCTCCATACTGTCCGTAGCCTCGGAGATAGCAACATCACAATTAACTAGAACTGTTCCTTGCGGCGCTGGAGTCCAACGATCTAACTTGGCTCACACCTTTGCTTCGACACCGGTTTAGATCATATCAACATACGCTACAACTCTACCCCTAGTATGACTTGAAATTGGTTTGACTTTTTTCATTCCGCTACTCATTGTGTGCTTCCCACATGTGCCAAAAACCAACAGCCAGCGCCGTAGCATGGATATTAGAGGCGTGGACAAGGAAATTAAACAACCATTGCTTGCAAGTAGCGAAGCTTTTCCTGCTAAGATGCATACGTACCCACTGTTTGATCTCCCGCCAGCAAGTAGTTCGTGCAAACTGACAGAAAAGCATCGCATGTTCAAAGATTTTCTCGTCGCGAAACAAGCTAACCACCGCTCAGTAGGCAGTCATGTACGAAACGCCATAGTGAATGTTCATCTTCCCCAGCACCTGGATACTCAAGATTGCTTCCCAATCCTTCTCATTATCTGCCCAACTCGAGTTCGGGTCCTTGCCAGTCGAACTATGAGTTTTAAAGAATTTGGACGAGCGTGGGTATATAGGGTTGCAAATGCGGCCATGCTAGGCCCCCAAAACTTTTTTTGAACAAGTTGAGTATGTACTAGAACCGTTAATCACAGCTAATGAAATATGAAGACGATGTGTAGTTGTTTGGATACAGAGGATTAGCAGTCAGTTTTCGGGAAACAAATTTTAGGCTGATCTTTAGGAAAAACAGTTTTGAGGATTAGTCTGTTAATATTCAGTACATGGAAAATCATACTATTTGGATACCAAAAGTTCAAAATCGGTTTATACGATTCCTCAATTACATATCTATTCTGCAGCCTCTTGCAAGGTTTGCTTTTTCACGGAGGCCGCGCGCTAGTTGTCAGTCGTGCAAGACGGCCAAAGCCAGTCCCGCGAGGTTGTGAGGGCGGCGTGCAGCAGCCACGTTCGTGCCGACTCGAGGAGACTATCCATTGCAAGCTTTCCGAAGGCCAAGTAAATCAACGGCAACACCGAACGAGTTTGGACATGGACGTGGCATGCAAGGTGACGGTCAGGGGCCAAAGAAAGGAAGGGCACGGCTGCATGCCACCGCGGCACCGCGAGAAGGCAGGGCCTACAACATCGACGCCACAGCAAACCAGAAGTTCGTCCAGGAATCACCGGACAAAAGATCGTAGACAGGATGAGTTATCTGGACATGAAATAGCCGTTCTTGCCAAAACGTATTTTCCTGGTTTTGCTGAAACAAAGTTTTGCTAATCAACACTTCCATTGCTCAAGCTAAACAAGGTTTTATGTGGTTATTCTGTTTAACCGAGTTCACAGGAAATCATTTCTATATAAACCTGATAATAACCACGACAAACCCACAGAATGATTAGAGCAGAGACGAAGGATTATCAGTAGGCATGGTAGCCAGCCACGATAATCATCCTAGAGAGATTGGGGCACACGGCAGGCAAATCACACAAGGGCTGCAACATAAGTACAAGCATAACAAGACTCAAATTTAACAGTTTAAGGAAACTCTTCATAAAAATCTCTGCTACATCCAACAGAACAAACACAGAACATGATATTTAAGGTATCTGAGACACCAACACTTAGATATAGCACAGAAATTGTTCCGAACTTGTGATGCTCCAAAATTAGGCTAACCCTTCACAGTACCAGAAAGCTAAAGCTTCATATCAAACCTTTCACTTCTTGGCTTTCTTTGGGGCCCTGTTAAGATAAGGGGAGAAAATTAGCTCACTGAAACAAACGAAAAAATAACTCAAGTTAAGAAACATTTTGAAGAAACTTACACTGCAGCTGGCGCTGGAGCTGGAGCTGCAGCTGCTGGTGGTGCTGCATGGTCCTTCGGTCCCTGTTCACCAAATAGTACAAGTTAACCAAATGTTCTAAAAAACAGCTGCAATAGTAGGAGCTATCTTTTATCATGCATCGAACTTCAGGAAAGAAAAGCTTGTTAAAACTAAATCAACAATTTGAAACAAAAAATATTGACCAAAATCAATGAATTGACAAACGTAACTCATAACAGATTCAACATTAACATCCAACTCCCAGAACATTCTGTCACCCAAACTAAACAGAAAGATGGGCATACATTGTAGTAATCCTTAATATCTTCCAAGAGATAAATATAGTCGAAATGCTAGTTTCTCAAAGACATGTGTAAAATATTGCTAATTATGTATTGCAGTTCCCACGCCATGCATCACTAAAGCCAACCAACAATAAAACACAAGAACATAATCTTACCTGAGCAAGCCGCTCATCCCTCCTGGCAATCTTCCTCACTCGGCTTGCCTTGCTCTTAGCGCGCTTGGCCTCAAACTGGTCAGCAAGGGTCTTCTCTCTTGCCTTCTCAGCCTTGGACTTGTGGATACTTTCCATAAGGACCCTCTTGTTCTTGTACATGTTACCCTTGACCTTCAGGTACATTTCATGGTACATGTGCTTGTCGATCTTCTTCGCCTCACGGTACTTGCGCAGAAGACGCCTCAGGATGCGCATCCTCCGCATCCACAGGATCTTGGTGGGGAGCCTAGCCTCCCTGGTACCCCTACGCTTACCTGTACAGAGAGGTTCCATACATATTACAACACATAATTTCCAAACATGATTACCCTTATGGACATTAAAGTTGGGGCTACAAACCATATCCTGAGTGACGTCCCTTCTGCTTGGCCTCATTTGCCCTCCTTGCACGAGACCTGGAGTGGATCTTCTGAGGCTTCCTGATAATGAAACCATCCTTGACCAACTTCCGGATGTTCTGCCCTGCAAGTTTAGGTCAAATAAAACATCAGCATATTGACAATTAGAAGCTCAAATGGATTGACTGTAACCACAAATGATTTCACATTAAAGGGGCAGGCATATCAAACAGGTAAGAAGTGCACGCATAGTAAATGGGAGCATAAGAGGAATGCATATCACAAAGAAAGACCAAGAAGGCACCAGAGTAGCTGTTATTGAGACACTCTGAAATTCAAAAGTGTTTGCGAACTAGACATTTACCAATACAAACTGAGTGATTGACAATCAGAGTAGTCATGTGTCAATGTAAAACAAAACCAAAAACAGCAAAACTCAACTAGATTCAACGCACATACAGTTTCCAAGAGGTTATCCTGGTTAAGTAGATGGAGCAACTTACTACTCAAAAATCAATATAACGTGTCGATAAATGTTTGCCAGCCGACTTCTATAGATCATGTTTTTACTACTGATGCACAAGTTTTGGCAGCCTATGTAACAACTCTGCATGCAAGCATAGAGCAGTGCAGAAATGATTTCTGTAAGAAATATGTACTTTCAACAAAATTTGCAAACACATCGTAACAGTTACCCGTGTAATTGGGAGCAATTTGATGATTGTGCAAGGATAATACATTAAATAGCATATCATATCAAACGCAGGAAACCTATTATCCTGCATGAGGACAGACCAGAAAGACGCATGCAATTGAAGTGTGTACACAAGTAATAAACATACTAAGCAAGGTAACAGGATGGTTTTGCATTATTGACGCCAGCAATGAAGACCAAAAGCGAGCCAATTTAACAGTGTCAGACGCCTAAGCTAGATAAAAAAATCAACCTAAGCATGCTCGGTAACTCAATCCAGGTGATTAACAGCATTAAGAACCGTGTGCACAAACATCTACAAGAATTGCCGACCGGTAAACACTAAAAACCATCATAGGGGGGGTACGAATTTCTACATCACAGTTCATAGAATCATAGCTAACAGGCAACAAATTTCTACATCACAGTTCATAGCTAACACGGCCCATGAGAACACTATAATCCTGCCACGAAGAACATGGGGTTATCAGCTACACAAAGAACACTAATCCTGGCAACCCGCTGTTCATATAAGATGTAATAGCAGAGCAAACAAGCATCGATCAACCGATTTCGACCGAAGTACGCCGATACCACTACCTCGACGACAGATCTACGAAATCTACATGATAAGGGCAGGAGGAAGGCGCGAGGCTCTTACTGGAGTTGGCCATGGAGATCTCATTGACCTCATTGGGGTCGAGCCAGACCTTGCCCTTGCCGCACTTGAGGACGCTCGAGGCCAGACGCTTCTGCAGCTTCAGCGACACCATCTCCGCCGCCGCCGCTCTCCCTTACCTGCCGTGTGGTTGTGGCGCAAGGGTTTGCAAATGCGGCGCTGGCGGCGCCTTATAGTTCCTGGGGAATTAGGGTTTCCCTGGCTCTCAAGCTGGGCCGGGCCTTTGTTCTGTGGCTCGTTTCGCTCTATCTCTGGGGCCGACGGCCTAAAGTGTATTAGGCCCACTAAAAAGGATGTCGCCATTCTCCAACTTCCTTACTGAGAGGAACTTTTCTTTTTTCCATTCTGCAGCAGATATGCTAAATGAAAAAAAACCGCAGTATATTTTACGTTAGCTCATTCTCATCACTCACCAAGAAAATTATTATGGTATTCTCAAGGTTACCAAATATTCTCCAATCATACATATAGGTACAATTTAAAGCAGGATAATTTGCCTGCATTACATCCACATGCATCACAACACTATGATCATCACTGTCTATGTCGCGGCGGTTCTGAAACCTCATGCTCATGATCATCCGTCATCAGTTAATCTGCAAGATTAAGTGGCATGCATGCCTCGCGAGAAAAGACATAGTGAAGCAATAGGTGTGTTAGTGTGTTCGGCTCCTAATCGCATAGGGGCATTCGGTAATCTTTCTTTATATATTTTACCATCAACTCAGGTTACTCGTAATTAATGAAAACAATGTTTGACATCATGCATGCATAAATAAGAACACGAAGTATAAATGTAAATGCCATAGAATTGGTTTTCAGGTTCATTTCTACATGTGAATATGATTTTGTGTGTACTATCTCTAGTGCATGCAGTAGTGATATATTGCAAATGAAACCACTAATTGGTATAGAAAAACACAAATATAGTACAACTGCTTATAAGTATGTAAGACGTTCATACTGTAGTTATTGTGAGTAGTACCTTAAATCATTTTCGTCCGATTATCCTATTCAACTTCTAGGAGCATGTAGAGTATCACGTATGGGGCTATATATGCAAGGACCGAAGTGGGCCATGGCACATCCTAGGATTATTGCGGAAAAAAATGCTTGTATTTATTGGTAGCCCCCAGTTTAGACAAACATGTTTCTTGCCCTTTATACTCTATTCAGTGTCTCACATTAGGGCATGAGTGATTTTTTTTGTTTTGTTTTGCCAGTTGCTAGCCATGGAGCACCGGTAGCTAAGTCTAGTAGACCTAAAAAAACTAAGTCCATTAGTTTATGATACAAAGACCAGTGGCGAGTCAATCGATCGTGGAGCTGTTGCACTGCAGGTAGCAGCAGCATGCATGGCGCTTGCATAGCCAGGGATTAGGGGCACATACAAGCACGAGGCACGAGGCACCGACTGGAAGTCCAACAACTGAACAACATTGCGAGCAGCGACAGTTGAGATGATCCAACAATCATGACACCACCCAAGCAACTAGCTATCGTATCGAGCACCTCATCTCCATTTCTTGCCCGTGTTACTTGTTTTCTTTCCCCAAATTCTTGGTTAATAACTTGACAACATGATTTTTCCACTTAACTTGTTCTTTTCATTTTACAATGCAGGTTCCACAGCTTACCCTCACTCGAGAAGAATTGATTTTTTATGATCTTCTATATACGTTTATTTTTTCTTATCTTGTAACCACTGAGAACAAAATGTACAGGGTAATTACTAATGTCTACTGAAGAAGTATAATTTAGAATTGTAAAATTATGTTATCTTCTTGGGCCTTAGCCACCCATGAATTTTGCCCATGAATTATAGTGGACTAAGCAAAGGCATCATCAAAACCATTAATCACTTTTTGGTGGACACGCTCTCGCCCTATCCACTTGGTGATGATGGGTGAAAAGTATTCATCGATGGGCAGGAGCTGGTGAAAGGGATCCACATGGTAAGAGTAGGACACGGGTGCCCGACGTCCTCATTGGCCTAATGTATCTCGAGCAAGAAAAAGAAAAAGGAAAACCCCATGGAGTCTCGAGCTGAAGTTAGTTAGAGGTATTTGTAAGTATAATTTCTAAATTGTTTCCTGGCACGGAAGCGCATCTGGTGTAGTGGTATCATAGTACCCTCCCATGGTACTGACCAGGGTTCGATTCCCTGGATGCGCACTTCTTTTTGCCACAACACCCTCGTTCTGCAAAAGGAAAAAAAATGATGGCAGTCTTCATTTCTCGTTGAGTCGTTGGCGCACTTCTTTTTGCCACAACACCCTCGTTCTGCAAAAGGAAAAAAATGATGGCAGTCTTCATTTCTCGTTGAGTCGTTGGCTTAGGCTGGTGCCAACGCGGTCGATAGCGGGGGCGCTATCGCCCGTGGCGGGGCGGGACGGTAGCGGCAGGCGCTGGCTGGGGCGCCCGGCGGTAGCGCCCGCTGCCGCCCGGCTACCGCCCGCGTTGGCGGCGTGAGCGAGGCGGGAGGGAGGCGAGAGGCGGGCGGCGGGCGCCGGCGACGCGGGCGAGAGTGGGGGCGATAGGAGGTAGGAGACGACCCGGTCGGTTTTTATTTTTATTTTATTTTCTTTCCTTCTTTTATTCTTTAAATCTCAGCTTTTATTTTATTTTCTTTCCTTCTTTTATTTTCTTTCCTTTTTTTACTCTTTCAGTTCAAAATACAAACACAAGTACACACTTGTCATATAGGCTATTTAGAAAAACAAGAAACATAATTTGTATTTTTATTAATTATTATGTAATCGGTAACATTTTTAGTTGAATAAAATAATTTTCTTGCATTATTTTGAATGTCTACAAAAATTCGAGTGAAATAACTTAATGTGAAAAAGAAATGGTGATGTGGAGGAGAGAGAAGTGAGAGATGGCACTATAGCCCGTGCATTGGCACCGTGGGGTGAGAGTGGGGTGAGAGTGAGGGAAAAAGCTGACGTGGCGGGTGAGAGTGAGGTGAGGCATTGGCACCTTAGCCCGAGCTGCAGTTTACCTAGTTGAGAATATTGGGCCGAGTACTCGGTTGGTTCATAACTTTCTTCACCCGACCCAGTAAAAAATGTACGCTCTTCTCATAATTAGACCTGCATCTGATGTTCCGTTAAATTTTTTTAGAGAACACGTGTGCTTTATTAATCAACCAGAAATAGAGTCATTACAAATTGCCATGCATCCTATGTTCCGTGAATTGGTGTGTATTTTTCAAGCATGCCACATGTTGGAAATATAGAGAAAACTACCACACCGTTGCAAAACTTGTCATTCCGCAAGTATCGTGGAAATTATACAACCTTCATTCGAAAATAAATGACTCAACTTTGTCGAGATACAAATTGTATTTGTACACAAAATTACGTCTAGATCTCAATTAGCACGATAAATTTGAAACATAATGAAAAAAATTACATATATAAAAACACTAAAAAATGCTAGCAAAGTCGAAAGTGCATAACAATTATGTTTTTTTTCTGGAAACCCCATGGAGTTTGATAATTTAATTTCCCCTTTTGATTTCTATTTCACAAGTTCTCACATTTTTAGTAATTTTCTAGAATAGTTATAATGCATCATAAATTTAGGGGATTTCTAACCTTCTTTCAAAGTCTTGTAAACCATCATCTCAATGAATAACATGTTTAATTTTTATTGTAATTTATTTCAAATTCTCCGGTTGATATGTTGTTTCCATGTGCTCTTCAAATTAATTGAGTTATTTGTTTTCTCCTTTTCCATTTGTGTGTTGGTTGGAAAATAAGATGGGCGAAAATTCTCCTCCTTGAAACAGTCTTTCGCCCCTGCTATATTAATATAACAACCACACGGTACAACTATTGGGGCCTCAACACAAGAAAGCCAATGATGGATGAGTATATTAGAACAAACCAATTAAACAGTAAATTGTGCAAGTGCACAATGGGTCAGTAGATCTTCAACGGACAGGTATGAATGTTTTCCAAGGAAAATGTGATGCCAACAAAATATTCTACACTCTGTAAGATGTAGTCACCTTGCATATTAAACAAATTGGAGGGAAACATGACACACAATATTTTCTGGATTCCTATGGATATTTTCCTAGTATACGTCAATAACTGCATTTTCAAAATATTTATATACCTCTGTTTACATGAATCTAGATGTTTGGATCAGATATTACTTGGTGGTGAGTGGGTATCTGAGAATTTTTATAGTGGCCTTGTATCGATAAAGGTAGTATTTCATAGTTTATTTTGGAACGGGGATAAGTCTCGAAGGACCAAGAACTTCATTAACTATGAGCGGTGGAGGTACAAATTATAGAAAGAACTATGAAAAAGTGGAAAATTACACCCAAGTTCTTCCATTTTGCCCCAAGGACCTCAGATCTATCTAAGAAAATGTGATCCAGTCTAGCTCCATCTCCACACAACTAACGATGCTTGTTGCCATGGTCAACCACGACGATGCCGGAGACAAGACCACTTGGGTCGCCGCAGCAGGAGCCCACCATGGTAGACCAGAAGAACCTTCCATGTTGGAAGTTCAAGAAGATTGTGTGCTGGCCACCAGGTGCCAACATCAGAGGCAGGCGGGGGGGGGGGGGGGGCTGTCTTCCGGCCTGAATAGTCAAGGACACACTCCCAACTTGAACATCCCAACATAGCACCTAAAGAAACTCCGCAAACTCTAGAGCTGAGTCGTCCCCATCAACGAGACGACAAGAACAAGGTCATATTTCTCCAGGTCTAGCAACTCAAGATTGACCTCGGGCTTATTTATCGTGGAGGGAGAAGGTGAATTGTTGCTCGCCTCCGGCTCATCCTTCGGAGCACCGCAAGTAGGAAAAGCATCAACTGTAGTGGCCGAGCGCCGCCCGCAAGCTTCCACCACCAGATATCCATCGGCATAATGCCAAACCATACAAAGCCCGAACACACGACCAAAACCTAGACTACCTACAACTACGTTGTATAGGCCGGCCTCCTCTCTCCGTTGCCTCGGCCGACAGAGCCACCTGAGACGAGGGGAGAAGAGGCAAGAGCTGGGAAGAGACTCTCAACGGGAGGAGAGAGAGAGGAGCGATGAGGGGAGAAATGAGCCACTCGTAGTATTTCATACTCGGCCAAGAAAAAATAAAACCCTTCTTATAGTAGTTGTTTGTTTCTTGGTTTTCTTGAAATTCGTTGATTATTTATTTTTTATGTTCTTCATATTTTGTTTCTTCAGTTTATCGTGTTCTCTGGTATGCCCCATGTGCGAAATCGTCGTAAATATACCACTTCAAGGCCAAGGACTAGTTCTAGAAATTTTTATGTGGTATACATCGATTTTAGTTGAGGGGACTAAAATCAGATTTTATTGCCGCAAATACTTTCCAACAAGTGCAGAACATCATACCTATATAGATATCAGTGCAATTTTTATTTAAAGAATCTTATTAAGAACCATCTTCGACCCTAAGAGAAAAAAACAGAGAGGAAAAGAGACAAAAATAACTGCGCATTTCGTGGACATATACAAGACAGAAATGCCAGATTTTACATGGATACGGGGCCTAGTGCATGCGAGTACTTGCTTTCTCGCCTACGCACGCGCAAAGAACAAGCTGGCCAGAACAGTCGGAGCTCACGAGAAGTTTGTCGAAATTCCATGCCGCCAAAACGCAAGCACAGGGCTGTGTACGACGTACGCCAATCCAGGGCAGCGCCGTATATACAGGCCGGTATCCTCGCCTCCTCGGCCTCACGTGAGTAGGTAGCGGGGCGGGTTCCCGATAAAATAGGGGTAATGCGGCCAGCGGAATGTCGCTGCCACCGGAGACAGACTGAACGGAAACATGGCTCCAAAAGGCCGCAGGCTCGATGGGACGCCACGGGCGGGGCGAGCTTCCCGTGCCTATGGCAGCGTCACATTCTCTTCCACGCGAGTTTCCCGGCGGCCAGCTCGAACAGAGCGTGCATTCGATCATAGGATCCGCGTACATGCAGGGAATCCGGCGAGCTGGCGCGTGCAGGGAGAGCGCGGCCATGCTCGCATGTGATCTCCGGGCCGAGGAGGACGCCGAGGCAGAAGCCCCATGCAAGGCTCCTTGCGATCACGAGAGCACCTACGTAGCGCGCGTGCGACGAGCTTGATCTGCTCCGTCCATGGCCTAGGGCATGCGTCGACATTGTCATGTGACCGATCGAGCTCCACCTGAGGCAAGCTGCGACTGCAGCCTGCGACGCCGTTGTGGAAGACGACGTACGCCTCCCATGGACGGGCGGGCGCGCGCGCGCTAATGTTTGAGCTGATCACTTACCAGAGTGTCCATTCTCACCCTAATGCTTCTGAAAACCTTATTGCCACTCACCTGGTGGAAATTCTCGAGGGACACGGTTCCAAAGCCCCCCTATGATTATGAATGCGATCGCGTGGATGGGTTGACAGATCAATAAGAAGTTTTGACAAGTTTTATTAAAAGTCTGAACTATTGAAAATGGCTAGATAACATATTTGAATACTTTTCCTCGCGTGTAGACCGTGGATAACACACGGATGTGCTAGCTAAGTTTTTCAAAAATCCGAATTATTACAAGGGTTAGATAAAAGAGAGGGTGTCTTTGATCATGGTCAAAAGATTGTTTCTTGTTTTTTGCAAGGATTTTTTTGAAAGGAATTGGTTCTTATTTGGATTGTTGCCAATTTTTGGCTTGCCCTCCACTACCAACTCTAGTATATTTTTTTAGCCAATGTTGGCAAACTTGTAAGCAATGAATAGCTCAATCAAAATATTGGCTAGCAAAACTTTTGGTAGGGCAATCTTGGACACAAACCAAATACAGCCATGGTCTCTGTAATGGTGGAAGCTCATTTCTCCTCTGATCATGCCCTCGAGATAATTTTTTTTTACAACAACTCTAGTAGAAGCACTATTTTTGGCCTCTATAAGGGCTTTCCATGCTCCTCTTAGGGCGCGTTTGCTAGTCAGGGCCGATTTTGGGGCTCCCGGGGGCAGGCTCTATGGATGTTAGCCCGTCAAAAACGAGCTCTGGGTCACATTTGGCGAGTTATTTGGTTGCTCGTGAAGACATTTTCTGCACCGAAGAGGGAACTCTACCTCTTTTGTTAGGTAGGATACGCATAGGCCTATCGGCTCTGCTGGTGCCAAGCATCCCTTGTTTGGTTGCACACATGAGGCTGCTATGGTAACCTCTTCTATTAAAGTGGTGATGTTACCTAGCATTGCTGAATGAATAAGAGCACATTGCAACATTCAAATCATCAAAAAGGGCTGGCAATACACATCACACACAGTTAGCCTAATGGAAAATGCATCAAAAGTAAACCAACTATAGCTTATGATGCATCAATAGTTCAATATTCGAGGGGTTAGAATATACCACCTCAAACAAGTTAATCATATTACAAACTGGAGATCAGGTTCAATCAAGTCCTAACTGATGGAGGGATATGGGACCACCTCCCAAAATATACATATCTCTTCACTAGAGCATGACTAATAGGATGATGAACAAAAAGTAGCAGTATTAAGCAAAATGCTTGCATAGCCAGTTCTTTGCCCTTCTCTGTTGTCAACAATGAAGTTTAGTGCCTTGATCAAAAAATATGGTTAGAGTTGTGCGTGAAGATTGCCTTCATTTGTGCATAGTTGACTATCAGCTTGTTCAAGAACTCAATATGCCTCGGGTTGCACTACAATTTACAAGCACAAATTGTTAGTGCGGATGAACATGCAAGTATGAACAAGGTGAATGGAAAACAGGGCCACACTATATTACGTGTAGGTCCTGCCCCAACTGCTCGTCATCATCAAGGACAAAGCAAGTGTCGTCATCACTCCATTTGAGCTTGCCTTTCTCCGTAAGCTTGCGTATCTGTCTTCACCTGGTCCTCCACTTCGTGGTGTGGTTGTAGTTGTACAACTGAAGAGTGCTCACAACAATCCCAGTGAAATCAAGAACATCATTGGCAACCTTCTTCATATGGGCCTCTTTGAACCATGGGTAAAGGATATCCCGCTATTCACAAGCTGAACCAAACGGTTAAGAACGAATTCAGAAAGAGTTGGATGCAAAACCATTGAAGTTTTATGTGCATATAATGATTCATAATGTACATAAGAGGGGAGTGCGGCCAAGGACATGCCATTGTTTTTAATAGAGGGATTTGACATATCAAGGGAGTGAACATGGTTGATCACCTACAGTACGATATGAAGAACATTGCTAAGCATTGTGCACTAACAAACTATCTCTATCACAGTCATACGAATGTTAACTAGAACATGAAAGAAGAAAGATTCTTACCATAACATGGACAACATGTAGCACATATGTTGGGGAAAAGGAGACTTTGGCGGTGAACCTGGTAGGATCATCCTTGTAGTGCTCGAGGGGGAACATGGAAGGTCCAGCGTCACAATACTCGAGGGAGAAGAGATGACCTACAATTGAAGCCATCAGATCTACCCCCATCTACCACGACTCCAAGATGGAACCGGGCTATGAGATACTTACAACCATCCGAGGCTTCCGGGCTAAGGAAGGAGCCTGCAAGCCATGGCTAGTCGCCGCACCACAACCTACGTTGTCGCCGCCAACTTCGCGGACCTAGCCGGTGATGAAGCTTGATACCTTTGATTTGGATTATAGATGCAATATGGTAGCTTTTTTCCTACAAGACCTAGGCTTATCGAACATTGGGAAACACTTGGTTGAGGAACATCTACAACACTTGGTAGTTTGCTTTATCTTTCATTTAGCTAACCATTCCATTTTCTTTGTATCTTGGGTTGTGTTGATTAATTGAGATAGGCCAGGGTTGAGGTTTCACCTGCAACTATGCATACATATATAAAGATAAAGTTAAACACATTAATGTGTAATGATCTAACATAGATAGAATTTATCAGCAGCACGTCCATAAATACTATAGCCCCTATGATCCACATGCATAGCATATATATAGTCTCTTGGTCCAACCATTATACCACGAAGCACCGAGCTATGAACGATTATTAAGGAAAATACAGACCAAAGCATTAAGATCTATGTTGTTGTTGTTGTTGTTGTTGTTCCCAAATGGATCACTAAATGACTACTTTACTCTTCGGTTGTTGAGACGGTTGAGGTGGCAATCCTCGGTGAACTCGATGCGAAGTGATGCAGGGGTACCATCTTCAACAGTGGTCAACTTGTGCCACCACCGCACGCGAACGACTCCTTGTGTTCATATAAAAGTAAAAAAAAACTTTAGCTTATTAAACTTTTATTCCAATAGAGACATGAAATGAATCTCCTCTAAATAACAAAACTAATCATGCTCATCAAGAAAAACAGTTCATGGCAAGACCTAAGTATAAATGATAACGGCAAGAGATAGAGAAAGGTTTTGATGCAAACAAGTGACGAATTGGAGGACAAACATACCTTGGATCATGCAAAAAATCAAATAAAAAAACAAGGGGAGATGGAGATCCAAATTAGGTGTTCTGAGGTGTGGAGGAAGAAGAAAGAGAGATTGGAGATTTAGTTTTAAGTTTATCTCTCTCCCAACCCGATATATGGCGGCTGCTATGTGGTCCTTGCGGGCGATACGATCGCAGCCCGCCCGTACCGGGTGTCGTGACCAGCGAGTTAGTGATAGATCCTATTTTGATCACTTTTACAAGGGATTTCCTACTCATTTTTGTTTGGTTTCGATGATTTTCCGGTTTCAACTAACACTAATATTACAAAAACAAAGAAACCTTGTTTTGAATTATTACTTTTATATAGGTGCCCAATTTTTTTTTGGAAGGAGTAGAAATCATTTATGAGCTTACTGGAGGAAATTAGGCAACTTTCAAATTCAAAGACAAACTAGGCAACACATCTAAGTGTTTGGAGAGCATTGGTACGAGAGGAACCCGCTAGTACATCCCGGTCGTACCAGGTGCCACCGACTTCATCTCTTCGAAAGGAACAACTTTTGTGAAGTGACCAGAGGAAAAAAACATATAGAAAACAAGAACACACCCATCGCTTTCATGAAGAGAGGTGGAGAGATCCAGAGAAGAAGAACCATCGCCGCGATCTGATCTACGATCTCCACCCTCTAAATCCTCCATTCACCATTGTTTCCCCTTGCATAAGATAGAGAGAGATTCAAACTTGTAAGATTAGGGTTTGAAGAACTCTATTCATAAACTGGCTTGCATTTGGTTTAATCTACATTCTTATTGTGGAAATATATGGTAATATCGAGATGCACACTATTTACGTCATGATTATCTCTCTATGTTTTCTCTCATGTGCGAGTAATTCCTCATAGGCATGGGAGATGTAGGGGATTGGTGAGATGCGTTGCGCCCTTTTAATCTTCATCCATTTGTGGTTACGATTATTATTACTATGAGTGGTTTGATTTTTTTATGTTATTAATAATGTTTGTGTAATTTAAGGGCATCGAGAACATGATCCAGAGAACTCCACATGCATGATATTATTTACTAGAACTTCCGCGTTGATAACTGCAAAAATACATATCAGATGTAATCAGTTTCAAAATAAGAGTACTGAACCGCGAGGAGCTACTAGTAGTGATCTTAAAGCCCCTTGTTACTATTTATCTAAAATTACTTAAAGTTGTCTCAAATCTCAAGCGATGGATTAATATAAAAGGAATGTTGTAGGGTGCTTTTTTGTAGAGTAAACAACTAAAATTAAAAAATGGAAATGCAACTAAAGATTATGTTTGGACTGCAATAATACTAAAATGTCCTCGGGGGTTGTTGGTTCCACCTCTAGTATTAACTAAAGACACAAACTAGATAACTCATATCTTAGCCCTCGTTGTATGTGGGAAATGCTCAAAGTTGGAATATGTATCTCATAACACATCTCTGGATAAGCACCGCAACGGCCTTCGGCAAGCCACCTATTGGTCCCTCACAATTAAGGATTACCCCATGGATAATTGTTAAGCGTTGCGAGTCCCTTCTTACCCCCTCTTCCGTACAATAGTGCAGCACACACGGGATGTCACTTCCCGCCGTATACACTACCGAGCTTCCGATGATAGTTCCCTCCTGTGACCCTTAGGCACATATTACATGGTCGACATCATGCAACATCACAAGAGAAAACTAACATACGATCATAGTGCAAAGCTATAAATTATCTTAATTCATATAATAATAATACTAGGATTTCTCCATCTCCCCCAAGAACTTGATGAACTACTCACACATGGAGACGATCAAGAACATCATCATAAACTTCATATGGAATAGGAATAACGGTGTGAATCCAAGTACAAATCCACAATGGTAATGGAGATTACAATCTAATGAGATGGAGGGAATGGAGATGATGATTCCTTGTGGAGATTAGAATCTAACGTGCTTTGATCTCGGATCCGTCTGCGGGAGGTGAAAGTATTTGACGAGGTGGTGCTTCCAGTAGGTGGTACACGCGAACGGTACGGGCGGGTCCTGCCCGTACCGATGCCCGTTAAAGTTGCAGGAGGTTGTCCTCGCATTGTCCTTTCGCCCAGGTGATAGTTAAGTACAAAAATGATTTCTATCACGTCAAAATGCCAGAAAATGAAAGTTTTCATTGATATTTCATCATTGACTTATTATTTGGAGATCATGTGTGTAGACAAGCATGAAAGGGCGCGGTAGCGCGGTGAAATAAAAAATTCTACTACTACTCAACGATAACTTAATGAAATAACGATATGAAAATATGCTAAAAATGCACTCATCAACTTCCCCAAGCTATATTTTTGCTCGTCCCCGAGCAAGAGATAGAAGCTTAATGGATAGAGTCATCTTTGTTCATGAAGCTGAAGCCGTTAAAACAAATGAGGCATTTTTAAGAATAAGGAGTATAACATCGGATGCAGAGTTAGGTCATGAATAACACTATATTATTCTCAAACTCAAATGACTTATAGGCCTCCACACCTTTTGAGGTTTGATAGTAGACAAGAAGACTACTTTATCTAAATATCATAAAATCATGAAGTTAGCTTTTCTTCATGAACTTTTTGTCTATCAACTCTTTTTCTTTTTCTTTTTGCACTTTCTCTTTCTCCCTTTTTTTAATCTTTTATTTTTATTTCTTTATTTATTTCCTTCTTTATTTCTTTGTTTTTCTTTTCACATGAAGGAACCAATGATCATAAAATACTTTGAAAATAATTTTCCTATATCCTATCAAAGCTTTCTGGTGTGGAGGACCATAAAATCATCATCATGATGCAAGTACATGTATATTCATCCTAATTCATACATCTAATATAGTAATCATGATTCAATCAAGCTTCAAATGAAATAACGGCTCAAAGTTCATAGGATAAGAGTCCTTCACTCTCCAAAGGAAATACATGACATGATAAAGTAAAAAGTTTCTATTCTAAGATGCATGACTGAAAATAAACTTGTTTAATACAAATAATAAATTTCACAAGGCTCAGGATGATCTCCCCAAGCTTAGCATCAAGCTAGGCGGGATCACAGAACTCCTTGAGTGTGCCGATTCCTCCTCTGGTGCGAACGATGCTCCACTGATAATATCCTCCCGCTTCAGGTTGCAGGCGTGCACGATACACACAAACTGAGTAGCCAACTCTGTGATGTCATCATGTTGGTTCTTGATCACTTTGAAAACCAACTTCCTATCATCAGCCATCTCAAGAACGACCTTAGTCAGGATTTCGACTCTCTGATTGACAATCCATGAGCTAGAGGCAGACCGCCCTTTCAGTTTTACAACACCTGAAGGGTAGGCTTCCTCCACATCATATAGTCCTTCCCATTTTGATCTCAATTTTCATGCAAAAAGCTTAAGGCGAGAGTTGTATAGCAAAACTTTATCTCCTTGTTTGAACTCCTTTTGAATCTTTTTTATCATGCCACCTTTTGATTTTCTCTTTGAAAACTTTAGCACTTTCATAAGCTTCACTTATTAAATCATCTAGAGCTTGTATATCTAACAATCTTTTTTCTCCGGCGGCCTTAAAATCATAGTTCAATTTCTTAATTTCCCAAAAAGCTCTACGTTCTAGTTCTAAAGGTAAATGACAAACTTTACCATATACCATTTTATAAGGCATAGTTCCCATTAGATTTTGGAATGCAGTAGGGTATGCCCAAAGGGAATCATTAAGCCTCATAGACCAACCCTTCCTAGTAGTGTTAACAGTTTTCTGCAGTATCATTTTGATTTCCCTATTAGATAATTCAACTTGCCCACTAATATGTGGATGATATGGTCTGGCCACTTGATGATTAACTCCATATTTACTAAGGATTCTTCGAAAAGTTCCTTCCATAAAGTGAGTTCCACCATCCGTGATTAACACTCTAGGAACTCCAAATCTAGGGAAAATTATATCTTTAATCATTTTGATAGAGGTTGCTGCATCTGCATGAGATGTTGGCATTGCCTCTACCCATTTAGTAACATAATCAACATCAACTAAGATATGAGTATAACCATTCGATGGAGGGAAAGGCCCCATGAAATCCATTCCCCAAACATTGAAAGGTTCAATTATGAGATTACAGTTAATGGTCATTTCGTGTCTCTTACTTATGTTACTCATACATTGACAAGCATCACAATTCTTAACAAGTTCATTAGCATCTTTGAATAAAGTTGGCCAGTAGAAACCTGATTGTAGAACCTTTGCAACGGTGCTAGGCCTAGCGTGATGTCCACCGTAAGGACCTGCATGACAAGCCTTCAGGTACACAGCGTCTAATCATGCCATCCACTCCATGTCTGTATAAGTAAGGTTCGTCCCAAAAGTAATGTCTTAGATCGTGGAAGAATTTCCTTCTCCGATGTAAGCCCATGTCCTTTGGTAGAAACTTTCCTACAATAAAATTAGCATAATCTGCAAACCAAGGGTCATTAGAATTAAAAACTGCAAGGCATTCTCCTGGTATTGACTCATTGATTTGAACTGGATCATAATCTATGCCTTCCATGCGGGAGAAATGATCAGCAACAGGGTTATCCTGACCTCATCTATCTACTATTTCTAAATAATATTCTTGAAGTAATAATACCCACCTAATCAAACGCGGCTTTGCATCCCTTTTTACCAGGAGGTGCCGCAAAGCTTGATGATCAGTGCGTATTTTTACCTTAGAGTTTATGATATAAGATCTAAACTTATCACATGGAAAAACAATTGCAACAAATTATTTTTCAGTTGTGGCATAATTCTTTTGATCGTCATTTAAAAGGTTGCTAGCATACTGGATAACATTCAGGTTCTTACCATCTCATTGCCCTAAGATGACACCTATTGCCTAATCGCTAGGATCGCATATTATTTCAAATGGTTCTTTCCAATTAGGAGGTTGTATAATGGGTGATGTCATTAATGCTACTTTTAACTGTTCAAAAGAAGTGATACATTTATTATCAAAAATAAAAGGGACATCCTTTTGGAGCAAATGAGTTAATGGGGCAGCTAGATTAGCAAAGTTATTAATGAAACATCTATAGAACCCTGTAAGTCTTTGTAATCCTTTAACGTCTCGTGGTCTAGGTAATTCCCTTAGTGGTTCAAGTCCCGGCTTATCTAATTCAATCCCTCTATCAGAAATTTTATGTCCAAAGACCTTACCTTCTCTTACCATGAAACGACATCGTTCCCAATTAAGGACTAACTTTGCTTTTTTTTTTACATTCTTGCAAAGCTTGATCAAGATTGTAGAGGAATTTATCTAAAGTATTATTGTAAACAACAAAATCATCCATAAGTACTTCCAAAGTGTTTTCAACAAATTTTTCAAAGATTTTTAAAACACACTCTTGAAAGGTTACAACATCATTACAAAGGCCAAAAGGTAGTAACCTATAAGCATAAGCACTATATGGGCAAGTAAAAGTTGTTTTCTCTTGATCTTCAGGTTGGATAGGGATTTGGTATTCCCTGAATAACCATTAAGAAATCAAAAATAAGAGCTATTTGAAAGCCTTTCTAAGACCTGCTCCATCAAGGGTGGTGGCTTATGAAGTTTCTTAGTATCTTTATTCAACTTCCTGAAATCTATGCACATACTATAGCCGGTTATAGTTCTCATAGGGATAAGGCTATTCTCACCATTACTAATGACAATTATTGCTCCATCTTTCGGGATACAATGGGCATGACTTACCCATTTGCTGTCCGAAATTTTGCAAATTATACCAGGATCAAGTAATTGAATGACTTCTTTCCTTATTACTTCTTTCATTTTGGGGTTCATTTTATTTTGTGTATATACGAAAGGTTTAGCATCATATTCCATGACTATCTTATTATTGAAGGATGTATGCCTTTAATATCATTAAGAGAATACCCAAAAACTTTATCATGTTTAATAAGAACATCTAGGAAAGATCTAACCTCAATGGAAGAAAGTCTACTATTTATTATTACTAGACATTTCTTTTCTTCATCAAGAAATTCATACCTTGAGTCCTCAGAAAGGGGTTTTAGTTCTAAAGGTGGTGGATCTTCATTTCCCTTCCTCACCAATTCTTCATATTCAGAGTCTCGAAGGTCTTCTGCTTCTACTGAATTGTTTAAAATATCATCTAGTTCTTTGTTACCTTCGTCATTTGGGATCGACTCATCGTTGGTCAGACTTCTTTCTAGATAATTTTGAGGAATATTAAAGTTAATAGCAGCCAATTCCTCAATGGTATTTTCCTCTTTAACTTCAGCTTTCTTTTCATAAGTGAATTTATTTAATTCTTTGAATTTGATGCTTACTCCCTCTTCTGCAAGCTACAAAGACATAACCTCCTTTTTGCTATCAATATTTAGTTTAGTTAGAACAAAAAAGGGTGCTCCTCCTAATATGATTGGATAAAAAGGGTCTAGCAGTATATCACTAACGTAAAAGTCTATTGGGTAAAAAAGTCTTCAACCGTAATGTAAGCATTGCGAAAAATCCCATGGCATTTTGATAGGTCCTATCTGAGAGTACCAGAGTTGTATGTGAGGGTTCTAATTCATGATCATCCAGGTAATAACGACATGATGTATACGCATGATAAGGGAGAATGTTTATATTTGAGCTTTGATGTCTAAGACCCTCAAAATCAATTTCTCCTAACTTAAATGTAATACTTTCATACCTTTCATTCTTACCTTGTGGCATTCCTCCTATTAGTTGAGAGGACTCTTCCGATTAATCCTTATTTCCTTGCCTTCAATGCCTTCAGGTTCAAGGAGTTCCTTCACTATATCAATGTTTGTCTTGATCGCTCCTAAGTTTGTAGTCAACTTCTTAGGCTTTCTATTCCACACTTCCTCTTTATGCTTTATCTTGAGTGGGCATGGTAACTCTTCTGGTTTGTACACCTTCTCTTCAACCTGCTTATGTGTTGAAATTTTCTTAAGTGATTTGTTGCTGGAAAAAGGTTCATAAGGTGCCCAATCATTTGGGAGTTGTAGATGTTTAGCATAGTTCTTAACAATATGAATGATATATTTAGGTTGAAGCTTATTATTAACAAGTTATTCAGCAACCTTTCTAGACTGCATAAAATTATTAATATATTCTAATTCTACTAGAGACTTTGAATAAAGGTTCTTCACTTTCTTTCAAAATCTTATCTTTGTGTATGGTTTCTAATAAGTCTCAAGCCTTATCGACTCCATACTCAGTAAAAGATCCATCACTAAGTAAATCTAATAAATCTCTATTCTCCAAATTAACTCCTGCGTAGAAAGTATGAATGATTAACCAAAGTGGAAAATCATGATGAGGACAATTTCTAAGAATCTCCCTGAATCTTGAGTAGCTCCCATACAAGCCCTCTTGCGGTAAACTTTTAAAGTTGGTAATCATCCGCGTTGCTCCTAGAGGCCTGGTTTCTGGAACTCTTTTTGAAGGAATTTAATAGACAACATTCTCCATTCAGAAAAAAGTAAAATAGGATAATCATTATACCAAGTTCGAGCTTTATCAGTAAGAGTTTCTCCAAAGAGTTTAAACTTAACCTCATCTTTTGAAAATATGTTTAAATTGAAAGTTGCACAAACATATTCAAAATATTCAATATGTCGAGACGGATCTTCAGTGTCGTCTCCTGCAAACATCTTGGATTGCAGTAAGTCTAATAGTGTGGGGTGTATTTTATACCCTCTCGGATTGATGAGTATGTCTGATTTAATAAAAGCGTCCATCGGAGGGCCAGAGCTCCTTACAGCTTGGAGTTGTATCTCATGTTGGTAATCCTCCATGGTTTTTCACTTGTAACTCAAAAACAATTAAAGTAGAATAATAAATAAATTAGTAACTAAAAGCAAAGACCAAAAACGCTGAGCTACCCGGCAACGGTGCAAGAAAATAGCTTGATAACTGCAAAAATACAGATCAGATGTAGCTAGTTTCGAAATAAGAGTATCGAACCATGAGGAGCTACTAGTAATGATCTTAACGCCCCTTGTTACTATTTATCTAAATTTACTTAATGTTGTCTCAAATCTCAAGCGAAGGATTTAATATAAAAGGAGTGTTGTCGGGTACTTTTGTAGAGTAAACGACTGAAATTGAAGAATGGAAATGCAACTAAAGATTATGTTTGGACTGCAATAATACTAAAATTCTCTCGGGTGTTGTTGGTTCCACCTCTAGTATTAACTAAAGACACAAACTAGATAACTCATATCTTAGCCCGCGTTGTATGTGGGAAATGCTCGAAGTTGGAATATGTATCTCATAACACATCCCTGAATAAGCACCGCAACGACCTTCGGCAAGCCACCTATTGGTCCATCACAATTAAGGGATTACCCCGTGGATAATTGTTAAGCGTTGCGAGTCCCTTCTTACCCCCCTCTTCCGTACAATAGTGCACCACACACGGGATGTCACTTCCCGCCGTATACACTACCGAGCTTCCGACGATAGTTCCCTCCTATGACCCTTAGGCACATATTACATGGTCGACATCATGCAACATCACAAGAGAAAACTAACATACGATCATAGTGCAAAGCTATAAATTATCTTAATTCATATAATAATAATACTAGGATTTCTCCATCTCCCCCAAGAACTTGATGAACTACTCACACATGGATACGATCAAGAACATCATCATAAACTTTCATATGGAATAGGAATAACGGTGTGAATCCAAGTACAAATCCACAATGGTAATGGAGATTACAATCTAATGAGATGAAGGGAATGTACATGATGATTCGTTGTGGATGATGATGAAGGTGATGATGCCTTGTTCTCCAATGATCTGGGTAGCAGCTTTGATGAGACCCCTTCTTGATCTTCCTTCAGATCTCTTCTAGGACGGTGTTATGGTGTTTTTGGTCGCGTACGTGCTTGGATCTCATATCCGTCTGCGGGAGATGAAAGTATTTGACGAGGCGGTGCTTCTATCACGTCAAAATTCCAGAAAATGAAAGTTTTCATTGATATTTCATCATTAACTTAATATTTGGAGATCCTGTGTAGACATGCATAAAAGGGCGCGGTAGCATAATGAAATACAAAATTCCTACTACTACTCAACGATAACTTAATGAAATAACAATATGAAAACATGCTAAAAATACACTCATCATGCCTCCTCCGAGTGACACGGTAGACCTCAGAGTTGATATAGTATGATTTGGGGATATAACAAGGAACCGCAAATCATATTGCATTGATTCCGTCTCTAGACCTTTTTGTTGCGCTGACCATGGTTGGTGGTAACATGTAACATGACTAGTGAAGTTAGATGAAATCTACCAAGAGGAGTCTTGACTATTCACGGGTTGCTTGCCTACTCATATCATAATATTATAATGCCATATTACACTTACCCCATGGTTGGAACATTCACTATCACCATGAACTGAATCTCTCCGCTCCAGTTTATTCTCGTAATATTATACTTTTTATGTTATTTACTTTTGCTAGTACTTTATTTTACCAGTCATCGTTCAACTGCATTAATCATTCACTCCTTTCCCCTTCATTACTTGCAGTCTAATCATGAGGACTTGTGACACCTTGGGTGCGACAAAAACACCTAAAAACACTTACATTTCGCCCCTTTGTTGGGATCGATATAAAACCGAAACTAATACTTCCACTGAAACATGCTTAAACAATTATGTGTGCTTGCAGGTCAGTAAGCTGTTGAAGTTCCACCAATATTATGTCTTCGATGAATTGTTTGTACCCACTACAACTTAAAACAAGAGTAGACAAGTGAACTCATGAACCTCGGTCCATTTAAACCATTAGAAACACGTATCCAACACAATTGTCACTCTTTATATTTTCTGCAATTTATTAATCCAAAAATACAAAAGTACACATACAAAACCCAAAACAACTATCCTTTCATTTCTTTTATTTTGCTCGCCTAGTTTACTTGCTCGCTTTACTTTACTTTATATTATATTTTATATTACTAATAAGAAATCTTGTGCTTGACAACCACACGCTGAAGTTAGGGCACACGACAAAAACTTTGCTTTGTAGGATGCTATAAGAGGAGAAGAAGAAATCAACATCTAGCTAATTCTCCGAGAGTTCGATATAAACCCTCGAGTCACCCTTGTGGGGGAAAAGACGCTTGCTACAACACTCTGCACTTGGAGTCCCAATGAGTTGGTACACACGAAGTTGTTACCATCAAGAACATTTTCTAGCACCGTTGTTGCGGAGTTGGAAGAGCATCCACAGTGGTTGAAGCGTGGTTAACTTCCCACGACAACTGCCAAAACATCGGGTAGTTGCTAGAGAGCTACATCATAGTGGTTGATGCGTGGTGGAACACAAGTCAATTGCCAGGGAAACTGGTAGAGAATTTTCTGGCGCTGTGGAATTGCAAGATGACATAACAACTACATCTTCATCAAGTTGGAGTGAGCACATTTCTGGCACCATCAACACCAACTTTGTGCAAACCTCTAAATTTGGGGAGGTTGCACCACTGTGAGCTTTTCTTTAGATTTTCAAAGTAATTTTTTTGTCTTATTTTTAGACTTTTTAATTTTCCTTTAAAACACAAAAACCCATAAAAATGAAAAAATAAAATATAAAAATACTCCTGGTATGGCTACTAGTCTAGATAAAAAGGACACCCTGAAAGAGTATTATAAAATGCTATGATAGCCGTCGAATGTAGAGAATCATATGAAGGGAAACGACTTGAAAGTTTCTTCAGACTTCTAAATAAAACTGGTACTGAGTTGATTGACTATTATGATGAGGACAATTGTTGCTCTAAACTATATTTAGGCACTTTGAATTTCAATACCAGTCCCATGAAGAACATGTTATTTCATCTTAAAGTATAGGTGATTATGCTCATTTAGGGATTAATGAAGTAGAGAAATTTGTTACTTTATGACAACCTATTAATTATACACCTTCATCAATGAACATGAACCCTGCCCTCTAGCTTCTAAATATAAAACTAGATTTAGATGTGCGCCTTGGCGCACGATCCCGTGGAATTCATGTCAATACTGCCTTTTGATATGCTGCTTCGGTTCCTCCCGAAGCTCTATCTTCGTTTCCTTCTTTTCGTTTGATTTTTCACTGCGATCTTTTTAATATGTTAGTCTGCTTTTTCCAGATGGATGATGCTTCTGTTTCCGTTCGTGGACGCTGTGTTCGGCTGCCGGGACGTGGGGGTCGACATGGTTCCTCTTCCATTCCTCCCTCCGTTGCGCAGGTGGTGGCATTATTGGCTCGTCGCAAGATTTCTCTTCTATTGTGGTCCTCGACCTCGGGGTTCCTCTGCGTTTTCTCTCTCTGATGCACAGGTGGCCGGTGATCGCATTGTTTTGGCACGTGATATCCTTCTATATTTAGATTATGTTCCCTTGCTATTTGCAGACGGACGACTCTCCTATTTTGGTGCATGGGCGTCGTGGTCGGCAGCCGGTTCCTTTGGCGCGTGGTTCGCACCATGGAAGGTCGCCGGTTCATTCCAGCCACGATCGTGTCGCTGTGTCAGCATCCTTACAGCTCCAGGGTTGAACGGCGATGCTGCTGTGTCTGCTCCGGGGGTGGACAACGCAGCTGCTGCCTACTGGTGTGCTGCCCGATGTGCTTCTCTTGTGTTCTTCCACGGCTCTTCGTGCCCCTGATTCCTCCTTGCTTTCTTCTGGGCCGGTTTCTACTTCTGATCCCCTGTGTGCCGGACGATGCGCGGATACATGCGATTTGGCTTTGGAAAACACTCAAGATTCTGAAGGTACTGCATTGTAGATTCAGATTTCAAGTTCAGTTAACTGGTGGCTTCATGGGTAAACTGGACTGAAGTAATAATAATCCAATGTCAGTTCTGTATGAGAACTAATTTGTGCATGTGAAAATGTAAAGAAGCTGAAACTAATTATATAATCTATCTGAAAACGTAAATTTGGTAAGATCGAAATCTAAAGTACGAGCATTACTACTCTACTATTGCTGAGATTGAAAATGCTCTCATTTGCACATGAGCAATAACGTGGGCAGTTCACCTACTATGCCCATGCTTGGCTTGCACTTATAGCTCTATTTCACATTGGGCTCATGCCTGGCTTGCACATATAACAGTAGCCACTTGGACGAACAATGTGCTATGCTCTAATAGAATAAATATAATGCAATGAGCTCATGAGTGTAATAGTAGTTCGACAAATCAGTAAATGATCATATATTCATGGCTGAGGATATCAAAGGACGGTATCACTGTATTATGAATGGAACAACAAAATGTACCTACCATGTAGAGAACAATATAGCTCCCCTCACCCCAGAAGTATCCGGCTCGGTGAAGCTGGACCATCAGAAAGGTCTGCGACATTGCTTGAAGCTTGTCGAAGGATACTGTATATACATCAGCTAAAGCTTCCAGAGGTATTCAAACTGCGGTCAGTAGATTTGCTGGATGAAGCTAACGCCGACTCTATTTCATGATGGATTGATGGGCAGAGTGGTGCATTCCATAGTATGCATCAATCATGTGAACCTGATAAGATGGTTGTTTGTCCTCTAGTTCATAGCTTTTTGTTGTAACAGAGACCACAAACCAATACTTTCGGAACAAATAAACATCAGTAGAATACCCCGGCATTCTTAGTATGGGTGAAGTATGCATAATCTCTATATGTAAATACACTTTTTATAAACACGAGAGACCAAAGCACATACAAGTGACCTATAACAACATTACGTGATCTTCGTGAGCATGATCTTTCTGCCCTTCTTCCTCCCCAGCTTCACCTTGGTCACTCGAATCTCCTCCATTGGGATTGTTTTCCTGCATAGTTGTCATGAGTAGGATATAATATTTATTTTGATGTGTAAAATCATTATCCTCGTATATAAACACATGTGCCCAACACTGACAGTAAATAATTCAGAATGATGGATCATGCTAAAACCTTGAGCTGGATAAATAACTACTAACACAATCTAATCCAAGAACATATGGCTGAATTGTTTAATGTAACCAGAAATGTAATAGCCACTACAAGAAAAGTTGCCATGGCCGACGAAGTTGAAGTCGCGCCGTGGTTGCTGGTGTACCATGGCCGACGATTTTGGTCCCTCCGTGGTGCATGTCAAAACTTTTTTTTTCTCGTTTTTGAGGCCACCTAGCCCGACGAAAGCGGCCAAAACGTCGCGTATGGTGGCCCGGGACGTGGTGCATCGCGAATTCTCGGGTTCGCCGGCCGAGTCAACGCAAATCCGCACCGCCGAGGGATGTAGGGCCCAGATGGCAGCCTCTCTGGCATTGTTTTTTTTCTCGATCGCGCCATCTCGTTCAACGTTCTCCGATCGAGCCGTTTACGATGCGGGATCATGGGTCCCGCATGTCATCCTCTATGAACCAAAATTCTTTCTATTCTTGGATTTTTTTGACCCCCGATTTCCGGCTACTTCCTTTTTCTTTTGATCCCTTGCCGCCTTGGAAACGTTGAGACCGCTGTCGCTAAATGGGACCCGCATGTCATCCTCTATGTGCAATCAACTTTCTTTTCTTGGAGTTTTTTTGGCACCTCAAATTTGGTCACTTGCCTTTTTCTTTCGATCCCCGCCGCCTCTCAAACGGTGATACCGCTGTCGCTAACTCGGGACCCGCATGTCATCCTCTATGTACTATAAAACTTTCTTTTCTTGGAGTTTTTTTGGCACCTCAAATTTGGTCACTTGCCTTTTTCTTTCGATCCCCGCCGCCTCTCAAACGGTGATACCGCTGCTGCTAACCGGGACCCGCATGTCATCCTCTATGCACTATAAAACTTTCTTTTCTTGAATTATTTTTGGCACCTCATATTTGGTCACTTTCCTTTTTCTTTCGATCCCCGCCGCCTCTCAAACGGTGATACCGCTGCTGCTAATGGGACCCGCATGTCATCCTCTATGTACTATAAAACTTTCTTTTCTTGGAGTTTTTTTTGGCACCTCAAATTTGGTCACTTGCCTTTTTCTTTCGATCCCCTGCCGCCTCTCAAACGGTGATACCGCTGCTGCTAAATGGGACCCGCATGTCATCCTCTATGTACTATAAAATTTTCTTTTCTTGAATTATTTTTGGCACCTCATATTTGGTCACTTACCTTTTCTTTCGATCTCATGCCACGTTTGAAACGTTGAGGAACCTGCAGGCTCATGGGACCCGCATGTCATCCTCTATGTACTATAAAAGTTCATTTTCTTGGTTTTTTTTCACCCTCTGATTTTTGGCAATTTCTTTTTTCTTTTGATCCCCGCCGCCTCTCAAACGGTGATACCGCTGCTCGCTAAATCGGACCCGCATGTCATCCTCTA
Source organism: Lolium rigidum (assembly GCF_022539505.1). Taxonomy (NCBI): domain Eukaryota; kingdom Viridiplantae; phylum Streptophyta; class Magnoliopsida; order Poales; family Poaceae; genus Lolium; species Lolium rigidum. The sequence goes on along the minus strand of NC_061514.1, from coordinate 329,708,535 downwards.
TGTACTATAAAACTTTCTTTTCTTGAATTATTTTTGGCTGCTCATATTTTTTCACTTGCCTTTTTCTTTCGATCCCCTGCCGCCTCTCAAACGGTGATACC